>NW_006921762.1:890456-973809 GCF_000298275.1 Orycteropus afer afer
GCTAACCAGAAGGCTGGCGGTTCAAACCCACCAGCCACTCCTCGGAAGGAAGATGGGGCAATCTACTTCCGTAGTGATACTGCCTTGGAAACCCAAGAAGGGGTCGCTATGAGTCGGTGCCTTGGAAACCCAAGAAGGGGTCGCTATGAGTCGGGTCCGACTCGACGGCACATAACAACAACAACAACAGTTGGAAGCTCAGAAATTTCCTTTTTTTTCTCTCTCTTTTTCTTGACTTTCTTTTTTCTCCTAGGCTCATTCAGTCACTGATTATTCCAGGAACAGAAGTGGGAAGAACCCCACAGTCACTGCTACAATGAAGACAATCCCAATCCTCCCTCGAGGGAGTTTCATTCTTATAGGGGAAAAGGTCACTAATTAAAAGCTTGCAAGCGACAATCTGAGATGCAACAATTGGTCTCTTCTCCTCCAGAGTAAAGAAGAGTGGAGAAAATAAAAGACACAGGGAAACAATTAGTCCAAAGGACTAATGGGCCTTGAGGACCTTGGTCTATATGACCCTGAAACCAGAAGATGGTGCCTGGCTACCGATGCGAACCACTCAGAAAGGGATCAGAATTGGAGATCCTGGATAGCAAGGGAGAAAAAATGTGGAACAAGATTAAATAAATAAATAAGGGACCAGGTTTACTGGTGAAACCTCTGATACTATGACCCCAATGACCTTTTGGCCTTGGCACTGAACTCACTGCCGGTGGTTACCTCTCATCCAAACAATAAATAGACCAAAGAGCTAACAATGCACCAGGGAGATGCACTCCTTAGAACAATTAACCATGGGAGATCAGAAGGGCAGAATTTGCACAGGGAGAAAGTCAAGGAGGCAGGAATGCATAGGCAAGAAGGACACAGGGAAAGTGTAATAACAGGCAAGAGCTGGGCAGAGAGTTAATACATTGTGGCAATTGTCATCAGCACCACAACACAAAATATCTATGAACTGTTGAATGTAAAATGAATCTGCTTTGTAAAATTTCACCCAAATCACAATAAAAAGTGGGAAAAAAAAGTACACAACAGTCAGCTCATAGAAGGGCTTTTCTGCACAGTAGGGGTAGAGTAAGACTGCATGTGGTGGCCTACCCCTCCCCTTTGCCATACTGAAAAGATTTGGGATGAGGAAGAGGAAAGAGGAAACTTAACTCCCAAATAATGTCTCTAACCTGGAAAGCCTTTATTCTATCAACTCTATTCTCCTCCTCAATTTAGAAGACTTAGTTGGAAGCTCAGAAATTTCCTTTTTTTTTTTTTCCCTCTTTCTCTCTTTTTCCTGACTTTCTTTTTTCTCCTAGGCTCATTCAGTCATTGATTATTCCAGGAACAGAACTGGGAAGAACCCCACAGTCACTGCTACAATGAAAACAATCCCAATCCTCCCTCGAGGGAGTTTCATTCTTACAGGGGAAAAGGTCACTAATTTATAACTCTGTATAACTGTGGTCAGGTAAGCTCATCTTAGAAAGGCATAGAAGGCAAGGTCAGAAACTGCAGGTGGGACAGATTAGGAAATAGAAAAGTTTGCTCCAGAAGAGCTACTTGGATAAAATGGGCTTTGGGATGGTGAGTAATAATCTATATCTTGTCCATTTCCCCTTTTGCCACCTCTCCTCCTTTTCTCTAGAGCCCAAAGACCATCATATGTCTTACATGGTGTTTATATCTAACTTCCTTTTTTTTTTTTTTGGCCATTGTTCATTGTAATAGGGATATGATATTGACCTAGGTTAGCCTTGAAATTGAGGAGAGCTCATCTGGGCTTTTCTGAAATTTCCAAGTCCCAAAGGAGAATTTTATATCCCTTTCTCTCATTTGTCAAAAATCTGCAGCTGCACTTCCTGAGTTCCTGTGCCCAGAGGTTGAGTCCCAGGACCTTCTGGAATAGTGATCATGTGGTAGATTTGCCTGTGAAATCAAACCATGAAGGTCGCCCCATGGTGGCACCTGATTCTCTGAAGACAGCTGAGTGCCTGAGGAAATGTTCAAATTTGGTCTAGTGTCATAAACAAAGAGCTAATACTAATATGAAGAATGGCCTGGGGGTTGGGGTGCTAGTAAAAAAACAAAATCCAGGAGTCAGTGATTACCAGCCTCTAAAGGGGATGATGTAACAGAGGGTCCATATCCCTGAGAATAGACTAGAAACTGAAGAATAAATTCAGTTCCAATAACATCTTCAACTAACACACAATTTTGTTTATTGTTATGAATGAGTCAACATGTACTTGATGGCTATGTACTGGGTGTCAAGCACCTTAGCCACAAGAACTAAAGAAGTATAAAACTAGTATGATTTCTTTTACAAGGATCAGCACAAAGTTGGTTCCTACAAAGCAGAGGTTAAAGATGTCCCAGAGTCCAACTCATCCAAATATCCAAACTCATCAACTACACCCTCTTCCCTCAGTACTCTCCCTGCTGTCTTTGGGTTACATAATTTACTGCAATGTCTCACAGAACTCATGAACTGTGCTTGAGGCTGAGTGGTTCATTAGGGAAACAACAGGTTACAACTTGGGGATCAGGAACAACTCAGAAGTAAGAAGAACAACTCAGACTACAGTTTTTGATCAGGACGGCTTCTTCTCACTCCCTGCTAATAGGCCCTGCTCAAGGTCTTCTTGAGCAAGTGTTGCAACCTTTAGTTCCATGGGTTGGCTTGTCTCACCACAGTCATCTGGTGCTTGTCTCCTGGTTCCTGCCATCTTATGCTGCTATTACTCTTGCTATTTCTATGCTGCTGTCCCTCACAGTGTTCTGTGTTACGGTTCCCTGTCTCTATATCCTGGGTCTAGGAGGTTCTCAGCACAGGGACCAATCATCTAAAAGATACACTCTGCTTCCATCTCTTTTTGGTAGTAGTGAATTCCCCCACTTCCTACCTCTGGGATGGCTCATTTTAAGCCTATTGGGATGGCAAAACCTTGTTAGGGTTCCATACATCTTACTTGCATGGTCTCACTCCCACAAAGGTGTGATGCACCTTATTTGTATTATTAGAGACATGTCTGATCCCTTTGGTGGGCCACGAGCACTTTATTTGCATAATCCAACCCAATCTTTTGGTGGAAGTTACAAGACCATGCCTATGGAGACCATATAAAAGTGATCCATCACACTGCAAGACTTGAATCAGGATCGAGGAAATATGGTTAGGATTCTGTCCTCAATCTTAGTTTTTTCTTCCCTTCATCTAGCAATTATCATGTCCATGTAAATGGGTCCCAAATCTATTTTGTCAAGTCTAGGTCTCTAAAGGAACTCTAAGGCATTTGACAGCTAACCAGAAGTTTGGCAGTTCAAACCCACCAGTCACTCCACTGAAGTAAGACTGGGCAATCTACTTCTGTAAAGATTTACTGCCTCAGAAATCCAATGGAGATTACTATGAGTCAGAATCGGCTTGATGGCAGTGAGATTGGTTTTTTGGTAGGTCTCTAATTTGAGTTCCAGAGACATACTTCAGCCACTGCCTAGACATCTCCATTAGGATACATATTTGCACCTCCCAGAACTTGAAACTCCTTGGAAGTGAGAACGGCCAGACTTCATCTCACCTATTTTGATCATGTTGTCAGAAGGGACCATTCCTTGGAGAAGGAGGTCATGCTTGGTAAGGTGGAGGGTTGACGAAAGAGGGGGAGGCCTTCAACGAGATGGATTGACATGGTGGCTGTGATGATGGGCTCAAGTACAGCAGGGATCGTGGAGCCGGCATGGCATCAGGCAGTGTTTCATTCTGCTGTGCATGGGGTCGCTATGAGTCAGAAACGACTCGATGGTACCTAACAACAACAACAACAGAACTTGATGTGTACAAACTCAAATTCATTTATCAACCTTACTCCCCAGTACCCCTCCTAAAACTGTCCTTTTCCAAAGTCTGATATTCTGCCTACAGTGATCTTTCATTCTCTTCTCCCTGTCAGTGTCCCACTGATCTTCAAGATGGCTCAGCTGTTATGTTTTCTATGTATGAAATGTCTGAGTGTTATGGTGCAGGCTCTGTCCTCTGAAGCCACATCCTTTAAGGTTCAGATGAAAGGCCACTTCCCATGTAAAGTCTCTCCCAACCTCTCCCAGGCAGAAGAACTTCTCCCTCCTCTGGGCTCCTATAGCACTTAACTTGAACCTCTCTTATAGCTCTTTCTACATTACTTTCCCATTTCAAATACAAATCTCTAATGTCTGTGTACCAGTGAAATATCCTCACTTCTTAATACATTTAGTAATTTCACATCAACCAGAAACAATTCTATGATTCTAAATATTGCTTTTTTTTAATTATTTTTTTTGTACTTACTAGTGCCTTCTTATGGGTTTCTCATTCAACAGTAATATATCACAGCTTCCAGATTCCTCGTAAATGCCACTTCAGTGTACAGTTAATACACATATGAGGTTCTATGTCTCTGAAAATTTTCAAAACACCTTATTTAATTGTGTATGCACTTCTAAATGATGAAAGATGACAATGTCATACTTCACAACAAGGGTAAGTTTGGAGTCAAGCTTATTGTATTTAATTTCGTTAATATACCTAGTAGTTGTGTGACCTTGGGCAAGTCATCTAACTTTTCTGAGCCTCATTGTCCCCATTTGTCATGTAGCAAATTACATAGTGTGGCTTTTCTAGCCATAAGTCTTTGTAAACTCCTTGGTGGAATTTGCCGTGAGCAACTGAGTAGCTCCTGATTGTTAAAGTTAGCCACCTGAGGTATTTCTGTTGGGAACAGCACAAAGTAATTTTCTGCAAAGTTCACTCTCTCTCAGGTATTTAGAATTCTGATATTGGGATTGGTTAGTTTGGCCATTCTGCCAGGCTCAAAAGGAGCCTTCCTAGAGGCAGAAGGAGTCTCTCTGACAGCTGGCTGAGAAAGACATGTTGCTGAGAGAAACACGCTCCTGAGAGACATGAGAGACATACATTTCTGAGAGATGTGAGACACGTGCTGCTGAGAGAGAGACACACAAGAGACATGCACTGCTGAGAGAGAGAGACAACAGACACACATTGCTGAGAGAGAGACTGCCAGCTGCTAAGTGAGACGGCCAACTGTGAGAGACTGAGTGCATTTCTGAACTTGAATTGTAGCCTGTTACTTCCCTAATATATCCCATAATCTGTGAGTTCTGTGTGGCCACTGCAGTGAATTATCAAACCCAGCAGAGAGGTGGTGGGTGCTGCAAGAGGAACAGTTGGTGTCAGGGTTGGTGAAAGGGCTGGAGGGAGGCAGCATGTCTGACTTTGCAGGGATAGGCCTTGGGCTGCTGATGGTGATTCTGTCTCCCTCTTGTAGGGTTAGAGGAGGTCAGAAAATGCGGCCTCCTTGCCTCTTTAGCACCATTTGTAGATGGAAAAAGGTGACTCCCCTTTCCAAATTTCCACACTGTGCTCTCTCTCATTTTCATGGGCTTGTACATGCTGTGCCTTCTGCTTAACTCTCTCCCTCATACTTTGTTGAGGTAACTTCTCATTCTCCAGGCCTCAGCTTAGATGCTATATTCCTCAGGAAATCCTTTGCCCCTCAAAGATGAGTTAATAGTCTCTTAAGACACTTGCCTGCTAACCAGATGGCTGGCGGTTCAAACCCACCAGCCACTCCTCGGAAGGAAGGTTGGGCAATCCTACTTCCGTAGTGATACTGCCTCAGAAACCCAAGGAGGGGTCGCTATGAGTCGGGGCCGACTCGATGGCACATAACGACAACAACAACATGTTCACTTGTTACATTGCATTTGCTAATGTCATACACTTACTCCCTGAACTGTAATGGTCTGTTTCTTGCTCCTACCCTTTCCCTTTGAGGAACTGGAAACTCCATGAGGACAGGGACCATGATTTGTTAACCATTACATCCCATCTTTGTTTTGCCCTTGTTCACTTTTGGCCCAAAGAAAGCCAAAAAAGGTAAGCTACATTAGCTAGGGAATTAATAATTCTGGAATTCTGAAGAAAATATCATCATCTCACCAAGTGACTTATTAACTGAGTGCATTGCAACAATTAAGCTCATCACATTGCCAGCCCCATCCTAGCACTATGCTAGGCACTAGACAATGATCTGTCTTAGGTACAAAACTCAAGTGATATGTCTTCTGAACTGATGTTAAAGTCCAACAGTTTTCAATTTCAAGAGATTTACAGCTCATTTTGTATGTGTGAAACTACCCAAATCATCAAGAGAATTAGTTTTCTTAGAGAATCGTCATCAGTAATAGTAATTTCCACAGTTTGTTTGGCACCCTTTGTTATTTTATTTCAAAAAACCCAGCCGCCTATAAATGTATTACAACAATCAAGGCACTTTATTATTAATAAAACAAATGATAAATGATGGTACCATTTTCTATGTATTTTAGTTGCTGTTACTTCTACAGTTTATTTCATAAGTGTGCATTGTTTGTGGTGGTTAATAGAGTAAGTTCCAGGGTCAGACAGCCTGTGTCCCAACCTCTTTTCTGTTATTCATTATCTGCGTGATCTGGGGCAAGTTACTTCATCTTCCTGTGCCTTAGTTTCCTGGTATATAAAATGGCAACAATAGCATCTGCAGTATAGGGGTATTGTATGGATTAAATGAGCCAATGCACATAAGGGCTTATGGCAATGCCTGGCACCAGGTAAATATTCTATTAGTGTCAGCTATTTTTGTTTTCCAGGGGTGAGTCAAACTTAAGAAGGGTGTATAGACAAGATCACCTCTAAATTCCCTGCCAACTCTGAGGTTCTGTGTCTCTATATTATTCCAATGCCTCAGGATTCCTTTGTAGTAGGGAGGGGGCAGCATTATCCACATTTTACAAACAGTGAAATTGAACCATAAAGAAGCAAAATGTCCAGTAAGCAAGAGGCAGTCTGAAAACTCAGCTTTGTACATGTGAGTACTAGGATTCTTTCCAGAAGGCTATGTGACTGTACATTTGAAAAAAGGTGTAAGACATGCCTATGAGCCTTATGAGCAGTGACCCCTGATGGACCTTTCTCTGCCGAGGCTCTCCATGAATGCTCAATGAGGTCACTCTGTCTCCATTGCTGAGATGATCTCAGGCCAAGACTTCCCAGTTATTTTTCTTACTAGCTTTCAAAAAGACATATCAGGGAGCTAGATAGGGTATCAGCTAGATAGAGTTCCCTATATCTCTTTAACCAATCTTACCCCTAAGTTGTCCTAGATATAGACATATTTCACCTGGATGAGACCCTGACTCTTTGAAGGGTGTCCTTTTGCTGATCCAAGATCTTAAACCATTAGAAAACCCTCTAACTGACCTTTCCCCAAATACTTCCCCATCCCATTCCACCCATTATTTCTCTTGCAACTCTTGGGCAAAAATAAATCTACAAAAGTTCTTCTCCTTTCTCTCTTCCTCCCCATACATCTCTCTTCCTGGGCTGGTCAGAGGGAAGACTCCATTCTTTCCAGGTGACCTGGCTGTGTAGAGGCAGGCCCCAAGAGTTCCTGGGTGTGGATGTGCTCTTGTGCCGAGACTGGACTGTTGAAGAGGACTCAGGATGCTTTTCTCTTCTGTCCACTAGGGGGCTGCTTGTAGGGGGATGGAAAAAACGGAGGCTTAAAAAAATATGCTGCTGAAATTTCAGCAAGAGGGGAAAAGAGAGCGCGTGAGAGAGAGACAGCAAAGCAGTCCCAGGCTTCCTCCTCTCCACGTCAGAGGCAGGAACCAACAGTGCTAAGGCTGTTGGCTCAACACGCACAGACAGAGAAAGAAGGGTAGACACAGACAGAGTGAGAGAAGAGGGGTCCTCCCTGACCCAAGGAATTACCACTAGTGGAGTAAAGCCACCTGACTTTTTCATATTATTTTGGTTGCTTCCTCTTGCTCCTTCCTCTCCTAGCCCAGCCAGCTTGGGTTTCATTTCTTTGCTGGAGCCTCCTCTCTTCTCCCAGAAAAGGAGGAAGGGAAGAGAACGGAGAAAGGTGGGCTTTTTAGGTGAGCGCATCAGCTGGCTCCAGCCTCAACAGAAGAGAATTATCTTCACAGGAAGCTCCTCTTGCTCCTCTGCCGCCCACCCCCAGCCTGGGTAAGTCCAGCGCACTTGTTCCTTCGATTTGCTCGCTAGCGTGATTTCAGCACCACGGAGAGCTATGAGAAGCATTTCGGTTACTGGGTGTCTGTGTTTCTGCAAGGCGTTTGGCACTAAGGTTACATCTCTCTCTCTGCTGACAGTGGAGCAGGGTTCTGCGTAGGGGAAAGACAGGAGCAAAAGAAAACTATGCCCATGGAATTGAAGGTGGATGTGGACTCTGGCCTTGCGTGTGTGTGCATGTGTGTGCACTGTTGCGTAAGACAGGTGAAGTCTGAGCTAAATTGTCAGAGGGTTCTGTGCTTCTCCAATTCTCTGTGTAGGGCTGTTCTTTTTGTATGTAGATAAGAGGGAAGGTTTTGGGGAATCAGTCCTGCACCTTCTTTAACTCTTTCCCGACTAGCCACATGTGGTGGGAGAGTGTTGCAAAGGAGGCTGGGAGGTTGGGGAGGGAGATAGAGTTAAAAGTTATGCTCCTTTGAGAAAGCTTGGAAGAGGTAGTTTTGATAATGTCAATTTCCCCAGGATTCTCTGGGTTCTTGCTATGGAGAGAGCCCAGTTTGACCTTTTACTTTCTTTCCTGGTGTGAATCTGTGGCAAGTGGACATGTGCAACAGGTGAGCACCAGGCTGGGGTGGTTTGGGGACTGAGGTCCCTCTGACTTCATGGTGCTAAGGAAGTGTGAGTAGGAGTTGGCGTATGTGTATTATACTACATCTGCAAGGAGGCAGGAGGTGTGTTCACTTTTCTGTCATCCTTGCTTATGTGTTTGGTTGGAAAGAGGGCAGAGTCTGTTCTCTCCTAGGGCGTCTACCAGTGAAAATCAGCCCAGGAGAAAGGTTTGAATCCGCACTTATAGGGAAGGAAGATAAGCCTGGGCTGGTCCCTGAATCATGAAGGTCTGAAGTGGTCCTATGTCCCCCTTAAGCACTGAGAGGCTCCACAAAGAGGCTCATCACCACTTTCCACTTAATTGCTACTGTTATTTGCAAGGTACATCTTGATTTCCCCTGCTTCCTGCCTCTCTGAAGTAGGTTCAATCACTTAACCTCATCTGCCTTGGTTTTGCCTAGGAGACACTATCGGCCTACTCCTTTCTGGCTCACATCTATTTGGGTAGGGTCATTCAACAGGTGGTGTTGTGGATTTACCCCAATTACCCTATTCTCCGTGGAGCCAGTATCACCTGGAGAGTTTAAAAGAGGCATTCTTGTTAGAGTAAGCCTTTCCTTGATTTGACACCAAACTAAGGTTCTGGCCACTCTCTTCAAGTATGTCAAGGCAGGGGACAATGAAATAGGCCACTTCTTTCCAATTCCCAACCAACTGTAGCATCAAGACTCTGCTGTGCTTTTAATTCAGCACCCTGTGCCCCTCCTCCAAACTAAACAAAATACTCACTCTCTGCCTCTGGTTGGGGGGCCTTCTGAATGTGAAATGTAGGAGTCATGAGTGAAACAGCATTACTATTTCTTTTACTGTGCTTTACATTGGATCCTGAAGCCTTAGTATCTCCCTTGAGTGGCAGGCAGTAGGGAGAATGCAGCAAGGAGAAGAGTAAAGTCAGAGGTTGTAATGGTAGGGGGAAAAGATCGAAATAGGCATATGCAGAGCATCAGAAACCAACATTGATTGACTTAGTCACATTTTAATTCTCCTAATTCCTCCTGTGCTTGAAATTCCCCAGTTTGAACAAGTGAGTGAATGGATTTCTGCAAGACATATCCCTGAAAGTTTTTTAAAAAGTACATGCCCTTCTGGTAGACCCTGTCTAAAGCCATCATTTATTACTGAAGGCATTGTACTTAGTGGTCATTATCTCATTAATTCCCTTAAGTTCTCTATGAATGGAGTGTTCAGTGACACTATTGCACCCATTTTATAAATGGAGAGATGTAGGTATTTAAAGTGCTAGGCCAGAGGGTAGCAAAATCAGAAACAGAACGTCTGGACTAGTAATATCTCATCACCTGTGAAATGCAGAAATACTCAGGAGCAGGGTTAGATTACTCCCCTGAGGACAGACTTGCAGCCATAGCCTTTTAGTGAACTCATTGTAGAGCAAAGGTCTCTTTCTGGTGAAGAACGAGAATTGGCCAGTAAGTCTCAAGGTGCTCCTGGTCTTTAGTTCTCAGCAAAGAAGATGGCCAGGAGCCAGTTGGAAAGCTCTTTGGGGCTTACTGTGAGGGGAAAAATCCCAGACTCTTGGGCCCAGACTGACGAGATATCATGCACCTGATTTTCACACTTAACTCACCTCCAGAAATCCCAGTTGAAGGCACCCTTCTTGGGCACATTGCCATGGATGTCTTGTTTGTAGGTTTTGATGACCTTTCTCTCCTATGAGCCTTCTCTGGGACCACCTTCAATGAGTTCTCTCCACAGGGAAAATGTGGCTCTGAGCCCTAGAAGAGGAAAAGAGGGTTGGACACAAAACTTAACCTTAACCACAGGGAAAACCTCCTGTTCCCTGGTAGCTTTGTGCCTTATACCTGGCCAGCATTTGGGAGAGAAAACCATTGCTTCCCACAGCAAGCCCTCATTCACTGAACAATGTAGGCTCTTGGGCTGCTTCTAAGATATGAGGAGATGAGAAATGGTGAACACAGTTGGAGGGAAGAAGAAGGTTGGCATACTGCCCTATTTTCAACCATAGGCTGCTTTTACCTGGAGAGGGCTACTTCTATTTTCTAAAAAGTTGAGATATAATTCACATGTAATCAAATACATTGATCTTAAGTATTCTGATTAGTACATTTTGAGTATTGTGTATATCTCTCTAACTACCCTAAACAAGGGGAGCTCTGGTAGATAGTGCCTAAGGCACTTGACTGCTAACCAGAAGGCTGGCGGTTCAAACCCCCCAGCCACTCCTCGGAAGGAAGATGGGGCAATCTACTGCTATAGTAATACTGCCTCAGAAACCCAAGGAGGGGTCGCTATGAGTCGGGTCTGACTCGATGGCACATAACAACAACAACACCACCCTAAACAAGACACAAAAAATCCTTTCTGCGTATTTCCAATCAATCTTTTCTTCCCCTAACCCCACCATTTTCTGACTTCTATCACCATAGCTTCATTTTGCCCTTAATAGATGTATCATGTAGACCCTAGACTTTGAAGAGAATATTTCAGATTTCTGAGACTATTTAGTGAATGGCAGAAATGTTGGGAAGGGTTGTATTCTACTCTCCAGTTTATCCTTTTGGAAAATCAAGTGGCTATTTCAATATTATGTGTGGAGGACAAGAAACAATTCAAATAGAAGCCACAGAAGCCCCTGCAGGTGCCTGCCTCTGAGTTGAGCTGAGCTATTTAATGGTAGAGTGCATGGAGATGATGCTGAAGTTTCTATTAAAAACTTAGAATTCTGCATTCAAGTGGCTGGGCATGAATCATCCCATCTGGTCTCTAGGAGGGTGAGCTGAAGGAACACCCATGTGAGCTTATTAGGGAAAGAGACAGGAAAGTTCGCTATGATAGTGTTTATGCCAATTCAGCTTCATCCACAAAGGTCATGGCTCAGGAGGTTGCTGGAACTCTTTATTTAAGAATAGGTTTAGTACCAGAAATCACTTCATAGAGACTCATGTACAGGATAACTGTATTCAGAGATCACTCCATTCACCCTATTCCCATCTCTGGGTTGTGGGCAAGGACAAAGAGTACTCTGTTCTGTTTTTGTCATTAAGAAGCTATGGAGTTATCAGAAGGTTTGGATGACTTTGTGGAATATATGGGTGTATGTGTGTACACCTACACACAGTCATACCTCACACTGTGGTGAGGATTCCCTGATATTCAGGGAGATTTTGGTGCAGAAATACAAAAGTTGAACAACCACAACAAAGCCAATACCCATAGATGACCTGGGAGAACTGAAGAGACACACTTTGCCTCCTCTTGATAATGTCCTCAGATCACTGGACTGACTGGAGTTTCATCCTCTTAATAATAAGACTACTGGGAAAAAAGGAATTGTGTTTAAAAGCTATTTCCAACTGTATATAAAAATCACAGCATCTATAACTTAAAACATGACTTTGGATTAGAACAATATTCATACATTCTGAACACAGTAAATAACTGATATGTCAGTTGGTAAAACAAATTTGAGCAGTCTTGTACTCTTCTCTCTCCCTCCTTTAATTCTGGCCAGCTGCCTTTACTCTCCAACAAAATGGGAAAGGGAGACTCTCTGGTCATGGCATCACTTGAGTTGAAATTGTCCCTTTCCTTATGAAGACCAAGAAAGTGGCTCCTGGAAGCAAATAGAGGATGATTTGGTGCACTCCCCATCCCACCAAAAGTGAGTTGGGTCCATCTCCTATACTCAGACCCTGATTGATAATGTATATAGATACAATTCACCTATTCCCCCATTGAACTGCCCCAATCTTATCCCAGAGAAATGCCAGCAGCCAGGGAGAGGCAGAGTTGTCATCTTTGATGACACATCCCTGGGTATTTCCTGGCTTATGCTTCTATAATGAGGGAAGGTGTTCTGGGGTCAAGTACAAATGAGCAAACAGACTCATTACAAAGCTTTCTGACAGGATCTAGCCTGATTTACCGGTAACCCCTGTCCTCAGAGCAGAAGTTCATCCCCATTGACCCCTGGTATAACGTCTCATGCTCTGGCTGTGGATGACTCAACAAAAGGTTATTCAGGACTCAAGAGAAATTTCTGGTTCTTTTAATCTGGATGTGCCCTTGTCATACTACATGGTATGAGAGGCAGAGGGAAAAAGCCTAGAACATTGATCTTAGAACAGTATCAATCCAGCATGGCTAACCTTTGACAATAGCTTAGGAATATCTCTGTTTCTCTGTTGTTGTTGTTGTTGTTATGTGCCATCGAGTAGGACCCAACTCATAGCGACCTCTCCTTGGGTTTCTGAGGCAGTATCACTATGGAAGTAGATTGACCCATCTTCCTTCCGAGGAGTGGCTGGTGGGTTTGAACCGTCAGCCTTCTGGTTTCTGTTTGTCTAGTACTCCCCAAAGATTGAAGATCTGGGCGGGTGTTTAGTCTTTGATCCTAGTTCACCTAAAAATTTACATTGCTAGGGCCTGTTGCTTGGCTCTTTCTATGATTGTTAATCATAATACCTGCCAAACTTTACTAAGTGCTTACTGTGTGCTTTATTTAGCCAAGTACTTGGTACAGAGAATACCCTCAGTAAATGTTTGCTGTTATTACATTTTTTTTTATTATGGTGAAAAAATACACAATGAAACATACACCAATTCAACAAATCCTACATGTGTAATTTAGTGATACTGATTACATTCATCCAGTTGTGAAGCCATTCTCTCTATCCTTTTTGAAATTATTCTACCACCATTAACATGAATTCAATGCCGTAAGCAAAAACTCCACCTTTATCTTTCTTCCTACACTTGGTAATCACTAACAATTTTTGGTTTCTGTAAATGTGCTTACTTCATATAAGTGAAGGAGCTTTGGTGGCATAGTGGGTAAGACATTTATCTGCTAACTAGAAGGTCAGTGGTTCAAATCTGCCAGCTTCTCTGTGGAAAGAAGATGAGGCAATCTATTTCCCTAAAGATTTACACCCTTGGAAACCCAATGGAGGTCACTATGATTTGGAATCAACTTGGCAGTGTGTTTGGTTTTTTATTTTTCATATAAGTGAGATCATACAGTATTTGTCCTTTTGTGACTGACTTATTTCACTCTGTATAATGTTTTCAAAGTTCATTCTTGTCGTGGCATACACCAGAACTTCATTTCTCTTTACGGCTGAGTAGTATTCCATTATGTGTATACACCACCTTTTGCTTATTCCTTCATCTGTTGATTGACATTTAGGTTGCTTCCACCTTCTGCCTATTGTGAATAGTGTTGCAATGAATGTTATTACTATTAATGAGCATTTTAAATACTTCCTATCATTTGGTGGTTCAAAAATAACTTATACTGTTATCCTCATTTTACAGAAGAAAAAATTGAGGCATAGTGATAATAAGTGGTTTGCTCAAGTTATGAGAGCCAAAAATTGGTAAAGCAGGGACTCAAACCCAGGTTCAAGGACTTTGCCATTAACTACTTGCTTATTTTGCTTTTATCAATGCTTGACAATTAATGAGGGCTCCCTTAAGCATTTAAGGATTTTTGCATCTTAGGTTGTTGCTAATCTTTATATGTTAAAACATCTTACCTCTTCCCTTAGATTGCCTATTCTATGGGGCTGGGGAGTGCAGCACAGAACCTGGTCCACAGTACCAAGCCAAAAACCAAACCCACTGCTTTTAAGTCAACTCTGACTCATACCAACCCTGTAGGACAGAGTAGAACTGCTCTACAGGGTTTTAAAGAATGCAAATCTTTTTGGTACATAGGGTTGCTGTGAGTTGGATGGCACCCCAAAACAAGAAATCTTTGTGGAAGAAGACTGCCTCATCTTTTTCCCGTGTAGCAGCTGGGAGGTTCAAACTGCAGACCTTTTGGTTAGCAGCCTAATTCTTTAACCACTGTACCACCTGAGCTCCGGCAGGGCCCAATAATAGTTTCCTGATTTGCTGTTGGTTCTGTTCAACCCAAGTATTAAGAGTTCCCACCCTTGTTTCCCTCTTTCCACAATAATAAAACCAGCTATTATATAGTGTTCACTATGTACCAGGTACTATACCAAGCTCTGCAATGCAATATTTCACATGATCTCACAATAATGAGTCAAAGTAGCTCACATATTATTGGCAATTGCTGTGAGAAAGGCACTGTGCTAGATGTTTTACATACCTTTCCTTACTTAACCCTCACAGCAACTCAGGAGGAAGTTTGGCAAGGAAAACTTTCCTCTACAGTTGAGAGAGAAAGGGAGACCTTGGTCAAAACACTTACTTGAGTTGAAATAATCCTCCTTTTCTATGAAGACTACAGAAGACAGAATACATAGATGAGGAAAACAAAGTTCCTGAGAGCTTTGAGGGCTTTTCTTAAAGTCACACTGCTAGAAAGTAGCAAGGCTGGTTTTGAAACGAATCTGTCTGATATAGCACCCAAACTCTTTCACTACTTTCTGCTGCTGGTGTCTTGGCCACATTTTTCCTGCCTGGACAACATGTACACAGAACAAATGGGATTAAGACAACAAAAAGCAAGACCTAAAGGTTTACCACTAGGAAACTTGGTTTCAAATTCTACTTCACTATTTACTGACCCTGTTACCTTGGGCAACTACTGCCTTAATCTGAGTTCTTCTGCTGCAGCCTATCCACCTCAACCCTTAAAAAAAAAAAAAAAAAAAAACCCTATGGTGTTCATCTTGTCTTCCTTGTTGTTAGCTGCCACAGAGCCAGCCTCCAACTCATGGTGGTCCCATGCATTATGGGATTGGATAATTGTGATATATAGGGTTTTCACTGGCTGATGTTTCAAAGTAGATTGTCAGGCTTTTCTTTCTAATCCGTCTCAGTCTGTAAGCTTTGTGGAAACTTGTTTAGAATCATGCTGTTGTTATTAGATGCCGACAAGTCGGTTCTGTCTCATAGTGACCTTGTGTACAACTGAACAAAACACTGCCCAGGCCTGTGGCATCCTCACAATCATTACTATGCTGGAGCCCATTGTTGCAGCCACTATGTTGATCCATCTTGTTGGTTGAGAGTCTTCTTTTTTATTGACCCTCTACATTACCAAGCATGATGTGCTTGTCCAGAGACTGGTCCTTCCTGATAACATGTCCAAACGACAAGAGATGAAGTCTTGCCACCACCATTCCTAAGAGCATTCTAGCTGTACTTTCTAAGATAAATTTGTATCACGGTAACATACATACCTCCACAGGTGCTGACTGCTTACGAGGAGCATTGTCTGGGAATCGAACCCATGTCTCCTGCATGGAAGGCAAGAATTCTACCACTGAGCCACCAATGCCCCCATGTCCTCTTTAGGAGTTTCTTGAGAATTAAATGAGGCACAAGTTCAAAGTGTCCAGGACAGTGCCTGGCCAGAAACATGTCCTCTGTGAATGATTGTTGAACCTGGATTGACCTGTGCCATTTGCTGTTTAATGTGGCCTGGAGACTAGATGTAGTCTGGGGTACTTGGCATTTTAACAAGCAAACAATTATCTGGGCTGACCTGGATTTTATATTCCCCTCAAGTGCTAATGGGCTGGGCTGGCCCTTGTTTTACATCACCTTGGTTTTAAGAGCATGTGTTTAGCTTTTTTTTTTTCTATTCCTTTAGCACCAAAAGCCCAACAAGCTGATATTTTAAAATATCTGAAAGATGCCTCTCACAAATTAATTACCTAGAAATGGTACCAGACTGAAATTAATTTGAGCCTTAAGGAGACACCAGGTTTTTGAGCCCAATTCCACACCCAGCTGGGGACTAGGAACCTTTGGATTCCTTTTCATTCACCTTCCCCTCCTTTGAGGTTCTTCTGCTATTCTGAGTTTCATTTATGAAACATTTTTCCTTCCTTTATAATTATATTTTCTGTAAGAAGAACATCTAACAGCCACCTCCTGGCTGGACTAGAGTAATTGTTTGAGTTTTTTGATGGTGTACAATTTCAAAAGCTTAAGTTTATATAGATTACTTTGAATTTATCTCTGCTAGTACATCGGGAGAAAGCTGCTGTCTGCCTTAGGAAGTACTGTAAACCCTGTAGCCATTGAGCGCCGGCGTTTCTGTAGATGGTCTGTTTATCTAAATGGATTTCTGTTAAACATATACCCTAATAAGTCAGGTTTTGCCAGCCTCTCCTGTTTAAGTGCCTCCTGATGTCTCCTGTGAGTATGTCAATACCAAGGTCAGCAGTGGTGCCAGGACCAAGGGATAGGTGTGGAGAGGAAGTCAGCTGACAGCCCCATGCTCCCTCCCCGTTCCTCCCACAGCCTGACCAGCTGTGAACAGAGGTGAAAGGGCACATGCAGAAGGGAGGATAGTGCCAGGCCAGGAAGCCCGTGTCTGTTCCTGTTCGAGGAGGCAAGGGTGGCTGGCTCGTCGGAAGGGACAGGGTCCTGAATACTAAATGAGGGGCCCATAAACAGTGATGTTGAAAAGGGCAGAGGCCAAGGCTGTCTCTATAAAGGGGCTGTCTCCTCACTGTGACCCCATCTGGGTTACAGATAGATGGGAACTTATAAATCCAGCCATAAAGTCTCCCATTCAAAGCCGTATATATTTATAGAGATATAAATGAAGTTTAATGCTGGTGAAACTCACTATAAAAGCAAAAGACTTCATCTGTATCTATATTTTAGGTGCAGATCAATTTAGGGCTTTGTGCCTTTTTCCCACTGAGAGCAACCAGGTACCCATACACCCACATGCTTGCATGGGGCCCAGCTGCACAGCCTTGGCACCAGCCCGCCATGGGTGGGAGAGGCAGAAGGTCTTCTGAGCACCTACAAGTGAGACATCCAGCAATGATGCACTCCCCTTATCTCTGAAGGCTGTTTAAAAGCAATAAGGAGAAAGAGAAAAAGGAAAAAAAACATTGCCAAAATCAAGCAGCTTCAAACAGTCAGGAGTCTGGCTTTAAATACAACAAAAAATTGGGGAAAGTTGGCTTTTCATCTGGCTTAGAAGCTGCCAGGTTTCTGCTCTTCATACATCCACATGGGATATCAGCAATGTGATGCAAAGCCTGGGTTGACCAGTCCACAGCCTATGTGTCTCCTCTCACTTGCATGCCCTTACTACTCATGCTAGGCAGGCAAGAAACATTCAGTGAAACCCTGCCAAATAAGGGTTTGAATCCTGGCTCTGCCACTTACTGGGTGGTGCAGTTGATATACTTGGCTGCTAACAAAAAGATTGGAGGATTGAGTTCCACCCAAATGCCATGGAAGAAAGGCCTGGCAATGTACTACCGAAAAAATTAGCCACTGAAAACCCTGTGGAGCGAAGTTCTACTCTGCACACATGAGGTTACTATGAATCAGAATTGACTCAACAGCAACTGGTTTTACTGCTTATGCCAGCAGAAATAAAACACTTGGTGAAACCCTGCTAAATAAGGGCTTGTGTTCTGTCTCTGCCCTTTACTAGCTGTGTGGTCTTGAGGAAGTCACTTAACTTCTCTGAGCCTCAGATTCCCTGTAGTTTCTACCTTTCCAAATTGCTGTGTGTGTTAAATGAGACATCATTTTCTACATGAAAGCTCTTAATACTTCTTAGCAGTTAGAGGGTTGTTAATCAATATAGTTCTCTATTGATGGAAATATCTACGGCAGAAGGGATGTATGTTGGGGGTGGAGGTTAGGGATCAAATGGCTGCCTTTGACATATACAGTCCCCAAAGGCTGGAGTGGGCCCTATGTGGCCTGAGACTGACTGCAGAAGCCACTGCATTTAGAAAACCAGTGGACTTGAATCTTGTCCTCCTTGCACCTCCTGACACCAGCTCTCTGGGGAACTGCAATGGTCTTGGGCCAGAGGTAGGGGAGCCAGCTCAGGGGAAGTCTGGCTGACCAAATAAGATAGCTCTTATCTACATGGAGTTGCCCTGGAGCATGAAGGCATGTCTGCACCATCCTAACTCGCTCCCCAAGAAGATCAGACACAGCAAGGGAGCCCTCTTGGGGCAGTGTTCCTGGCTATGTGTTTTTGAGTAACTAAGGATGATGTTCTATACTTAACCCTCAAGAGATCAGCACATCATGCCAGAGACATAGATTTCATTCCCAGATCACCTTCTGCCCTAGACAAGGACTAGGAGGAATGTTCTGGAAGAGAGGATGGTTATGCTGCTGATCTGGATCCTGATAGGCACTGAGTGGAGGGTGGGAAAGAGCACCACTGTCAGTCAATCTCTTATTAAAAATGGTCTGAGGCTCAGCACAAGAGTTATTAAAATGCAAAGTAAGAGAATGCCACCCCTCCCCCATCCCACCTCTTTTTTCATTTGTATTTTATCAGCTTAATTTAGTGAGAATGAAAGACTCAGGCAGCCATCCTTGAGACTAGAGTGTCTCCTGTGCTCAGAGGAAGGAAAGGTAATAAAGCTTCCAGAGAGGTCCTGCCCCAGCTTCCTTGGCTGGCACATTTCAACTCGCACCCAACAGCGGTCTCCTCCAGCATCCCAGCCCCACTTCTTCTTGATGACTGGAGGCCCAGGAGATCAGAGAACAATGTAGACCTCTCCCTATACACTCTTTATTCCATCACTTTCATGCTCTTGTGGTCGGGTCCTGTGGGCCTCTGGCAACCATGTTTCACAGACGGTTCGAGAGACTTCACCTGACAAGCCTGTAATATTGGGATAATGGGAAACCTGGGAAGGAGACCAGGCTCTTGCTCCCTGAAACACTTAGCCCTTTTCAAGGGCTGTTCCTTAGGTCAAATGTTACTAAAGGAATTATTCACCAGTGATTAGAGGCTGCTAGGAAGGGAAAAGAACTTTTCCATTTCTAAAGTTCTGCTTCTCACTCCACAGCCAGGCTCAGCAAATCCCTGATCAGACCCTGCCAATGAAGAGAGAGGAACTGTGGGGTGTGGTTACCTGAGACCTTTGTTAAACCCTCTAGAAACCTTTGATCTCTGCCCCTTTAACCTGAGTCAACTTTAAGGATGTTTAGAATCTCCTGGGTTCATAAATCACCATTTGGATCAAAAAATAATTCATCTATTTTTCATTAGCAAAATAATAACTAAAACCAACAGGACAGAAACTATTGTCAGGCAATGATCTAACTTCACATATAAGAAACTAATTTAAGCTATATGACCACCTTTGGAGGGAGGTGCTATTATGATCCTCATTTTATAGATGAAAAAAACTAAGGCCCAGAGAAATTTCATATATTGTCTAAGACATACGGTAAATGACCAGGATTTGAATCCAGGGTCTCTATGCACTTAGTTATGAAACTGCCTTTGAACATTACTCAGAAACCTTCCAGGTTCCCCATTGCCAGAGAGGGATGCAAAACACTGGAGAATTATAGTCCTCACAAGCTTGGTTTGAATCATGAAAGTTGGTTTTAAAATGAGACCATGCCAATCATGGTTTCACACAGAGGCTTGGTACCATCATTTCCTCCCCTATCTCCTTAGGGGAGTCATTCTTGTTTTTTTTTCAACAAAGCCTCACCTGACTGCTTCAGGATGAGAAAAGAATCCACTTACAAAGGAAGTGAGTTTTCTTAAATGCATTTTCCTTCATCTAATCTCACAAGGTAGTGTCAATGCTCATCTATGCACAAAAGACTAGTGTGCTTTGTGGCTTATCCACTTTGGAGATCATCTGGGCCACAGTTGTAACTACCTATTCACTTGCGGGACACTTCTTTTCACTCTGATCTGCTATCATGCAAAATGAAATTCCTGTAATGGATTCTCAAATGATTGGTCCAGCTGGGTAGGGGCTTGGAAAGCAGATGCAGGGAAGCCCAATTTGTTCCTGTTGAGGTTTCTTCTTCAGCTATGAATGTATTGGTAATTGAAAACCAGCAGTAGCCAAAGGGAAGATCAAAGGGGAGGCAGGTAGTGTTAGATCTAGGAGAGAGCAACTCAATGATAACCAAGCTTATCCCTGCTCTATAGTCAAAGATGGAGCAAAAGGAGTGGGTGGGCTCTTCAGTGCTTTGGAGCTACCCACAATGTGCCAGACACAACCGCAAACCAGCCAAGAGGCAGGCTCATCCCAGAATAGAAGCATGGGGGCAGGCGAGGCCTGAGCACTCGATGCAGGCTTGATTAGAGGCTAGTGTTTAGTTCTTGCATCATGCTGAGCAGGACCATCTGGGGAAGCCGAATCACAGCTCTGGGTGGGGTGACAGCCAGGAGGACAGAATGAGAGGGAGACAATATGTGGATGGACCTGAGCTTGGGTCTTGGTTCTTCCTGGTAGTGAGCCCTTGGTGGAGTCACTTAGCCTCTCTGAGCCTACATTTCCTAAATGAGGGAAATCCTCAGTAAGATGGATCAATGAGGTGGATTTATGTAATAGCCACAACAATGGATTCAATAAACATGAAGATGACATAGGATCAGGCAGTGTTTTGTTTTGAATATGTATATATATGTATATGTATACACACACACACACACACACATATATCATTGCCATTAAGTCTGTTCTGACTCAAACCCTACAGGAGCCCTGCTAGTGCAGTGTGGGTAAGCCCTCAGCTGCTAACTGAAAAGTCAGCAGTTTGAACCCAACTGCTCTGGGGGAGAAAGATGTGGCAGTGTATCTCCGTAAAGATTACAGCCTTATACATTTCAGTGGAGCAGTTCTACTCTGTATTATAGGATCACTATGAGTCAGAGTTGATTCCATGGCAATGGGTTTGGTTATGGATAGGTTAATCTTTATGGGAACAGACCTCCATATATGTATATATGTTTCCTGGCAGTTTATAGGCACTTAATAAATGTTGACTACCTTCCCTGAGTAATGATAATTTCTTACATTTTTGTTGTGCTTCATACTTCCCATGGCACTATTAAATATATTGCACTTGATCTACATACCATTTGTGAAGATAGACAAAATGACCAATATTAATTACTCCTATTTTACAGATTGGAGGATTACTATAGACTTTCAGTGATTTGGTCAAGATGGCACAACTAGTAAGGTGACAGGATTGAAATCACAACCATACTCCTCTTGGACCTTTCAGTTTAATCATCTGCAGCTGCTTTTGTGATTAGGCTGGTGATTGAAATCACAAAGATCAAGAAGGCCTAACTGCCCAAATCCTAAAACACAGAATCAGCTCCTGTGGGCGCTGCAGCATCTCTGGGGGTGGAGGACAGGGCTTGGGGTGTCCTTTACAGGCTTGTCCACCAGGCCTCTCATGTCCTCTCATGTCTATAATGAGATCGTTCCCTCAATATATTAGTGTTGAGTGCTATAGAGGCCAAGTTTTCTGGGGTCAGATAGCATTGGCTTCCCTGTTTCCCCCTGTTGGCCATCTTGGAAGTTAGCCGTCTTGGAAACTTGTGTCACCTATCCCAGCTACTAAGCAAGAAACAGCTCCCACCTAATTTCATCACTTGCCAAAGGACACAAAGCCTGTATCCAGAAGGTTAATAACTTCAAATATTATCTCCTCAGAAAAAAACAAAAAAAGCCACCCTAATAATCTTCTCTAAAATAGCTCTCTATGCCACTCAACCACATTATTTTTGTTCATCACATTTATCACCAGTTGACATAGTATATATTTATTTGATTTCTTTATTGTCTGTCTCCTCCTACTCGAATGTAAACTCTATGAGAATAGTGACTTTATCTAAAGTCTTATTCACAGTTCCATTCCCAGCCTAGAACACTGTCAGTATTCAATAAATATTGGTTGAGTCAATGAATGAATGTGTCTTTATCCAGAATTCTGTATTTCAACAAGCTGTTACAAAAGACCTACTCTGTGCCAGGCATTTTGCTAATGCCTAGCTGTGGAGTTGAGTGAGATGTGGCTTTCTGTCTTTGAGGATCTTCCAGCCTGGTGAGGGTGAAGGAGAAGCCACAAATAGAGGTAACTAACTCACTGCATAATGAATGCCAAGGGGACAAGGAGGCTGCATTTTCTGACCTCCTCTAACCCCACAAGAGGAAGACAGAATCACCATCAGTAGCTCAAGGTCTATCCCTGTGAAGCCAGACATGCTGCCTCCCTCCAGCCCTTTCACCAACCCTTGCACCAAGCGTTTCTCCTGCAGCACCCATTACCTCTCTGCTGGGTTCAATAATTTGTTGCAGTGGCCACACAGAACTCACAGATTATGGGGTTTATTAGGGAAGCAACAGACTACAATTCAAGTTCAAGAACACGCTCAATCTCTCTCAGCCCACCATCTCTCAGCCAACAGTCTCTCTCAGTCTCTTTCTCAGCAATGCATGTCTCTCATGTCTCCCAGCTGGCAGTGAGAGATTTCTTCTGCCTCTAGGAGGGGTCATTTTGAGTCTGGCAGAGTGGCCAAGCTAACCAATCCCAACACCAGAATTCTGTATACCTGAAAGAGAGAAAACTGCAGAAGATTACTTTGTGCTGCTCCCAACAGAAATACCCCAGGTGGATAACTTTAAGAATCAGGAACTACTCGTTGCTCATGGCAAATTCCACCATGGAGTTTACAAAGACTTTTGGCTAGAAAAGCCATACCAGGTATTTTACTACACCACAATGAAATAATAAAGTCTAGGAACCAACTGCATGGGAGGAAGGGGACTTGGGGAGGAGTGACTTACTCTGCTTAGTTAAGTTCCACAGAGGAGAAGTCACACAGATTATGTGTTAAGGGAATCATAGAGGTTTGCCAGTCAGGGAAGAGAAAAGGGACATTCTTGGTAGAAGGAACAGAATATATAAAGGCTTAAAAACTCCAGAAAAACAAATGCACTGCCCTTGAGTTGAATCTAACTCACTGTGACCCTTCCTTGGGTTTCTGAGGCAGTATCACTATGGAAGTAGATTGCCCAACCTTCTTCTGAGGAGTGGCTGGTGAGTTTGAACTGCCAGCCTTCTGGTTGGCAGTCAAATGCCTTAGGCACTATGCTACCAGAGCTCCTATATAAAGGTTTAGAGTCATATAAAAAGCATGTCTGTAGGTAATAGAAACACGATGTGGCTGGTATGCAAGAGCATTGGGTCATGGTAGGAGGGGACAAGGATGGTGGGATAAGATACTGAAGGAGATTGTGGCCTGGGCCTTCCTTTCAGGATACTCTCAGGGAGAATTGCCAACTGTTTTAGGTATGAAATATTATGCTATGTTGTAGCATGCAACATACGTAAATATATATGTTGCCTTTTTCATTATATAATTAAAAGCAGAGTTCAACAAGATTGTATTACTATTGAGATGTTCTTTAGTGTTATCCACATCTGTTACTGCAGGATCTCCAAGCCAGATATTGGTGATGGGTGACTGGGACCTACAGAACCTCCAGCGCCTTCATTTCTCAGAGAACATTAGTGGTGGTGGTGGAGGCACTGTTCTTTTCTTATTTTGAAATATGAGGCCAATTCCTCACCTATCCATACTGCTTTCTTTATTTCCTTCCATAAAAAAAAAAAAAAAAAAAAACACCACTCTCATTGATAATAGAGAGGTCATAGGTGAAATTGTTTCATGAGAATGAGGGCTAGAGAAAGAAAAAAAGGGAAAAAAGCCCTGAAACCAGATATTTAGAATATGCTCACTCTGTTTCCTTTGACTGTGGCTTATTTAAAGAAATTGTCCTTTCTGTTTACCCAATACCTCTTCTGGAAAGAGGATCGGAGTGGAGGCTTCCATGCCAGGGACTCCACTCTGGGAAAGTGCTTCCCTATTGATTTGTGTGTCAGCAATTCAGATGGGAGTATTTATACTGCTGCTAAGCACCTAATGAAAATTCAAATTATCATTTAGGGAAAAGAAAATGGAAGAAAGGCAGGAAAAATCTCATCCTCCTAAGGAGAGTAAAAGGCAGCCACACACACAATCTGAGGACTGGGGAACTAGAACTGAGAGGTTGGCCAAGATGTCCCTCAAGCCCTTCCACTGCTCCTTTTGAATGTCTTTCTCTCCAACCCAAACATTTCTCTCAGACTGCAGTTCTGCAACTTTGGTTTCATTGTTCCTTGGCTATGGGGCTTGGACTTGTAACAGACATTTTCTCAGATGTTCTGCTGTTCTATAAATAGGAGGAAATAATAGCTCCTCAAAGATACCATTTGTGAACACCAAATGGTATTACTTAGAGTAGAGCTTGGCACAGAGTAGTTGCCCAACAAATATTTATTTTCTAACTCTCTTCCTCCTTTGCAGACTTCCATATTCAGATGTGTCCTCCAAAGCCATATCCCAGTCTATTAAAATTTATTACAGCTAGCTACTATCTCTCTTTAAAAGCTCTGAGCTACTCAATCACACCCATGTATAAATGATTAATAATAAATTAATGAGCAATAGGATGGCACTTATGGAACGCAGAAAGAAAGGTGTGATGGAAACTTTAATAGCAGAATACCAGAAACCAGTTGCAGGCCTCAATAGGGATATTTTGGGCAATGGAGCTTATATAGGAGTCTCTGGGTGGTGCAAACAGTTAATGTGGTTGGCTGCTAAATGAAAGTTTGGAGGTTCAAGTCCACCCAGAGACACCTCAGAAGAAAGACATGGTGATCTACTTTTGAAAAATCAGCAGTTGAAAATCCTATGGAGCACAGTTCTATTCTGACACATGTGGGGTCTCCACAAGTCAGTCTACTCAACAGCTACTGAGTTTCTGCAAAATTCCTTAAATCATGAGTTAGAAGACCATCTCTTTGGTCACCTATAAACACAGATGATACACAAAGTCAGGAAAGCAGGGGATGGGTGTCTCATATTGTATTGCCAACATCAGAGGACACAACCACTGTCATGATCCTATGCTAGATCTTGACAGGATCATTAATGGGCACCTCCTCTAAAATCCTGATTTTAAGCTTCCTCACTCTGGCCACTCTTTTTCTTTTGACTCTAGTACTCCAACTCCAGCAACTACACAATAGCATTAAAGGCTCCAAGCCCCTGATCCTGCCTCTTTCTCTTACTATCCATTACCTTACTCATCCTCACTCATCAGGCTCAGATTCTATGATCCATCATTGTCGTTAATCTCTTGCAAAAACTCTTATCTCTCTGGACATCTTTTCCTGTACTTACCTGGCAAAACTCTCCCCTGTTTAAACTCAAACTTCTAGCCTATCCTTACTTGAATCTGATCAGCCGTAATTGCTGGGGAAAAATAGAAAGTTATACTGACTGCTGCCACTTTACAGCTATGACCATATATCTCATAAAACTCTGACAATCTCACTACATTTCCCTTAGAAGTTTACTTCCCCACTCTCTGAAATGAGAATTTTATATCTCCTTTCTCTAAGGACTTAATTTATTCTCAGTTGATGACTTGATCTTGTATTTTACAGATGAGCAATCCCTCATTTCTTGCCACTGACCTCACTCTCTGACTGTCACTGCCTAAGAGACTTGGTCTTCACTCCATATTCATGGGTACCAAATCCCTGCTTCTCACAAAGGCCAACTCTTCCTTGTCTTCATCTTTGTGCTTCCTAAAGACTTTGTACCTGCAATTATTACCTCTCCTGTCTCTTGAATCTTCAGTTTCTCCTCACTACTTCATTTTCCTGTAGGTATCTAAATGTGTTCTGATAGCTCCTACCTTTTTTTAAAAAAGTGAAAGCTTCTTTTGACTTCTTCTGGTTTCCACCTCATTTCTCAGCCTTCATCTATAGAAAAACTTACTGGAATCAATGAAAGTGACCCTCTTCCCAATTCTCATTTCCATTCTCATCACTCCAGAGAGACTGCTGTTGGCAATGTCATCAGTGACTCTCATGTTGCTAGATCTCATGGTCATTTTTCTGTTACTTTTGTACTTGACCTCTCAGCATCATTGGATAATTATTTCTTTCTTTAAACCCCTGTCTTCTCTTGGCTTTGGTGACATGAGTTTCTCAGATTTTCCTTCTATCTCAAAGGACAGTCATCTGCTGGCTTCTGTTTATGTACATAATTTCTAAAAAGAGGGTGTTCTAGAATTCACTTATGGGCTTCTTTCTCATCTCTAGTCTCACTTTTGCCTCAGGTGACTTCATACCTCTTGCACACCAATGGTTTCCAAATGCAACTCTGATATGTCTCTGGAGTCCAAATTAGAGAACCCACTGCCGGCCTAACATGTCTACTTTGATTTAATATACTCTTCAAAGGTAATGCATTCAAAACATAACTCTTCATTCATTGATGTGCTAAACTTATTCCTTTTCCCATCTCCCCACAGTAAAAGATATACTACATCTACCGAGTTAACAAGTTAAAAAACGTAGAAGTCACCGTTAATGCCTCTCTTTTCCTCACTTATCAATCCACCAACAAGTAGATTAGCAAATGCTGCTGACTACTTTTCAAATATTTTCTCTACTACTATTAATCCTAACTCTTACTTGGATCACTGCAAAAGCCCTCAACTCTTGTTCCTGACTTTATTTTGCCTTGGATCTACGTAGAGTTAAAAGCTAAAATGATCTATTAAAAATGTAAATAAGACTATATTTTTTCCCTGATAAAAATCCTCCAATGATTTCCCTCACACTTAGAATAAAATTCAAATGTTCTGCCCTCATCAACAAAATCTTACGTGATCTTGCTCCCACATTCTTCTTGGACTCCATCATCTCTCTCTATATATTCAATCTGTTCCATTCATACTGATCCAGTCTCAGGAACATTAGGGGCTTTGTAACAGCTCTTTTCTCTCACAGAATTCAGAGAAATCTTTGTTGTTGTTGTTAGTTACTGTCAAGTTGGCATGGCAGCCCCAGGTGCAACAGAACAAAACTTGCCATGTCCTGTGGTACCTTTATGATTGTTGGTATGGTCGAGTCCATTGTTGTGGTCACTGTATATTTCAGGTGCTTTTCAACCTAGGGGCTTTCTCCTCCAGCATGCTATAGAACAATATTCTGTTGTGATCCATAGGGTTTTCATTGACTGATTTTTATAAGTAGATTGACAGGCCTTTCTTCCTAATCAGTTTCAGTCTGGAAGCTCCACTGAAACTTGTCCACCATGGGTGACCTTGCTGATATTTGAAATATTGGTGGCATAGCTTCCAGCATCATATCAACATACAAGCCACCATAGTATGACATACTGACAGACAGGTGATGGAGATAAATCTTAGGAAGCATCTAATTCAACCTCATTTTATTAACAAGGAAACTAAAGCCAGAGAAGGGAAATTCTATATCAAATCAGCAGTAAATCCAAGACCATGTCTCTTGGTTGACAGTGCAGTGATCTTTCCATTTCAGCTCGTTAGGTTATCTCTGCCTTCTGAACATTTGATAAATGTCTCACCTTCTGAGTTGAAGAGACTATCACCTTGGTAGAGACATAAGTCTGGGATTTGGCTTATTCTTGGATATGATGTTCAGTCCAGTCCACCTGGTTGACCTTAAGCACTTTGTGGAAATTGAAAGGTCTTTGAAAGATACTATGGAGATATTTGGGATTTTTAACAAAGATCTCATGGATCTAAAAGCTTCTGGGAAATTGATGACTCCCTAGAAAAGAGAGTCACTATTTTTTGACCACCACATACATGAACTGTTTAACAGGCAACAAGGTCATCTTGTCATTAGACTTCCATCATTAACATTGATAAGCAAGCCCCTTTTACTACCCTGGCCTCTTTCCCTGGAGTCATCAAGGATGAGTCAGGTAGAGAGGATCTTCATTTTAGTCTAGTGCTGATCTGCAGCCTCTTTGTGGCTTTCTTTAAGGTTGGCAGTCACATGTCAACATGCCACATTGAGGCTTATTCATGTTGGTTTCTTCTGCCCACTTCCACCCTTCTGTTATTTGTGTATCAGATTTACTTCACTGAAAAACATTCTTTGCTTTTCAGAATTTCATATCATGCTAGCATATACATTATTTTGGGAAGAATAACAAATTTTTAAAATACTCAGCCTTTTTGATAATTTGTGTTCATAATTTTCCTTCTGCTTTTCCTTTATTATTTTATATCATTGACCTGGCTTTGGGCTTTAAATTAAAATGCAGATCTTACCTAGACCTTCACTGATCGACTATCAACAAAAAAGGGTGTTTGCTCAGTCACAGAGCATATTCACCTTTGCATTTGTACCGTTTCTCACCACAGGGAGGGAGGATGGGATGTCCTTCCTTGTGCAAACTGTCTGAATAACATCCTATGACTGTTATTGGATCACATGCACTTCAGGAGATGTGGAAGGGATATTTGGGGCACAACTATATTTTCATGTTGTAGTTTTTGCAGAAAACATCTTCAATAAAATCTGTAAACTTTAAAAAATATATATCTGGCAGGAAAAACATGGACTTTATCCTAAATTTCCAAAAAGTTCACCAATTATTTGCTACTCTTAATTTCCTGGTCTGCTACTTCCTGTAATGTTAATTTAAAGGGGATACCTATGTCACCTGTTTGAATGAAGATTACTTGACTGGTGTTGGTTTGCCCTTTCATTGCCTATCTGGATAATCTTTGCCATGTTCACAGCCAATAGCAATAGTAATCTGCTGTGTTCTTCTTTCATCATATTTACAATCATTTAATCAGTTTTCAGCTTCATTTACTTGCCTACTCTATGACAGAAACACTGGAATCCTTGAGATGATTCTGAACTCTTTGTCCTTGTTGCACAGATATTTTTTAAAAATATACTTGGCACTTCCCATTACTCCCCTTCCATTTCCATGACATGTTTTGCAAACACATTGAAGAGTCCTCAGATAAGAGGTATAGGTGATTCAGGCACTCTCCTAGGTTCTGATTATCCAGCAGTGATCAGGCTTCTGGGCTTAAAAAAGGTATATTCTAGGGGAGACATGTAACAAATCCTTCACCAAATTCTACTGACTTTGCCTTGTCATGTCTCTTACATCTGCCCGTTTTTCTCCATCTCTAATCTACTACCACTTTACTCAGCTACTATCAACTTTCTCCTCTAATATTAAAGTGAGCCCCTCACTAGCCTCCCCACATCCTCTCTTGCCTTCTTTTAATCCATTCTTTACACTTCAGTCAGAGATCTCATCAGCATGAATATCTGGTCACTGTCCTGCTTAAAACTTGCAAGCACTTCTCATTGATTTTAGGACACAAACAGAAACCCTTCACAAGCTTTGCATGATCTAACCCTTGCTCTCTCCAGTTCTGCTCCCCGTCACTCTCTGGGGTCCAGTCACACTGGCCTCTTTTCTGTTATCTGAGCAACCTAGGCTCCATCCAGTCCTGTACTCTTTCTTCTTTCTCTCATGCCCCTTCACTATACCCCACTTCTCCACACTTTGTTTCTTCTACCTAACATATCTTTATTTTCAAATCTTGACTTAGATGCCCTTTTTTCAGGAAGATATCCCTGACTCCCACTTCCGGGCCCAGTGCCCCTGTTATATGAGCTCATAAAAATGTACAACTTTCTCTTTATCATTAAATGATAAAAAGTTAAAACCCTTTTTCAGTTGTCAAATGTAATAATATATACAGAAGAGCACACAAAACATAAACATCGGATTTAATCAAATAATAAATCAAGTTCCCTATAACCACCTTCCAGGTCAAGCAGTGGGACATCACTAGGACCCCAAGGACATCCTTGTGTTTCTTCTTGATCATAAGCTCTCCCCGCACAGAGATAGCTGCTTTCCTGACTTTATGATAATAATTTTCTTACTTTTGGGGATTAGAGTTCATCAGTTTGGAAATATCTGTATATCTCTATATATTGTTGTTTTTGTTTTGTTGTTGTTGTTATGTGCCGTCAAGCCGGACCTGACTCATAGCGACCCCTCCTTGGGTTTCTGAGACAGTATCACTATGGAAGTAGATTTCCCCATCTTCCTTCTGAGGAGTGGCTGGTGGGTTTGAACCACCAGCCTTCTGGTTAACAGTCAAGTGCCTTAGCCACTATGCTGCCAGACCAAATCAATTTTCAACTCACAATGGCCCCATGTGACAAACAGAAATTCCCCATAGGGTTCTCTTGCTTGTTATCTTTATGGAAGCAGATGACCAGGTCTTTTTCCCACAGAGCCACTGGGTGGGTTTGAACCATCAACTTTTCAGTTAACATTTTGTGCATTCAGTTAACCATTGTGCCACCAGGAATATATAATTGTTGTTGTTGTTAGTTTCTGTCAAGACAATTCCAATTCATGGTAACCCTTTATATACAAAGCAGAACTTCTCCATAAAGTTTTCAAGGTTGTGACCTTTCAGAAGCACATTGCCAGGCCTGTCTTCTGAGGGACCTCTGTGTGGGTTAGAATCACCAATCTTTTATCTGAGTGTTTAACCATTTGTATCACCCACAAACTCCATATTTATGATTAGTTAATTAATATCCATGTTTCCCAGTAGACTATAATGTCTAAGAGAACTAAGATATTGTCTACTTTTCTCATTTTTGTATGTCCACTTCCTGGCATACAGTAAGTTGTTGTTATTGTTTGTTGCTGTGGAGTTGGCTCCAGTTCATGGAGATGTGATATGTAACAGAATGAAACATTGACCAGTCCTGCATCATCTTCATGATCATTGATATATATGAGCCAATTGTTTTGCTATTATGTCAACCAGTCTCACTGAGGGGTTTCTTTATTTTCTCCAATCTCCTACTTTATCAAACATGATGTCCTTTTCTAGCAATTGGTCTTTCTGATGACATGTCCAAAGTAAGCAAGCCAAAGTCTCACCATTTTGACTCATAAGGAGCATTCTGGTTGTACTTTGTCTAATAATGATTCATTCAGTGCCGATAGATATTTGGAGACTAAGTGATTAAAAAGACATCCAAGTAGACTCTAGACAAGGTCTGAGCTATTATTAGAGTTCTTATGAGGCCCCCCTTTGCAGAAGGGAGGCTACAAATTTGGAGTTAGGGTATCAACTAAACTGCATGAGGAATATGTTTAAAAGTATCTGCCAATTTTCTCTCAGAAACTTTGAAGAAGTAAGAAAGATGATTGAGGGAGTTAGATGAGGAAATAGTTGTCTTTCTTTCTATTTTTGTATCTACTTATTTATCCAAAAATCTATCTATCCATTTACTCATCAGTCTATTCAATCACGGTATGTTATACAAATGCACAGTTATTAAAATATACAGTATTAGAAAAATAGAGCACTGAAAAAGAACAGGGTGGGGAAAATGGTTACTTGCTTAGTAAGCAGGCATAAGTACTGGCCTCCATTCATGACCTACAGGAACAAACCTTGTCCCTGTCAGCAACTCAGACCAGAAGATGGTGAGAAAATAAACTGTGTCAACGATTTAATGGCAGTGAGTTGTTTTTGTTTTGTTTTGGTTTTTTTAGGGGATTTGATTCAGGATGGAGAAAACATGTGGCAGAATCAAGGAAACACATGATTTATTCACAATTCAAACTGGGGGAAGGGGAAGGAGGAGGAAGGGAAGGACCAGGAAACAAACATCAAGAAAATGAAGCTTTCCAGACTGGTCTAGGAGAGGCCCAGGGAAGGTGGTCATGGGAGCATCCTGACTGGAAGACTGAAACTGAGTGTGCCTTAGGGGGAGAGAAAATCGATGCGTCACATGGGCAGGTGAATTGAAAGCACCTGGTGGGAGTAATAGGGCCCTCTGGTAGCATAGTGCCTAAGGCATCAGGCTATTAGCCAGAAAGTTGGTGGTTCAAACCCACTAGCCACTCTGTGGAAGGAAGACTGGGCAATCTACTTCCATAAAGATTCACCACCTTGGAAGACCAATGGGGGTCACTATGAATTGGAATTGACTCAATGGCAATGAGGTTTCTTTTTTTTTTTTGGTTTGATGGGAGTAATGGTGGATCCGCAATTCTGCAGTAGACACACTGAAGGAAAGTCCCTGCATCTAACAGCCAGTTACAGCAGAAGTAGCAGCTGGACAGCTCATGATTGAGTTTAAAAATAAGTCCTGGGACCAGGCTTACTGTGATTGCAAAAAGAGGGGAAAGCACATAGGACTAGGGGGGGCAACTCTGTGGGTGGAACCAGCAGTAGGGTGCTGGTGGAGTTAAGATAAGAGGAAGTGACAGGGGATGCCAACCTCTGGGAAACATCCCTCTTTATATCAGTAGTGTTTGGGTGAGTAAAGAAGATGGAGAAAATGGGTGAGTGAAGAAGATGGAGAAAAAAAAAAAGCAAGGCTTGTTTCTCAACATAAAAGATCTGGGGTTGTACTGCAGTGAGGGGTGAGCCCACTGTGAGTAAAAATGTCTAGGATGACAAGATGATATGAGACTGGAGGGGATCCTGCTTCAAGTGAGAGTTAATTGGGAGGCAGCCAGGTGAAGTGTGGATGTCTCTGTCTGTTTTAAAAATCCAGTGTGGGACAAACATAGCCCTTATGCATTTGGTTAACCACTAAGAGCCCAGTACAACTCAGTGTGTCCATAAATATTTATTGAGCACCTATTTACTGTGCCAGACTGAGTATACAGAAATAAATCTACTTCCAAAGAGCTTGGATTTTAATTCAAGAAGACAGATATTAAAAATGTAAACCAACAAATAATTAAACACGGTTATCTGAGATACCAAAACATGCTATGACAATAATAACAGAGGGTAATGTTTCAGAGAGTAACTGGGCATGTTGGAGGCAAGGGTTAGGCTCCTTTCATGGTCAGGAAAGGCCTTGCTGAGCAGATAATGTTTGAATTGAGACCTGAAACATGAGCAGGAGCTAGCCATGTGGATATCTGGAGGAAGATACATTACCTTACCAGTCACTTAAGTTGACTCTGACTCATGGTGACCCAAGGTGTGTCAGAGTAAATCTGTGCTCCATAGAGTTTTCATTGGCTGGTTTTTCAGAAGGAGATGCTCAACCTTTTTTTCCAATACAACTCTGAATGCATTTGAACCTTCAACCATTTGACCACCCAAGGACTCTTGCAAAAGCTCCATTGATGGGGGAAGCATAAAGCAGGGATTCAGAATGAAGCAATGAAGACAAATACAACTGAGAAGACAACTTGAAATCCAGGTCACAAGTCCTTGTTGAGCTTTGGTTTCCTTAAACTGTAAAATGAACAGGTTGTGTTAGCTGATTGTGAAGACCTGCTCAGTGTGGTATAAAGTTTCAGAAAATCTTCATGTAAAAGATAGGACTTGAGTTGGATCTTGAAGAAAGATCTTCAAACTACTGATGAGGTCCTTTAAACCAGAACTGATAGTACATGATTTTCTAAGATCTTTACTGAGAATAAGACAGGAATATCTGCTTTCCCTCTGATTGAGGCATTGTCCTGTAGTCCATCTTCCACCAGTAGGCAAGAAACCTTTATCCTAAAAGTCAACCCTTGCTAAAACTCCCACACCTCTGGCAGCTTTTTGGCAAACTAAAACCCATTGCTTCCCTTTCCTGTGCAAAATGCTTATAAGGCCACTGGCCACTTATTCCATTATATCTTTTAAAATAATGAATGAAACTATCTACCTAATTATACATCTGCCCTTTTACTTATTTATAAACCCCTAGCATAGTGCCCAGAGCCCTGGTAGTACAACAGTTGAGCATTCAGCTGCTAACGGAAAGGTTGGTGGTCCAAACATACTCAGTGGCTCTGTGAGAAAGATGTGGAAATCTGCTTCCTTAAAGATTACAGCTTAGAAATCCCTATGGGGTAGTTCTACTTTGTCACATGGGATCACCATGAGTCAGAAATTACTAGACTGACACCTAACAACAACAACAACAACAGCACAGTGCCTGGGGGCTTGGAGCAGGTATTCCCCCAGAGATTGAAGGAATGAGTGAATTGTGCATGGGTAGGTGAGAAGGTGGAGGAGAAAGAAAGTTTTAGAAATAGTCTCCATCTTCCTCTTAGGGCAGAAATCTATTTCTTCAGTAGGGTAGTTCTGGAAAGACAGTAGGGATATCATCTGCCAGGCAGGTCCTGCCTCCACATAAATCTCTTCTGTTTTGTCCCCTTGCCAAGACCTGGACTTCTTTCCCATGGCCTTGTGGAAAACACCCTTGGCTCCACCAGAGTCCATCATAACACCCCTAGTGGGAGCTCTGGTAGTGTAGTACCTAAGGCACTTGACTGCTAACCAGAAGCCTGGCCACTCCTCAGAAGGAAGGTCAGGCAATCTACTTTCGTAGTGATACTGCGTCAGAAACCCAAGGAGGAGTCGCTATGAGTCAGATCTGACTCAATGGCAAATAACAACAACAGCAAATGGAATCAGATCCTTGTTTTAGAGCTTGTTCTGAGAATGAAGGGAAGCACTTGGAGAGTGAAGGGAAGGGACAAATAATGGAGGAAATAAAAGAGCACTTGGTCTATCTCCCAAGGGGGCTTCTGGGACCATTCATGTTTCAGTCTCAGCTGCTTTGATTAGAGATCTTGGGCTTGGCCATCTTAGCTTCTTAGTCATTTCAAGTGGGCAGCCAGGGGCCAGGCAAGAAGAATAGCAAAAGTAACAATCAGTTTTTTAAATGCTTACTAAAAATATCAGTACCATTCTAACATTTTACATGTATTGAGTTATTGAACTTTCATATTGGTTGCCTCATTTTGATGGGAAAACTAAGGAAAAGGAAGTCACTTGCCTATGTTCTCACAGTCGATAATGGCAGTTTTGAACCTAGGATTTTGACTCAGCAGTCAAGACTTTAACCATGGAATCACACTGCCTCAGGACCTCTGTCATGCACAACTTCCAATGAGAATACTGACAAGACCTCTCTGCTAAGCAACATTACTGTTGTTGTTAGTTGCCATGGAGTCAGCCCCTAACTCATGGAGACCCCATGCACAACACAATAAAACACTGTCCCATCCTGCATCATCCCCATGATCCATTGTGGATCAAACTGTTGCAATTCATAGCATTTTCATTGGCTGCTTTTCAGAGGTAGGTCACCAGGTCTTCCTTCCTAGTCTGTCTTAGTCTGGAAGCTCTGCTGAAACCTGTTTAGCATCATAGCAACCTGCAAACCTCCACTGACAGATGAGTGGTGGCTGCCCATGAGGTCCATTAGCCAGAAATTGAACCCAGGTCTCCTACATAGAAGGTGAGAATTCTTTCACTGAACCACCAACTAAGCGACAATAGATGGGATCTTTTCAGATCCCATCCCCAACTCCCCTGACATGCCTGTGTGCAGCCCAGGAGGTGGGCAGCAGCCTGAGCATGCCAGCACCTGTTCTCAGGCTTAGGGGCGCTAAGCAGGTGGGCTGGTATTTTTCCCACTCAGACTTCTGTAGGGTGGGAGCCAGAGACAGGAACATAGGATCTGAGGAGAATGGAGAGAGAAATGGGAAAGGGAAAGAAACAGAGAGAGGATGTGAGGGACAAGGAGACAAAAAGTCTTGGATAATTACTAATGACCAACCAACTACTGACTCTTGGGACCTACTCATCTGCAGCTGGAGAGATTTCAGGGATCTGAAATGGGAAATAAACACTCTTGATAATACAACTCGGAGAGGTCCTCAGTCAGGAACATCTCTTTTGCCCCAGAACCATGGACTCTGCTATAGATGTGATGCCTGCATCCTGAAAAAGCGTTGGACAGAGTCAGGAGACCTGAATTCTAGGACTGCTTTGGCTGTGACGACCTGTGTGACCTTGGGAAAATCATTTAATCTCCCTGGGGGCTCCATTTGCTGGATCTCCAAGGCCCTTCCAATTGTTACAATGTTCTGAATTTATCTGTTGCCCTCTGGGTACCAGAGAAGAGTTTATCAATTTATTCATGGTGGGATAAGTGTTAATGGACACATCAAGGACAGAAGTTTCCATGACATTGCCAGATTCCCAGGCCCACTCAGTTTACTAAGCTGCCATGATTTGAGCAACTGGGTTGAGTGACAGCAATGTGGGTTCTGCCTGCTCCACCCCTTGCTCTTGCCTAACTGTGACCTTGGCCTCTCAGCCCCCTTATCCAGGTCTCAAGTTCCACAATTTCAAGGGGGGTGTTGGTAGTTCTCGCTGTCTGCCTTCCTTTTATGGTTTAATGGGGATGAATAGGATAATGTTTTCTAATTACTTAATGCTCCTTGGAGTGCAAGTGCTGTGAGTCAGAATAAAGGACTCTTCTAATCTAGTTGCTTTCAGAGATTATTCATCCAGAAACACAAATGAGCATTTAAATGAGAGCAAAGGCTGGGGGAATACAGGTCAGAGGAGGCCAGGACAGAAGGGGTGGCTGGGGAAGGCAAGGGCAGAACACCAGGGGTTTGCTTGGCAAACATCCCTGCTCTACATGGTATTTTGTTTGACCCATGATCTCAGGCTCATGAAACTTTCTCTGCTCCAGAATTTCCCCAGACTCACACCCCTCTCTTGTAAAATATATTTTATTAACCCATTAGGTGACTGGGCAGAAAGAACCAGCTGCTATTAACCAGCAGTAGGAAGCTTTGGTATTTAAAAGATCAGAACGCTGTGCCATGTTTTACAGAAAGGCATAGGCCACCATCTTCAGGCCCAGTCTTATTCCTGGAGTGTTAGCTCTGAGAGCTTTTGCTGGAAAGCTGGCTTTTTTTTTTTTTTTTTTTTTTGCTGGTACCTATGAAAGGGCAGCACAATCAGTTGGGCTAGAGAGTGTGCATGTGTGCATATGTGTGTGTGTGCTTGCCCATGAGTCCAGTCTTCATGGAAAAGGTGAAACTGTGACATCCATGGCTTTGGCACCTGACAAAAAGGACATGATTTAAATGTCACAGCAAAGGCCTGTGACAAGATAGTTAGGAAAGCAGATGTCTTCATGTTTGACTCCACTGTAGGAGGTACAGGGCCCATGGCACTGGATGCCACAGTTTAATGCATTGATTTTCTAGTTTGGAATTATTTTCAGGAATAGAAAAGAGTTTGTGATGAAAATGCAAATATATTCATTCCTTTACTCAATACCCACTTATTAAGCATTTAATTTCTTTACATCAGTGTGGTAAGCAACATGAAGGATAAAAATTACTGTTAGAATAATTTTTAATACTTCTATGAAATAGAAAGTATTATTCCCATTTTGCAGAACAGAAAATTGAGACTTTAAATAGCCTATCTAAAGTGTCATAGCCAAGAACTGAGGTGTCAGAATATAAACTTAGTTCTTCTGGCTCCAAATCAGATGTTTCAAGAAATAGTTTTAGATCTTCAAGGAAGTGACAATTAGATAAAAGAGATAGGAGAAGACCATGCACCACAGAAAAAAAAAGTGAGCAGGGCATGCTGATGTATGAGCAAGTGCTGCAGGAATTCCGGGGACAGATCAGGCAAGGTTCCATGGAGGAGTTAACATTGACCTGGGGCTGGAAGGACAGGGAGCATGTCCATAGGTGGGAGAGAAGTGGAGACAATCCCAGGCAGAAGGAAGAGTAAGGATAAAATTACAGAGGAGGGAGTAAACAGAGGGTGGTTACATGTAGCACACAGTCTTGCAATGGTTCTTAACCCTGGCTCCACATCAAATGAAAAACTCAGAATACAAAAATTACCAGCACATGGGACTCACATCCCACTATTCTGATTTAATTGGTCTTAGTCAAAGAATACTGAAAATGCCATGGGCTGCCAGAAGAACAACAAATCTGTCCTGAAAGAAGTGCAGATGGAATTCTCTTTGGAAGCAAGAATGGCCAGACTTTGTCTCACCTACTTTGGTCATGTTGTCAGCAGGGACCATCTCCTGGAGAAGGATTCATGCTCGGTCAGTGAAAAAGGGGGAAGATCCTCAACAAGATGGATTGATCCAGTGCCTGCAAAGATGGGCTCAAGTATAGCAAGGATTGTAAGGATGGTGCAGGACAGGGCAGTATTTCATTCTGTTGTACATAAGGTCACTATGAGTCAGAGCTCACTCGATAGCACCTAACAAATACAGCAACAACAACAAGCATTGATATTTATAAATGCTCCCTGTGTGATTCTATTGTGCAGACTGTATTGAGACCTACTAGCACTGGGGAAAGATTTGGGGGTGGGTTCCGATCTGAGATTATCACAAGCAACCAGGTTCAACATAAACAGTATCTGAATAAAGATAGTGACAATGGGAAAAGAGGGAGAGATGGACAAGTCTTCTTTGAAAGGCAGTATCTCTAGGACTGATTGTCCAGGGGAGTGGTGATGACCAAGAATTTTGAGCCTGGGGACCATGAGGAAGGGCATCATTCACAACAATAGGAACTAAAGGATGGGAAACAATAAAAAGGATGAGGGGACAGGGCTGTGAGGAGGAGGATGGCTTTGGTTTCAGACATCTTGAGGTTTAAATGTTCACTGGACCATCAGGTGGGAATGCCCAGCAAGAGTCATATGAGTTTAAAATGTGGATGGAGAGCTAGGAATGGAAGAGCTTGAGGGGTCATCTCCATAGAAGTGGCAGTAGAGGCTGAGAGAGTACATGAGCTTAGAGAGAGAAGAGCAGAGGGCTGAAGTGAGAACGCCCACACTGAGGAGTGAAAAGGACAGTGAGAAGCTTAGAAGCAATTTCTTAGTGGAGTGCTGTTCCATTTGCATTAGCCAAGGCCAATGTCTAGGGGAGGGGGTGGTGATGGACAGTAGCCATTTTTCATGGGCCTGGCTGCCCATGATTCGGAAATTGATCAGTTGAGTCAATAGCTCCGTGCTCAGCTACACAGGTCTGGCTGATGTGTGTGTAGGAAGCAGGGCAGTTGCAGCCCATCCCTCTCTCCCAGAAACACAGTCTGTCTACGCTTCTGGAAGAAATGCTGAGCTCATTTTGCTGCCATTCTTAGCTTCTGATCCCCAAGAGCATGAAGGAGAAATGGGCCCCAGACTCATGGCAGGTTATGAATTCACTCATCACAAAGAAGTCCTTTATTCTGATCCATCTCAGATTCCTGTCCTCCTGAAGGAGAGGTGGCAATTCAATCAGCCCTTGTTTTTTAAGGGGATCCCATGAGAGCATTTCTTGTGATACTCCAGCATTATCCTATGGCATAAACTTAGTCTCTGAGAGTAACCTTGAGGATTTTCCTTCAGATATATCCCTTGAGGTTCTCAAGATGAACTCTGGCAGCAGAGCTGAGGAGGACAGATATCAGCAGTGCGTCAGTTTCATGAGACTGGGGGCATGGGGACAGGACCCCTAGTATAGGCAGATGGCTTGTCAGGCTTCTTCATGGTACAAATGATGTAAATGATATGTGAGAGGGAAGAGGAAAAAAAAGACTTCAGTGTGGACAATCCACTCTTAAAGCCTCATTTTCCCAACTTTGGGAGGAGCAGAGAGAATAGAAGGAAAACAATGAAGATGCCAGGGAGGAAGATGGGACATTTTAGCATTCATAGGTCCCTCATATCCTAAATGAATAGAATTTGAAGAAACCCTTCTTGGTGGCATAGAGATTGATGGGGCTGCGGAATGGGTACTGAAAACACTGTCCTACCTTTTCTCAGTCCTAGGAAAATACACAGCAGCAAGCGTTTTCAAGCAGTTCTTTTCATACCTTAATGCGGGGATCTTATTAAGTGCAGAATTGGTTTCAGTACATCTGTAGGACACAGTTGACCCGATAAAGAGCTTGGGAGCAAGCTGAAGGTTTGGCTTTTTGGCTACCCCATCTCCCCTTCAATTCTGCCCTGGGATTCCTTTTAGTACTACCTTCCTCTACTGCTGGCTGTACAGTGGGAAAGCAGGGGTGACAAGACTGACAGGGGCCTCAGCAGGCTCCTCTCAGGCTGAATCCTAGGCTCTGGGCACTCTGTCCTCTTTCTGCACACTGCTCAGTGCCTGGCTGTCTTAGTTTATTGGCTCCTGAGGCTCCTGGCTCAGGCAGAGTAATTACAGTTGAGGCCCTGATGAATTGGGGGCCAGTAATTAAAGCGCCTATTGATTTTCTACTTAGGAGTTCCCTGTAGCTGGAAACAAAAGTGGGAAGGGGAGAGAGATAAATAATCTGGGGAAGGTATTTCAAAATGGGGGGATTGTTTAATGTGCATTAGTGGGGCCTGGCAGCCACTGAAAGAGAGGATGTTGGGTAGTTATTTATCACGGGTCTATCTATCTAGAATTTGAGAATTGATCGGCTAGTCAATATGCTTCTGGGGCATAGTGCCAGCTGGAGTAGGGGGAAGGAGGACTGTCTTCTGAAAAGGGTTCATCCTTAGATCCAAGCCATGAATCTGCCTTGTTTTGCTGCTTCATTTGCCTTATTTTAATTATGTATTGTAACAATTGCCTCGTTTACATCATCTGTTTTCATCAGGTAACAATGGGCTTTCCATCATTAGAAATTTGGCTTTGAGTGCCATCTGAGACCAGTCTACAGAAAGCGTGGACTCAAGAGGGAGCATGATGGAAAGAAGAAGGTTGGAGAAGGAGCAGGGCTGAGGGCAAGTTAAAGGAAGCTGGAAAGAGAGTGGGTAGAACTGATCAGAGCCAGAGGGGTGGGAAGAGTTTCAAAGAGAGAAGAAACATACAAGTAGAGGACCAGGCAGAATCCCGAAAGAGAATGGAAGCAGTGAGGGAGAAAAGAAGCAATCAGGGAAGGGTGAAAGAAAGGGGTAGGGGTCCAGGGCTTTGAACTGGTTCTTCCAGGTTCAGTAAAGGCTGACGAAGCAAAACTGAACAGACCTGAATTTGTGAAATGTGGGTGTATGGGAATGAATCAAAATGGGAAAAATTACAGTTGATGCCCTGCTAGAAACTTAATCTCCCTCCCAGAAAATAAAGGCAGCATGTGCATTGCATAACCACCAAATTGCTGGACCAGCACAGTTGGAAACGATGGTGCCCCTGCTGAAAAATGGGGCTGACCACACCACTTTGAATGTGTGTTACTCTCATAGTTCAATGATCCAACCTCCCACATCAGGATTCTGGAAGGGTTCACTAAGCCTCTTTTGAGTCTCCCCTTCCAGGGCTTTGACCTGTAAGTTTTCCTGTTCGGGTTATCATTCCACTTCACCAAAATTTTAAAAATTTGAGTCTGTTCCAATTTCACTTTATCAGTCATGACTGAACCGGTTTGAATGGGTTCAAAGCTCCTCAGGGATCAGTGTTAGGAAAAAGGAGATGAGGGACACAGTAACTGGGTTTTTAGCGAAATTTAAAGAGCATTTAAATTTTATTTAAAGATTGGTTAAGTTATTTTGGTGCATTTAACTCTTAATTCATTTTCTTTCCCTGAGCTAATGTGAAGTGTGAAAGAAAAACGAATGAGAGATGGGCCTAACTGGCAATTTTATTTCGGTCCTCTCCAGAGCTCTGTTTTCCTAAGCTCATGTTGGATCACTTAAGCAGAGGTGATTCTTTTGTTTCTCATAGAAATGTCACTCTTCTCCTAAGTCTCTTCTTTTCGGCTGTTTTAGTTGCTGCAGCTGGTTTGGCTGCCTACTGATGATGAAGTTAGATTAGGATCTGAGTTTTGATAATGACTGAAGCTGGGCAAAGAGAAGCATTTTAGCATAATGCATGTTGAAACACAATTACCCATTACGCCAGTCAGGGCAGACAATGGGGGTGGTGGGGAGTAGTGAGTTGTGGAGAAGCAAGTGGGCTGTTACTTGTTATAAGTTGGATTTTTTTAAAATTCTATAGAAATACTGAATGGATTTATTCAGCTTATTCAACCTAATTGCACAATGTGGTTGCATCTGAAAAAACCTGTAAGTATTCCCAATTGATAGCAAAAAAATAAAAAAGGAGGGGGGGAGTGTTGTTTATTGTGTTAAGTAGCTGCTGTAAGTAGATGGTTATACAGGGCACTGCACACAGAAAGCCCAGTTCCTGCCCTCACAGAGCTTAAAAGACTGCAGATTTTGATTCTTTTGTGTAACCACATTTATCTGTCTTGAATCTTAATGGCTCCCTAGCCTGCAACACAAAGTTAAGCTTCTAAGCCTCATAGGAAAGACCTTCTCTTTCTGTGAAGCCGATTGTTCTGCTCCACGTCCCCTTGCTCTTTTATACCACCCTGCCAGACTCCTCTGGTAGCATAGTGCCTAAGGCACTTGACTGCTCACCAGAAGGCTGGCGGTTCAAACCCACCAGCCACTCCTAGGAAGGAAGGTTGGGCAATCCTACTTCCGTAGTGATACTGCCTGGAAACCCAAGGAGGGGTCGCTATGAGTTGGGGCCAACTCGACGGCAAAGAACAACAACAACAGCCAGACTCCTAGTGAGCTCAGGTCCTGATCATTCTCCTGTGTTTCTAACCTCAGTTAGTGGTACTACACTTTCCTCAGTTCTCCAGGCCAGAAGCCTCTAGACATTGTGGAAATGTCCCTTTGCCCCTAATTCAATGGGTCACCAAGTCTTGTTGTGCTACTTAGTAACTTTTGGATATCATTACATCTTCCTTTCTCTGCAACTACTACCTTAGTTCAGTTCCACTTCATTTCTTGCCTGGACTCCTGGGCATTACACTGATCTCCTTGCCTCCAGTCTCATACCATCCCATTCAAGGTCCTGTGCTGTCCTTGGGGTAATTTGTCCAAAATTAACAATTGATGATGTCATTCTCAATCTTCTAATGGCTTCTTATTGACTGTAGGATGAAATTCTTTTCAGCTGTGTGACTTCAGGCAAGATATGCAAGTTCTCTAACCTAAGAATCCTCACCTTTAAAGTGGGAATTAAAATGGTTATTTTATGGGGTTGTTGTGAGAGGTAAATGAGATAATGTGGGTAAAATGACCAGCCCAGGGTCTGACACAAAGAACTGATGGATGGTGAGGTGGAGGTAAAGAACTACGGTGGCAGTGGTTAAGGCTCTTGGCTGTTAACCAAAAGGTTGGTGGTTTAAACCTACCAGCTGCTCTGTCAGAGAAAAATGAGACAGTTTGCTTCCATAAAGATTTATAGCCTTGGAAACCCTATGGGACAGTTCTACTCTGTCCTATAGGGTCACTATGAGTTGGAATCAGCTTGATGACAGTGGGTTTGGTGTTTGGGATGGAGGTGATGGTAAATAGTAAGAGAAGGAAGAGTTATTTTTTCCTGTTATTATTACAGAGAAAAGCCTTTATTATCTGGACTCAAATTTATATCAGGAGCTCCATCCTTTCCTGAGCTTCAGACTCATACAAAGTGTTTTCACTTGAATGTCTGATATACATCACAAACATAACATTTCACAACTGAACTCCTTGTATTCTACCTCCAAAAACTGTTATACCCTCAGTTTTTCCTAACCAAAAACCTTCACTGCTCTATTTCATTCATACTCCACATCCAGTTCATCCTGCTTTTTATACCTTCTAAGTATATCCAGAATTAAACTATTCTCACAGCCTCTACTGTTCCCCCTACACTCTCGTCTAAGCAACTTTCATCACACCTGGATGCTGTGCAATGGGTTTCTCTTTATAGATGACCTTTCTGGCCCTGGGTGTGTAGTTCTGCTAAGATGATTTACTAGGCCACAATTTTGCAGGGATTGGACAGCTCACTATGCAAATAAGGTACATAAAACCCTTGTAGGGATTGCACAGTTTATTATGCAAACTAATGACTATAGCTTACCCAAAGAGATTGGTCAGTTTTGCCATTCTGCTAGGTTTATAGGGAGCTCTGGTGGCTTAGTGCCAAGGCATTTGACTGCTAACCAGAAGGCTAGGTTTATAAGGGCTAATCTCACAGAGGTTGAGGGAGACCTTACTACCATCTGAAGAAGAGCCAAGAGTAGAGCACATCCTATGGACCAAGGGTCCCTGCACTGAGAACCTCCTACACCCAGGAGACAAACAGCTTAAACACTGGAGACAGTGTGAGATGGCATGATACAAAATGAGATGGCATGAGATGGTGCAGCAGCATGAGTGGCAGAAACCAGAAGACCAGTGAGAAATGACTGCAGTGGGCTTTTTGACCTACAGAATGAGAGATCTGAGCACTTTTAGGGCAGGAGCCTTGCCAGTAGAGTGGGGGCCTCTGGACACTATATTGGTGGAACTAAAGAGCTATAACATTTGCCCGAGCAGGCAGAGTCCGGGCCTGAGTGAGCTTAGAAGCAAAGCCTAAGAGCAAGGCCTGCCTGTGGACACAGCCAAGAAGAAGCCAAGAGCTGTCTTGGTAGGAAGCTGCCCTAATTGATGAAGTATATCCTGCCACCTGAATTGTACCTGTTACCTCAAGATGATCCTGATATTGAATTGTAACCTATTACGTTCCTAATAAATCTCATAATTGTGAGCATGGTCTGCAAGTTCTGTGTGGCCATTGCAACAAATTATCAAAGCCAACAGAAAAGTAGAGAATACCTCGGGGAGGACAGCTGGCATTAGAATTGGTTAAAAGGTTGGAGAGTGGAGGAATGGCTGACCTCCACCTCATAGGAATCAGCTTTGGGCTGATACTGCTGATCCTCTCCCTTTCCCTTGAAGTTAGAGCACTTCTGATGCTACTAGCTTACACTGAATTACTACAATAGGCTCTGCAGTGGCTTGAATACTGGTCCCCAAAAGACATGTAGTCCTAATCCCTGGAATCTATGAATGTGACCTTATTTGGTGAAAGGGTCTTTACAGATGCAATTAAGTTCAGGATCTCAGTATGAGATGCTTGGGTAGGTCCAAAATCCTAAATCCAATGACAAGTGCCCTGAAAAGAGAAGAGAAAGGGAGAAGACACACAGAGGAGAAGACAAAGTAAAGACAGAAGCTGATATTGGGGTGATGCTTCCACACAGCAAAGAATGTCAAGGAATGCCAAGGATTGTTAGCAGCTGCCAGAAGCTCAGAGAGTCATGGAAATACTAACTCTGAGCCTCTAAAAGGAACCAACCCTGCTACTCCTTGATTTTGAACTTCTGGTCTCCAGAACTGTGAGAGAATAAATTTCTATTATTTTAAACAACCCAGTTAGTAGTCATTTGTTATGGCAGTCTTCGGAAACTAATACAGCCTCATTACTAACTTTCTTGCTTCTGGCCCTACCCCTTTATGTATGAGTTTCATCACAACAACCAGAGACATGCTTTTAAAATAGACTTTTTATCACATCATTCCACTGCTAGAAAACCTTAAAAGGGTGCCATCTCAAGGCATTTTTCAATCTGATACCTCACCCCTGCTGCTTTTCTAAATTCATCTCCACTCCCTTACCCTAGCTCACTGCACTCCAGCCAAATGGTCTCCTTCTTGTTCTTTCAATGTGTTAGGCAAGCTCCTTCCTAGAACTTTTGCATTGGCTGTTCTCTCTGCCTGAAACACTCTTTCCAGTGATAACCATATCCCCTACACCCTCATCTCTTTCAAGTCTTTGCTCAAATGACACCTTCTAAGTGGTGCCTGTCCTGGTGGCCTTATATAAAATTGTCATACATACACACACCCCTCCCCCAATGCACTGCCACCTTCCCTACTATGTTCTATCTTTTTCCCACAGCATTTATCACCTTCTAACATAGAAGGTTAGGAAATTCTACTTCTGTAGTGATACTGCCTCGGAAACCCAAGGAGGAGTCGCTATGAGTCGGGGCTGACTCGACGGCACATAACAACAACAACAACAACAACATAGTATATGATCTACTTATTTATTGTTCTTATTATCTGTCTCCTTGCTTCAGGGCGTAAGTTCCATGAGGGCATTGGGTTTTATCTATTTTACCTACTTCTTTGTCCAATATCTAAAATATCTAAAAATCTTGCTAAATGAATCTCTTGCCATCCATATCACCTGCCAGCTCTGTTGTTCAATCCCAGAGGCCCTTATTTGTGCATATTTGGACCTTTTAATCTATTTTTTCTGCAAGACTTCAAGTTCATTTTCCGCTCCAGGGCTGGGTCATAGTGCTTGATAAATATTTGTATAAAATTATTGATTGATTGGCTGTAAGTAAGTTGCACAATTAAAGATACCAACAGAATTTTCTTCCATTAAGTTGCTTCAAAATGAGCTAAAGTTGCATTTGTCTAAAATGGTTGGCAGCAAAAATGTTTTCTTCTTAAGGCCCATTGTGTTCCCCACCCTTAGCCCAAACCCTCTCCACCAAGTCCATAGTCCATCTGTCTGCCAGATCTTGAAGACTAAGAGAATGCCTAGGTCAGGAGGTAACTATCTGTCTCTTGAGTACTGAGGCATCTCCTTTTATTCAGTGTATAGTGAATTCTTTTAGCATCCCTCCATAAGATGTAAAAGATGGAGCAGTGGAGGAGGAGAAGGTTAAATGATTTATTCAAGGTCACATACACCAACTTTTATGGAAAGTAGAATAAACAGAGAACAGTAGCGAAGATATAGCTATGTAGGTTGAGGTCATCTCATGGAAGGCCTTGAATGCCAGGGGGAAGTGATTAAACTTTATTTGGCATGAAGTGGGGAGATATTGAAGGTTTGGGAGGAAAAAAGTAATATGACAGGAGTCAAATTTTAGGAAAATTAGTTTTTTGAGCACTACTATATGCTAGTCACTATTTTACATATTGGACAAACCAAAAAAAAAAAAAAAAACCCAAACAAACATGTACTCCATAAGCTTTCCTTGGTTGCAATATTTACAGAAGCAGATTGCCTAGCCTTTCTTCTGCAGTGCTGCTAGGTGAGTTCGAACTGCCATCCTTTATATTAGCAGTCCAGTGAAAAGTTTCCTAGACAAATGCAGTGGCCCCCTATGTGAACCTCCAGTTGGTACTCTTGCAATTCATTCATTATAATGATGTTTTTTTTTGTTTTTTAAATATAGTCCACATGACCTCTGGATAATGTAAACCTAATTATACTTTCTTTCTTACCAAAACCCATCAGTAGCTTTCCATTTCCTTTAGAATAATCTGCTGAATACTTAGAAGTGCTTCAAAGCCCTACTGCTGGAATCTCAACCCACATCTGTCTCTTCCTTACTTTGTATTATAATGAATTGCAGAGATGTTAGTGTCAGCTGATAGCCCTTGAACTCTCAGAAGATAAGAATCATGTCTGAAAACTAGTCAGAGTACCTGGCATATGAGAGGTGCTAAAGATATTGTTGAATGGAGCAGTGGGGTTTTTAGTAGGATCAAATGCAAAGAGGTCAGGAAGATACATTTAAAAAACCTAAACCCATTGCTGCCAAGTTGATTATGACTCATGAGATTCCCATGTATTTTGGAGCCAAACTGCTCCATAGGGTTGTCTTGGCTATGATATTTATAGAAGCAGATCACCAAGGCTTTCTTCAACAGAGTTGCTGGGTGGATTCGAACTGCCAACCTTTAGGTTAGAAGTCAAGTGAAAACTGTTTGCATCAACCAGGAAGATGAAGGGCTGAACAAAAGCCATTAGAATTGGTATAGGAACAGTCTGTGTACCACACATAATTTCTAGGACCCTAAAGAGACATTACTAAGTGAATGAGGCCTTATTTACTTGGCATGTTAGGGGAATGAACATTCCTCTAACACATTTACTTAGGGTGAAGGTATAGACTTATTAATTTCAACCCTGGCTGGGAAAAATATTTCTTTCTACAACAAGTGTGTTTACTTTCCTGCCTTTAGAAACTAGACTAGAGCAACTAACTAGAGCAACCTAACTAATTCATAAATGCAAGATTTTCTAGGGCTTTAGGGTCATCTGGACTTTGCTCATCTATGTTTGATGCATATGTAGAGGGCAGTGTATTGAATAAATTCAATTTCTCCTTGGGGAGTGTGTGTATGTGAGTATGTGTGTGTGTAAAGGACAGAAAGGAGTCTATTTGGGCTGTGCTACAAAGAAGCTACATAGCACTGGAAGAGGACTTCCATTTCCTCCCCAATGAGATATCACTGGCCAGACCAACACCATGAAGTCATTGTGAAGTTTAAATAAGTTAACTTGGCACTCAGAAGCACTGGCAGCCTGTGTCTGGAATGTGGTGGACACTCAGTTCCTGTTACGTGACAGTGAATCTGAAAATATGTAGGAAAACATAAAGGGATCAAATATACTCTTGTAAGGTACAAATGTTCAATGAGATGAATTCAGGTTTCCTTCTGGCTCTAACAATTCAGTGATTTGCATTTTTCTCCTAAAAATTAAGAGCACAACAACAACAAAAATAGTTCACTAAAGATTTTATTTACCTTGGAGACCGTAGGTGTTACAAACAGTTAATGCAGTTGGCTGCTAACTGAAAGATGGAGGTTTGAGTCCATCAGGAGGTACTTTGGAAGAAAGACCTGTGTGATAGTTGGATTGTGTGTCGTCTTGGCTGGACCACAATTCTGAGAGATTTAAGCAGTTGTGATGTGGGTTATTTCTATGACGAGATCGGATGTATATGTTTTGAGCAGCTAATCTGTTGAAAGGGAGTTTCCCTAGGGGTATAGCCTGCTTCCAATATATTTATAGACGTCCTGGGAAAGGAGACACTCTTCTGTGGATTGGGATCCTGTTGTGCTGCCTACAACTGTCCATGAGCAAACGATCCACCATTCAGCCTGGTGATCTTGGATTCATCATTTATTGGAGTCAACAGGTGGTATAGTGCCTGCCAACCTTGAGCTCATCAGCCCCTGCAGCTGTGTGAGTTGGGAAAAGCCTCCAGCTTGAGGTTTGATCCAAAAACTTGGGACTTGCCAGCTTCTATAAGTGTGTGAGCCATTTTCCTAAGATAAATTTCCCTCTCTCTCTCTCTCTCTCTGTGTGTGTGTGTGTGTGTGTGTAAGCTTTACTGGTTTTGCTTCTCTAAAGAACTCAGCCTAACACATTTGGTGCTGAGAGTGGTTCTAGAGAGACAAAATCATAAAGATGGGCTTCCTATAATGGTTCTCACAGATTCTATTTTGGATCTCCAATTTGATTAATCATAAAGGCACTGGTAACTCTGCCTCTATTAGTAAAGAGGGCCCTGCTAATCCATAGAGTGAGATGGCAACATCAGCATGGAAAATAGCACCACCAATAGATCAAGTATTTTGGAGAAATGAGGCTCTAGGTGATCTCATATTTGATACTTTTGTGTAATTTTTCACCATGAACAGTATAAGGAAACTGGTTGGTTGGTCCTACTTATGCTAGAAAAAGTGGTGAAAGAGCGAGATGAGTTCAGGGCTGCTGAGACACAGCTCCAGTGCCACATAAAGACCTCAATGTTTCCAGTTGTCCTTTGAAATAAAGCCTTATTTCTTCTAGTAACAGAGCTGATATTGCCAAAAACCAAACCCAGAGTCTTATTTTAAGGGTGGCTGAATTACAACACTGATTGAATTGCCAACTAAGAATGGTGTCTGAAGTTAAAGTGATGGCATTGATTGGGAAGAAATGGGATCTTGAAACCTGGAATGGGGATATATGGGCAGACAGTCAGGAAGATGAGGATATGAAGCCTGTAAACTCTGTTGAATCCCTCCCATTATGTCTTCCACTTCTGTTTGATGGGATTAACCCAACTGTTCCTGTTGGGTCTTTGCCTGAGGTAAAGATAGCATGGAAGGTAGATACCATGGAAGAAATTTCTGAATGTTCTCAGGAACTGGCCCAACCATCCATTGTTTCTGCCAGACCTATAACTAAACTTAAGTTCAAGTGAGCCCCAAAAGGTGAAATACAGTGTGACTGAGGAGGTGGTATGCTGCACCTGAAAAGACATACCTGATTTTACTAACATGTACAGACAGAAACCTGGAGAATATGTATGGGAATGGTTACTGAGGGTGTGGGATAATGGTGCAAAGAATGCAACATTGGACCAGTCTGAGTTTATTGATTTAGGCCCACTAAGTATGGATTCTTCATTCAATGTCTCAGCTCAAGATGTTAGGAAAGGACCTAGTTGTTTATTTGATTGGCTTACTGGAGCATGGATTATGCGGTGGCCTACATTAAGTCAAGTTGAATTACCAGACCTGCCTTGGTATAATGTAGAAGAAGGTATTCAGAAGCTTAGGGAAATTGGCCTATTAGAATGGATTTATCAGATTAGACCCTAGACCCAGAAATGGAGAGTCCAGAAGACACACCTTTTACCAGTACGGTGAAGCATAAATTTGTGAAGGGAGCCCCAGCATCCTTGAAGACAGCTGTGATTGCTATTGTATGTAAGCTGGATTTGACTGTGGGGACTGCACTAATTGAATTAAGACACTTAACTACGATGGGGCTGATTGGACCGCATGGTAGTAGGGGCCAAGTGGCAGCAGTTAATTGACAAAGACAAGGTGGGTGTGGTTACCATAATGGAAGCGGAGTCAAAACAGTAATCAGAATAGTCTGACTCATGTGGAATTATGGCATTGGCTACTTAGGCATGGTGTTCCTAGGAGTGAAATACATGGTAAACATACTAACATTTACTTGAAGTGTATAGACAGAAGAATTCTAAATTATATGAACAGCAGTCTAGATTGAATCACCAGAATACAGAGTCATGGCTTCTCAATAAGTTCCCAGATTTGAGTCAATTCACAGACCCACAACCCCTTGAATGAAGGGAAGGCAGGGTCCCTTTGAGGAGGGACCCCACTACATTGCCAAAAATTTATAATGTCAATCTTTCTCCCAGCCTTCCTCAAAGGAATCTGAGGCCTTTTATAAGAGTAACTATTCACTGGGGAAAAGGAAATAATCAAACTTTTCAGGGATTGCTGGACACTGGCTCTGAACTGACACTAATTCCAGGAGACCCAAAGGGTAACTTTTGCCCACTAGTCAGAGTGGGGTCATATGAAAGTCAAGTTATTGATGGAGTTTTAGCTCAGGTGCATCTCACAGTGGGTCCAGTAGGTCCCTGAATCCATCCTGTAGTGATTTCCCCAGTTCCAGAATGCATAATTGGAATAGATATACTGAACCATTGGCAGAATTCCCACATTGGGTCCTTGACATGTGGAGTAAGGGCTATTACGGTAGGAAAGCCAAGTGGAAGCCATTAGAACGGCCTCTACCTACAAAAATAGTAAACCAAAAGCAATACCACATCCCTGGAGGGACTGCAGAGATTACTGCCACCATCAAGGACATGAAGGATGCAGGGGTAGTGATTCCCACCACATGCCCATTGAATTCACCTATTTGGCCTGTGCAAAAGACAGATGGATCTTGGAGAATGACAGTAGATTATCGTGGATTATCAGGTGGTGACTCCAATTGCAGCTGCTGTTCTGATATGATTTTATTGCTTGAGCAAATTAGTACATCTACTTGGTATGCACCTACTGATCTGACCAATGCCTTTTTCTCAATACCAATTTCAAAGGACCATCAGAAGCAGTTTGTCTTCATCTGGCAAGCACAATGATATATTTTCACAGTGCTTCCTCAGAGGTATATCAACACCCCAACACTATGTCGTAATTTAGTCCCTAGGGATATTGATCTCCTTTCCCTTCCACAAGATGTCACACTGGTCCATTATATTGATGACATTATGCTGATTGGACCTAGTAAGGAAGAAGTATCCATGACTCTAGACTTACTGATGAGACATCTGCATGTTAGAGGGTGGGAATTAACCCAACAAAATTTCAGGCACCTTCCACCTCAGTGAAATTTCTAGAGGTCCAATGGTGTGGGGCATGTCAAGATATTCCTACTAAAGTGAAGAGTAAGTTATTGTATCTGGCTTCCCCCACAACGAAAATGGAAGCCAATGTCTGGTGGGCCTCTTTGGATTTTGGAGGCAACATATCCCTCATTTGGGTGTGTTGCTTTGGCCTATTTTTCAAGTGACTTGAAAAGCTGCTAGTTTTGAGTGGGGCCCAGAACAGCAGAAGGCTTTGCAACAGGTTCAGGCTGCCGTGGAAGCTGCTCTGCCACTTGGGCCATATGATTCAGCTGATCCAATAGTGCTTGAAGTGTCTGCAGTAGATAGAGATGCTGTTTGGAGCCTTTGGCAGGTCCCTATTGGTGAATCACAATGCAGACCCTTGGGATTTTAGAGCAAAACCCTGCCACCCTCTCCAGATAACTACTCTCCTGAGAAACAGCTTTTGGCTTGTTACTGAGCTTTAGTAGAGACTGAATGCCTAACCATGGGCCACCAAGTCACCATGAGGCCTGAGCTGCCCATCATGAACTGGGTGTTGTCTGACCCACAGAGTCATAAAGTTTGACATGCACAGCAGCACTCCATCATTAAATGGAAATGGTATATCAGAGATCGGGCTCGAGTAGGACCTGAAGGCACAAGTAAATTGCATGAGGAAGTGACCCAAATGTCTATGGTCTCCACTCCAGTCACAACACCTTCCTTCTCCCAGTCTGCACCTATGGCCTCATGGGGAGTTCTTTATGATCAGTTGACTGAGGAAGAGAAAACTCATGCCTGGTTTACAGATAGTTCTGTGCAATAGGCAAGCACCACTCAAAAGTGGACAGCAGTGGCACTACATCCCCTTTCTGGGGCTTTCCTGAAGGACGATGGTGAAGGGAAATACTCTCAATGGGCAAAACTTCAACCCAGGCATCTGGCTATTCATTTTGCATGGAACAAGACATAGCCAGATGTACAATTGTATAGGGATTAATGGGCTGTGGCCAACAACTGGACTGGATGGTCTGGGACTTGGAAAGATCATGATTAGAAAATTGGTGACAAGGATGTATGGGAAGAAGTATATGGATAGATCTCTTTGAATAGGCCAAAGGAGTAAAGATATTTGTGTCGCCTGTGAATGCCCACCAAAAGGTGACCTTGGCAGAGAAAGGCTTTAAAAATCAGGTGGATAGGATGACATGTTCAGTGGAAACCAGTCATCCTTTTTCCCCAGCTACTCCTGTCATTGCTCAATAGGCTTATGAACAAAGTGGCCATGGTGGCAGGGAAGAAGATTGTACATGGGCTCAGCAACATGGACTTCCACTTACCAAGACTTATTTGGCTACTGCCATTGCTGAGTGCTCAATCTGCCAACAGCAGAGACCATCATTGAGTCCACAATATGGAATCATTCCCCAGGGTGATCAGCCAGCAACCTGATGGCTGAAGTTGATTACATCAGACCATTTCCATCATGGAAAGAACAGTTTTTCTTTTTCTTACTGGAATAGATACTTACTCTGGGTATAGATTCACCTTCCCTGCATACAAGGCTTCTGCCAAAACTACCATCCATGGACTTACAGAATGCCTTTTCCACTGTCATGGTATCCCACACAACATTGCTTCGGATCAAGGGACTCACTTCACAGCAAATGAAGTGTGGCAATGGGCCTATGCTCATGGAATCCACTGGTCTTGCCATGTTCCCTATCATCCTGAAGCAACTGGCTTGATAGAACAATGGAATGGCCTACTAAAAACACAATTATGGAGCCAGCTAGGTGGCAATACCTTGAAGGGTTGGGGCAATGTTCTCCAGGAGGCTGTATATGCTTTAAATCAGTGTCCAATATATGGTGCTTTTTCTCCAATAGCCAGGATTCACAGGTCCAGGAGCCAAGTGGTAGAAACAGGAGTGGTACCACTCACTATCACCCCTAGTGACCCACTCAAAAAATTTTTTCTTCCTGTCCCTGCTACCCTATGCTCTGCAGGTCTAGAGATCTTAGTCCCAAAGGGAGGAACACTCCCACCTGGAGACATATAGTGATTGCATTGAACTGGAAGTTAAGAATGCCACCTGGCCATTTTGACTTCCTCATGCCTCTGGATCAACAGACAGAGAAGGGCATTATTATACTATCTGGTGTGATAGATCCTGATTACTAAGGGGAAATTGATGGACACTACATAATGGAGGTAAAGAAGAATACATCGGGAACATGGGAGATTCTAAAGGATGTCTCTTAATACTACCATGCCCTGTGATTAAAATCAATGGAAAATTACAGCAACCCAATTCTAATGACTACTAGTGGCCCAGACCCTTCAGGAATGAAGGTTTGGGTCACCTCACCAGGTAAAGAACCATGACCAGTTGAAGTGCCTGGTGAGAGCAAGGGAAATACAGAATGGGTGTTGGAAGAAGGTAGTTCTGAATATCAGCTACAACCACGTGATCAGTTGCAGAAATGAAGACTGTGATTGTTATATTTCTTCACTGTATATGTGCAGGAAATATTTTTGTTTCCTTCCTTTATGAACTATGATATGTAAACAGGGTTAATGTGTTTTGGTTGTACACATGTTAGTGTATCATCTTAGGTGCAAATATGACTTTATAATTGTCCTTATTTAGAGATTATATACAGTTAAAGAGATGTGTACAACTGCCATGTTGGGAAGGGGTGGACTGTGATAGTTGGAGTTGTGTGTCAACTTGACTGGACCACAATTCTGAATGGTTTAAGCAGCTGTGATGTGGATTATTCCCATGATGAGACTGGATGTATATATATTTTAGCAGCCAATCAATTGAAAGGGAGTTTCCCTATGGGTGTGGCCTGCTTCCAATATATTTGTGGACATCCTAGGAAAAGAGACACTCTTCTGTGGATCGGGATCCTGTTGTGCTGCCTACAACTGTCCATGAGCATACAATCTACCATTCAGCCTGGTGATCTTGGATTCATCATTTGTTGGAGTCACCTTGAGCTTGTCAGCCCCTGCAGCTGCGTGAGGAAAACCTCCAGCTTGAGGTTTGATCCAAGAACTTGTGTGTGAGCCATTTTCCTCAGATAAATCTCTCTCTCTCTCTCTCTCTCTCTCTCTCTCTCAGCTTTACTGGTTTTGTTTCTCTAGAGAACCCAGCCTAATACAGCCTGACTATCTGAAAAAATAGCCACTGAAAATCCTACAGAGCACAGCTCTACTCTGACACACATGGGGTCACCATGAGTTGGAGTTGACTCAACAGCAACTGGTTGGTTAACTTAGGTTTTACTTTTCATTATTCCCTTACTCATAATTATAACAGAGAAATGTCTTGCTTAGGAGAAAGATGGTAAGCTCTTAAGCATTAGATCATTACCCTTCCCTCCTTAACCCCAGGAGGGCTGGGAAAGGCTTGTCAGTACAGCCTGTCCTTACTGAAGGAGCTGAGAGAGAAAGAATGGAGGTGGACCAGCCTCGAGGCCATAGTAGTTCTCACTGTGAGCCCAGGGCAGGGGCCTGTGGCTACAGCTCTGCCTGAAATGGACTTGCCCTGTTGCTGACTCTCAGTAAATGGAAAACAATAAGTTATGCTGTGCTAACACTTTTCTGGCCTCGTTGTATTAAACAAGATAGAAAATTATACCTAGGTGCTTTAAAAAAACCACGTAGGGCTCTTTGTACCTGTTCTTATCATTAAAAATGTGTTTCTGAAGTGCTAAATTTATACTTAATTGGACGGTTAATTTATTATGTAGCACTATTTTTTTTTCTTTCTAATAAACCAAACCAAAGCAAATCCAACCAATTACTTGTAGTCTCAGAGATATCACAAAAGGAATGATTTAATTTAGTAAATAATTTTAACTTAAGTAATTATTTACTGAAAGAGAGAATTTGCCAAGTGCCTCAGGAGACTGCTTACTATTGGCCTCATAATAACCCTTCCATGTAGTTCTTGATTAATTACTCACACAAGCCACATTTCATTTACTTTGGACAAGTTGGGTTCTAAAAAGAAATTATAAAAGATCAGTGAAGAGACCCCCACAGTACATTTTCAGATGTAGCATCTTGAGGGTGGTGAGTGGGTTTCAGTTCTGTCTCCCACTTAAAGCAAATCACCAAAACTCTCCTGTCTTTCAGTGTTTGCTATAAATTAGGATTGTGTTCCACATCATGGTATGACAAAGCTCACCCACTGTGTTTTGCTTTTGTTTTTGTTTGCTTTGTACTTTGAGGTACCACATGCATAGCAAGCACGCAAATAAATATTGGATAAATGAAAATATATAGCCGTGCCAGCAGCATTTTTAGAGATATTAAATGGCTGTCAAATATAGAGTAGGAATCATAATAGCATTTAGAAGATATTTTAGAAGTGCAAGATAATTAAAGTATTTTGGAAGGAGAAGAAAAATGGCAAAATGAGCCAATGATTTTCAACTTGTTTGGAATTGGGACCTGGAATTTTGATAGCCTCCCTGAAATTCTCTAGGGCATACATTTATTTTTAAAATTAATATGAGCTAAAAGAGTGTTTGAAGAATTTTGTGCAAACTGGAGATATGCTGAAGTATCAGGAAAGTCATATTTAGAGATTGTTGCTCCAACTTTTAAGCATTTCTAGGCTTCACATGATGTGCTGGCTGCGATACTAATGAGGTCAAATCAACACGAGCTCTCACTACTACCCGCTTGCATTTGCTTCTGCAACTGTGCAAGGAAGGGAGGACAATAAAGCCTTCTTCTCTGGAGTCGACAGCTTTCTACTCCAGAGTGGCACATAGGCAAAATAGAATCTGAAAGCCTAGTTTTATCTGGAAGGATTTTGGGGGGTGAGCATCCATTCTCTTGATTTATTTAAAGGGCTGTTTTTATAGAAGAGAGATTAAAATTGACCTGTGTAGCTTCAGGTGTCTAGAACTTGGACAGAAGAGTCATAGAAAATGAGATTTCCATTCAGGGCAAGGAAGAAATTTCTAATAGACCTGTCAGAAAGTGGTTTCCTCAGGAGATGGTGTGTTTACCATCCTATTGTGTTATAGCAAGAGCTGACATCCACATGCAGTGATGCTGTGAGAGAGACTGGGTCAGATGAGGTATCGATGGCAAGGTGGTCAGGAGTGCTGGTGGTTAGAGGGGACCTAGGACTTTATCACACACCTTTAAGACTTTTTCCCACCATCTTTCCCTCTTCTCTAAATACTCTCTTGCTTATTAATGTCCTTCTTAATGGTGATGTCTGATACTGAATAAGGTATTACAAATTCAGGGTAGTGTATTGAATAGAGCAGTGATGGCCTTGGATTCAAACCCCCACACTTTATTAATACAGCCTAGCCCAGAAGAATTGGCTTTTTGGGGGGAGGAGGAGGATATTTTGAATGCTGATTATATTCTCTAGAGCAATAGATATTTGTGTCTCCTCTGGGTGTAAGCATATCTCTTTCATTTTCACCCGAGTCAGCACAAGGCCTTGATAAATCATGTGAACTCTCTCTTGGGAAATTCTTCAGGTTTTACAAACACAAGGCCAATGAGGTGGAGAATAGCTTGGTGAATGTCTAATTCTCCTATTTAATTTTATACATGAAACAACCTAAACTGAAACAGTTAATAATTTGGGAGCAATTGTATTTGGTCAGTTACAAATCTTATGTTGGTTAATATTCTGACCATGTTTTTCCATCTTGTTCATGAAATACTTGTAAAAGTCTTGGTGAAATCAAGACACATTGTATCTGTAGAATTTGATATTTACTGAATGGATCAGTCTAACTACCCTAGCAAACACACACATATACACACATACCATAGATTGGCTCAACATCTATTTTTTTCTTATGCTGGCTTGACTGTATCAGCTTTTTTCTATCCAAAGTTTCACAAAACATCTCTTTAATGCTTCTTCTAGAGTTTAGATCAATCTTCAATGTGGAGAATACTTCTATATTCAATTTCATAAATTCTAGAATACAATGTAGATTCTAGATCAAATTAATTTATAAATTTTTTGTCAAAGACAATCCTAAAATTTGATTCAGAGTATATTTCAAAATTTGTTCTAGACTTTACAGTCTCTGATGGCTGAATCAAAGCTCTACTTTGACCCCTCAAGTTTCTCAAAGTCAGAATGTCCTTCTGTAGGTAGTCTTTCTCCTAAAGTGTGACTTCAGTGTTAGGCTATATTGAAGAATGGGTGGCAGAAACCATGACGCATGAGAGTTTGTTACCGCTAGAAGTTGCTAAATGTGTAGATGAAGGTGGTCCTTATCTATCTGAAGGATTAGCTCAGCACTGGATGGATCAACTTCTGAGACCACCCTGCTCTCTCTTCTCAGCTGGAAGAGACTCTAGACTCTTGATCCAGCCCCACTCCCTTTATGCTTTTTGCATTTTTTGTTTTCACTTTCTTGAGGAAATGAAACACCTTCCCATCCCCACACCTCCCTCCTTGCCCAGACACACTACATAGGAACCTAAAGGAAATTACCCAAAAAAGAGAAGGGAGCTGTTGATAAGTCTCTGTGGGCGTCTGTGAAGGCACACATCATCTGAATGACAGGTTTGCATGCAAACAGCCAAAACTCATGAAAATAGTTTTTAATCTCCTTGAAAGGAGTATTCTCAGAAGGAAATCAAGTTCCCTCCAGGTACGTGGAAGCTCTTTGAAAGTAGAACTGCTACAGAGCAAAAATACAAGCCATTAGGAGATTCTCCTTTTTATGAACCCTTTTCTTCTTTACTTCTACATAGCATCCCTCCCCAGTTTGTGAACGTACCTCTGGAGGGCATTTGACTAGAGAAACAAAGAGAGGGGATTAGGGAAATTAGGTTCTAGGGTACATCAAGTCCAAGTTCCATCAATTGCACACTGCTTGATTTTCCACCGAATGCCTATATACCTTTGTTTCCCATCTCTTTTTAACACTATCCTTTTCTAGGTAGACAAGCTTTCTTATTGCCTTTCTCTCTCTAAGCCTCTGTGCCACCCTACCTAGCTCTCACCTACCCAAATCCTGTGCTTCTTTAAAGGCTTAACAATACAAGTTTGTGTATTGTTAGCCTTTCAGAGAGGAAGCCACTTTCAGAGTATATTTATTTTAATTTTTCCTTTCTTCTGTTTCCCCTCTTTATTAAAAAAAAAAAAATTCCTGGAACATCAAATACAGGGCTCTACACAGACCAGATGCTAACAATTATGGATGGCTATTTTGGATTACTATATTTGAACAGGAAACTGTCTGTGATAGCAAACTGAAAACTTTAGGAATAATTGTGCTTTGTAAATGATAATAGATCCAAAGAAGTTTACATGTTCCAAGCACATTTTTATCCTGAGCAGAAAGAAGAAATCCACATTCTCATTTGGTATTGACCCAGAATAGTTCTTAAATGCAGCACATTTAATGGCTTTTGATATTTTTCTGTATGTATTGTGCAGGTACTACCAAACAAAATCCCAGATCCCATGGAATCGTAGGGCACACACTGACATTCAGATAGAAACTTTTCTTCCTTGAAGCTCTTTTTGGCAGCAGGCATAAAAGGACAGAGAATAACTTAAGAGATATCATACGGATGACATGCCAGGAACTGTCAAGAGATGTGGAGTGGAAGGAATAACGGAGGGAAAGAGAAATCAAAGGTGGGTTAATGGCTAAGGTGCAAACTGCTTGGAGCTGAAGATAGGTATTTATTTGAGTGGCTGACCTAGGAAATAAGGCTGGGGAAGGAGGATGGAAGTTTGTGAGGTAGTTTGGTGATGGCTGAATTTTCAGGTGTCAATGAGTGGAAATGTGGGACAGAAAAGCTGGAGGGACATGAAGAATACCAAATGGATAGAAGACAGGCTTTGTGGAGATATGGAGCCTGTTAGTGTCTGAAGAGGAGCAATTGAAGGGATCAAATGGCCCTGAATCCACTTGGTCAGCAGATGTGGGGAACATCTTCCCCTAATCCTCCTCCAAGCACAAACTTTGCAAACCCAGTGCTTATGCAGTGAATTTTTGCAGTGGTGGCTGGACACAGGCTTGACAGGCACAGTGCACAGTGCAACCTGACTAGAAACTCTCCTCAAAGGCACAGAAACTTCTCAAAAGTGAGTGAAGGAACCCAAGGATCTATTCTTTGTCCTCATGCTCTTCTGTGAAGGAGAGATGCCCAAATAAGAGCAAAGGGGTAAAAGAGTTTAAGAGCAGAGACATCACTCCTGAGCTCATTCCTGCAGCTGGAGTGGTATGGAGTCCATGAGAATATGCCTCATACAACTCCAGTTATGGACAGTCACCATTGTTGCACTCTAAGATCCAGTGCTGTGTTAGCTATGAGCAGTGACTTAATGTTTCACAGGTGTTCTCAAGGATACCTCTGGCTGAAGGACTCCTTGACAACCTTGTTGAACCTTCAAACCCTGCTTAAACAGCATAGCTATCTAGGATGCTTCTGACAAAACTACTCTTTTTCTTTTCTTCACTTAGAGTCAGGCTGTGTGGTGATCTGTCAGCTCTCCTAACCTTTCCCAGGTCATTCTCCATTGCCTTTCACACAAACATTTCCTGTAATAAAATTCTTGCTGTTTAATCCTATGTCTTCTGCTCCTGGAGGAGCTAGATTAATAAAAGTGGGAATAAACAGCGGTGGAGGAGATAAACCAGATTCGTATCAGTTAATGATACAAATACCAGAAAGGGAGAGGATTTTTGGAAAAATACACAAGTTGAAGAGAAAGAGGAGAGTCTAAGGTATGGGATGTCAGGGAAAATGATTTTTGGAAACACCCACTCTCATGCTCATATCATTGAACCTGTTACTACCAATTGCAACACTCCCTCTATAATCTCTAATTTAAGCCTTTCATTCTCTGACTACCACTTCCTGTCTTTGCAGCCCACTTCCTTTACTTCTCCCTATACAAACAATTCTTGCACCCATCAAAATGCACAACCCATTGATTCTGCTTGCCAACATTTTATGTCCCTCATCCTCTCATAACCTACTCCCCTCCTTATTAGAGCCCATAGACCTTCATTGCCATCTCTCTCAAGAATCAACTCAACTCCCTCCCCATCCCTGTCCTCCATTGTATTGCTGAAAAATCCCAACTGTCCACCTACTCCACAAGTACAGCTTAAAATGGCTGATGGAAATAAAACAAAAACATCCATGATGCCCCTTTAGCCTTTTCCCTCAAGTTAGCCCTCAGCTGTGCTGGGCAATCTTACCATAATTTCCTAACCCGTCACTCTCTTTCTCTCCTCCATGACTATCTCTCACTCTTTCTTTTCAAACCTCTCCTCCTCCACTTTACTATCATCTTTTGCTTTTGTTCAACTGAGAAAACCCAAGTCATCAAAAGATAACTTTTATTTGTTTCTGTTACCACATCTTCATATTGTTCTGCCTTCATTTCCATTTATTTCTGCTTTCCTTTCTTATTATTCCATGGATGAAGTGTCCATGCTTCTAGCTAAAGTCAGTCAGTTGCTCCACTTGTACACGCGATCCTCTCTTATCTACTCTACGACATTTTCTCATCCTGTGTCTTCTTTCTTCTGCATCACCAATTTTCTCTCAGTATTGATATCTATCTATCTATCTGTCTATCTATCTATCTATCTATCTATCTATCTATCCCTTCTTTGGCCCCACATGACACTCTCACTATTGCTCCATTTCTCTGCTCCTTTTTATATCCAGAAACCTCAATGAGTTTTCTAGAATTTTCTCTACTTGATGTTTCTACATTCTTTCTTCTCTCTCTCTTTTTTTTTTTCAATCCTCAACAACCAATCTTTTACTTCCATCACTCCAGTGAAATAGTTCTTGTCAAGACATCTACAACCTCTAGTTTCTGAAATGCAATGGCCAATTCTCAGTCCTCATCTTAATTGACCAGCCAACAGCATTTGACAAAGTAGATCTCTTGATCCTTTCAAGCACTTTCTTCACTTGACTCCCTAGATGCCTTGCTGTTTCTTTTCAATCTCTGTTGATGGCTCTCCTCTGCTTTGCAAAATTGGTGTTCCTTCCAAGGGCTCAGTCACTGAGTCTCTTGTCTTCTCTGCCTACACTCCTTCCTATTGTCCTCATCTGTAACATAGGGATAATAGGATAATAATACTGTCTGCCTCAGAGAGTCATTGTGAAGATAAAATGATTTAATGTATTTAAATCATTTAGAAGAGCCTCTTGCATATAGCATATATAAAAACTCAAAATAAAAAGTGATATATTAATATTACTTATTCTATTATTGTGAGCTCTGGTGGCATAGTGCTGAAGGCATTTGACTGCTAACCAGGAGGCTGGTGGTTCAAGCCCACCAGCCACTCCCCAGAAGGAAGATTGGGCAATCTACTTCCATAGAGATACTGCCTCAGAGACCCAAGGAGTGGTTGCTATGAGTTGAATTGACTTGATGGCAGTGAGTTTGGTTTTTGGTTTATTGTGTTATTATCATTATTGTCTTGTCTTTAAATGCCATATATACACTGGTGATTTCTACATTTTTATCTCTAAGTTGCACCTCTCTCCTGAAGTCCAGACAAGTAAATCCAATTGCTTATTTTGACTAGCCACTTGGATATCTAGTAGGCATCACACACACACACACACACACACACACACACACACGAAATCTTTAACTTAATTGAGCTCCTCATTCCCTACCCCTCTCCCAAACTTCCCTTTTCAAGGTCTTCTCCCTCTTAGTAATGGCAACTCTATTCTACCAGTTGTTCAAGCTAAAAATCTTGAAGCAGAGTTTCTAACCCCTTCAAACTTTTGGCTGACAAAGCAAAATTGGAACAGATCTGAATTTAAAAATTTGGGTGAAATGGAACGATTATACAAATCAGAAAAAAATATGGGTCAAAGCCCAGAAATGAAAGACTTTGAGAATGCAGAGATTTGACTATTGCCAGGACTGTGTAGAGCAACATACATTCAAAGCAGGAAAGTTATCCACCATCTTTGAGCCAGGCACCACTGCTTCCGATGGTGCTGATCAAGAGATCTGGTTGCTATGCGATGTTCACACTACTCTTGTTTTCCAAGAGGGATATTATGTTTCTAGCAGGGTGTTAACTCATAATTTTTCCTGTCTCAGTTATCGTTCTAGTTCTAGTCCACTGACATTTTACAAACTCAAGTCTGTTCCAGTTGTACTTCATTGGTCATGACTGAACCAGAAAGAACTGGTTCAAAGCCCAGCCTGGAAGTCATTCTTGATTCCTCTCTTTTCTCAATCCTACATTCAAGCCATTAGCAAACTTTGGTGATTCTACTTTCTAAAGATCTCTAATATCTGACCACTCTCACCACTTCCCTCTATCTCCATCATCTTGCACCTGGGTTACTGCAAAGCCTCCTAACTGGTCTTCATGCCTCTAATCTTATAGGCAGTTGTGTGATGCAACCTACAAGATGAAAATTTGGCAGTTCACACCCACCCAGAGGCATCTCAGAAGGCCTAGCAATAGCCTAGAAAGCCCTCATACTCTGCCTCCCATTACTGCTGCCTTAATCTCTTTCTCCTCTCCAACTTTGCTCATTCCACTCTAGCCTCGTCTCCGGCACTCCTCCTTGCCTGTTCTGTTCCAGACACACCAACCTCCTCACTGTTCCTCAACGCATCAAGAACTCTACTTTAGCATCTTTTCATTTGCTGTTCCCTCTACCTGAAAACTCCTTCCCCCAGTGCTGAATCCTTCAATTTTTTAAGGTCTTTTTTTAAGCATCACCTTCTCAATGAGGCATTGTCAACCACCAAATATAAATGGACAAGACCCTTTTCCCAGCCCCAGCACTCCCTATCCTTTTTGCCCTACTGGGTCTTTTCTTCTTACTTAGCACTTATCACCACCTGGCACATGATGCATTTGTTTGTTGGTTACCTATCTTCCTTAAGGAGAATGTAAACACCATAAGGCCAGCTTTACTGCTTTGTACAAGAGATGCTCAATGAATATTTGTCAAATTAATTAATTCATGAAAGTTGAAAGAGGGAACGAGGATTCAGGTGTTGGTAGAAATACAGGAGTAGGTTTAGGCCATAAAGGAATATTCTCTGGGAGTATTTTGATGAGAAAAGGCAAGAAACCTGGGTGTAGAGAGTCAGAGAGCTCATCATGGTGGAAAGGCAGGGCTGATGCCAAAGTTGGGGCTCCTTCTGCAAAGATGATGTTGCCTCTTTCAGCCTCAATCTCCTTATCTTTCAGTGAGGATGGAAGTGCACTTACCTCAGGATTATCATGAGGCTCAAATGAGAAAGTGTTGGACCAAGATCTGTCATGTAGTGAGTGCTCACAGTGGGTCAGCTGGATGTGAATCAGGTGCAATTGCAAGATCAAGTCACCTTGCTCTACCCAGAGTGCAACTGATATTGAGTATCAGTCACTTCCTACTCCTTACAAAATTATTAGAACATGGAGAATTATCTCAGGTGAGGGGAAGAGTCCCTAGAGTGGAGATCATTGCAGGATTTGAAATGAGTTGTGATAGAGAATGAAGGATGGGGGCAGGGGTGAGATGGAAGGCACAGTCAGCTGATGGGGGGTTGGGCTAGGATTTTCCATCCTTGTCTATAGCTAGAGGAAGGAGCAATCTTAAGGGGAAACAAGTGGTGATGTGTTTCTGTATTCTGAACACTGACATTGCTCCAGAAAGAAATAAGGAGAGATTATGCAGGAAGGGAATTGAGTCTGTCAGAAACTTCATGAAAGAAAGAATGAAAGAAAGCTGTAAAAAGGAGCTGTTTGTTGCTCTTTGTTCAGGTTTTTATCTCAAGAGTCTGTTTATAAAAGTGATCTCTCTTGCCCAGCCTCTTTCATTCAGCTTGGATGCTCTTTCCTCTACCACCTCCCTACTCTGCTCTAGTGAGTTAAAGCTCTTTCCTTGATTAAATAATGAATAAAAGCTCTTTCCAAGTCTGACTTTCTTGGTCCTTGGGAGGAATTACAGATATATGTACATACATATACATGCTAAATAGCCTGAGATAAAGTGGCTCAAGATAAATAATTTTTTTTCTCTTCTTCTTTTAAAGAAATGTCATTCATAAACTACACTTACAAACAACAGACATTTAAAATGAGGCTAACCAGCCTGAGTGTGGTTAAATAGTTTGATTTAATGAAACTCTTGGATTTAAAAGCATGTATTTTTATTTACAATCATGATATTTATTTTAAGAAATGTATTGGGGTCTTCTCCTCTCAGGTAACCTTATCTGACAGGTACTGAGGTGCACATAACATGCAAGGCAGGAGTATACAATTCATGGCCAATGTTTCTATTTGGGCTTCTTTTCCCAAGGCTCATCAATTAAAACAAAACTGTTTGCAGTACACCATCTGCACAGCTGCTATGCTATATCTTTAATCTAGCAGAACTCATCCTGCACATGGCTTCCCCATATGAAACTCCTTTAATCATGTCCCACTGCTGTAAGGAGGAGGAAGGGGCATCTCAGCTGCCCCACCCATCGACCTGAATGGGCTTTACCCTTTTACCTCTTCCAGAGTTGGAAAGGGAACTCATTCCTCTCTTCACTAACAAACAGTGGCATAATGGAGAAGGCATTTTATAACTATATAAAAGGAAGGCAAATGTATTTTATAAGATGGCATAAGATGAATGAACAAACCACATACAGATTTCTGAGGCTTAGTTAATGCATGTTTATCTACACACTGGTTAACACTGTTTGTGAGTTCACAGATGGTCCTGCAATTAAGAAACTTAATAGAATCACAATTCTGAAATGTTAAGATTTGTTCCTCTGCAAGTATTAGCTAACACTCATCCATCCATCATCCAGCCACTCATCTATCCATCCATCCAACAGTTATTGACTGACTAAATTGCTTAGGTACTGTGGATGTAAGGATGAGCAAAAACAGCATCATTTATGACCTCATGGAGCTTGTAGTATAGGAGGGAAGACAGACAATAATCTAATAATCACCCTAATTAATAAATAATAATAAACTGAGGAAAGTGTTCTGAAGAAAAAATACACACACATGATTTAATGAGAGCATTGCTAGACTAGGGATCATGAAAGATTTCCCTGAGAAATTAATGTTTCAAATGTGATCAGTAGGATGTGTAGAATTCAAAAAAGGAAGAATGTTTGATACATTACAGAAAAGAGGGACTTGGGGAACATAGGGAATTTGAGGACCCCTAACCCACCAGCCACTCTGTGGGAGAAAGATGCTCTGTGGAAGACAGGTAGTCTGCTTCCATAAACATTTGCAGTCTTGGAAACCCTATGGGACAGTTCTACTCTGTCTTATAGTGTTGCTATGAGTCATAACTAAATCAATGGCAGTGGTTTGGTTTAGTTTGGTTTGGTTTGGTTAAGAAAGACAGTGTGTCTGGAACTCAGAGATCAAGAGGAAGAGGAGAAAGCTGTAAGAGATAAGCTAAAAAGAGTAGAGACCAGCTGAATTAGTTAGCTATAGCTGCATAACTAATTACCCTTAAATCTAGCAGCTTAAAACAACAAACACTTATCTCCCAGTTTCTGTGGGACAGGAATTTGGAAGCAAATTAGCCTGGAAGTTCTGGTTCAGGGTCTCTCATGAAGTTTCAGTGAAGACATTGACCAGGGGAGGTCTGGTAGCATAGTGCCTAAGGCACTTGACTGCTAACCAGAAGACTGGTGGTTCAAACACACCAGCCACTCCTCAGAAGGAAGGTTAGGCAATCTATTTCTGTAGTGATACTGCCTCAGCAACCCAAGGAGGGGTTGCTATGAGTCGGGTCCAACTCGACAGCACATAACAACAACAACAACGTGGACATCTGAAGGTTTGTTTGGTTCTGAAGGACCTGCTTCCATGATAGCTCTTGTAGTTAGCATAGCTGGACTTCTCCAGACAGTTCCCTGAGAGACCTCATGACACAGCAGCTGGTTTTCCCCAAGAGAAATCGACAGCAAGGAGGGAGCTTTAACACCTTTTATGCCCTAGTCTCAGAAGTCACACACTGTCACTTTTATCACATTTTATTTGTTAGAGGACAGCCACTAAGTACAACCCACACACAAGGAGAGGGGAATTAGCCTCCACCTTTTGAAGACAGAAGCATCAAAGAATTTGTGGATGTAGTTTAAAACCATCATGCAAGCCAAGAAGGACTCTGTAGTCCTGCTAAAGATTTTGCTATTTATCTTTAGAACAACAAGAAGTCATTGAAGCACTTTAAGTTTGCATATAGCACTATCAGATCCCACAATTTGAAAGACTTCTGTTTGCAATGTGGGGATCTGATTAAAGGGGGGTCAAAATTAAGGTGAACTGGAGATTCTTATAATGTCCAGGTGGGAGGTGATGGATATTTGGATTAAAGTGGTGACACTAGAGACAAAAGGAAGTCAATAGATTCAAGAGACATTTAGGAGGCAGAATTGCTAGGATTTTCTGATAGATTGAATATGAGAAGTAGGGTGTGTCAAAAATGAGGCTTAGAGTTCTGGCTTGTGCCACTAGATGATGGTGAAGTGATTTCTGAGATAAGGAATGTTGGAAGAGGTCCAGGTTTGGGGTGTGGTGGGAAGATTATGAATTGTTCTGGTCCTGTGCTGTTGAGAAAACTAGTAGTCAACCATGTAGAGCTGTCACTTGATATGTAGTATACTATTCAGTTCTAAGACTCAAGAGGAAAATTGAGGATTTTTTGAAGACATAAATCTTTGAGTCATTGGAACAGAGGTGATATCTAAAGAGAAGTCATGGAGAAGGTTGAGCAGGAATGTAGTATGAGTGAGAAGAGAAAAGGGACTAGAACTGAGGCTCAAAGACCTCTAGGGCATACAAACACATACAAACAGTGGATTTTTAATCCTCTTTACTTTTTTTTTAACATACACTAAATTTAAAAGCGTTACTTAGATGTGTCTTTATAGAACTTGATACAATATCTGTGAGAACAAATTAAAGGCAAGGTGGTAGTATCAGTGCACTGTGCATGGTCCCTGATCCTATAAAAAAAAAAAAAATGTTTCTGTCCATCTCCCTTGGTCCTGGACACAGGGAAGGATGCCGGCTTCTCCATTTGGTGTGTGGATATACCAGTGCTGGAAATGATATAAAATCAAAGCATTCTCAGATCTTCCATTTGGCAGATTTTACAACAGTCACCTGTGAGACACAGGTAAGAATACAATGTTTGTCTCATCCCTCATCTTTCCTTCTGGGTCAAGTGTGAACTGAGAGAGGGAGGCCTTGTGAGTGATGGACAGGACTCCTGGGAGACCTAAGAAGAGGGGACAATCATGACAGGAATGAAATTTTCTTTTTTCTTCTCTTCCTGTGTTAAACCATCTCTCCTTGGATAATCACATTTCCCTTATGTGATACAGAGGAGAACTTGTGGAAATGAGACACAAGGGGACTAGTAAACAGATAAAGAGACACAATAATCTCAGAGAGATTTGTAGCCTTGCTGTCAAGGGTCAGAGTTTGTGCCCCAAAATAGGATGGTTAATTCACAGTGACATGTGTGATTGAGCACCTTCTCTGTGTTGAGTTATGGGAAGGCAGGTGAGCAGTTGGGATAAAAGAGAAGTTAAAAGTGTGTTGATTCTAGTCTCAGAGATTCCTAATGAGATAAAATGGAACAAACTGAGATTGTGTATGGTAATGCAGTATTTAGGATAGTGCATATTTTGGGTTAGTCTTTTTACAGACTTGCTCTCATTACCTCTGTTGTTGTTGTTGTTATGTGCCGTCAAGTCGGACCCAACTCATAGCAACCCTTCCTTGGGTTTCCGAGGCAGTATAACTACAGAAGTAGATTGCCCCATCTTCCTTCCGAGGAGTGGCTGGTGGGTTTGAACCACCAGCCTTCTGGTTAGCAGTCAAGTGCTTTAGGCATTATGCTACCAGAGCTCCCAGTATCCTATATTATTTATTTATTTATCATCTTTTCCGTTTACATTCTGAGTTACATTACTTGAAGATAAACTCCACACATATCCTTGCAAGGATCTGTGTCTGTTTTTTTCATTGATGTATTTCAAGCACCTAGAATGGTGCCTGCACATAATAGACATTCAATAAATGCTTATTGAATGAATGAATGAACATTCTTCAAAAATCTGTGAAGCATGGCTGATGGGGGTCTCCTTGGGTGTGGTGATGACTCTACAGATGCTGTACATAGTGCAGGGTCTAATAAAAAGTCTCCCTGACCCTACTTATCTCTATTTGTCTGCATACAGTTGGAGAGAATAGGGCCTATCCTGCAGGCTTGTGAATTTCATGAAACTTCTTCCCATGTTTTCTGCTCCTCCTTTCGGAGCTCTTTCTCCCCACCTTGTCCACCCATGACCCCACTCAGAGTGTGTCTCATCTGGCCACTTACACACTGCTTACACTTGCTTATGCTTTAATGGCAACTACTTACACCTCAGTGTGACTGACCTTTCCCCACTGTGTTCTCTCAACTGTTCCTGGAAATGAGCTCACTTGTTTAGAGTTGTGAAATAAAAAGCTTTGTTTTTCTAGTGTACAAACTTCAGATACAAAGCAGATAGGGAGGTTGGTGAAAGGAATTTGAGTGACTCAAATTCAACTTATATTGCCATTGCTATGGCAGGTTTCATAAGCAAACTTTTAGTTCTTTTGGGATAGGTGCAACAAGAATCAAGTCAGAAGGGATATTACAGTCAGGCTCACTTGCCAGATTTCCGCTGACCTTCCTCTCTGGAAGGCTAGCTGAGGACATGTCTAGTGGCATAACACCATTCCCACATGTGCCAGAGCAGAGAACCCTGGTCTTTTCCAGGATATGAATGTCCTAACAAAGTCCATGTCCACACCTAAGTCCCTTCTCCCAGGCTCTCTTTGATGTCCCTGCTCTTACATGCCTCTGCTCCCAAGGTTAAGTGGTATCTAATAGGAGTTTTCTCTCATCCCTTCTCTGACACCCTAGGATACATGTCTCTCCCTTTGTTGTTAATTTTACCTTTGGTATTAGCATTTTTGCCTATGACGTGTCATAGAACCCAACTCTTTGCTGATATGAAATGCAAAATTGGACTTAATTAATAAAAATTAATTATACATACCATAATGTCTGAGGCATTGGAGAGATGAATATGGGTGTCTTCATTAGGGAAGCTCCCTCAGAGGACATGAGACTGGATGTGGTCTAGAGAAAGATTTGGATCAGTTTTGGGGTGATAAGGGAGAGCCTGAACACCATATGATGGTTTAGAAGCTGCTGAGAGGATGAGTCTGGAGAAAAAGGTTTGTGTTGGAGAACAGAGCAAAATAGGAAGCACGATTACTCTCCACATTTGCAGCCTGCTTGTCTGTCAGGTAAACTAGCAGGCTTCCCCTAATCTGAGCATTGAAACTGACAAAGAGATTAATAAACCAAGTTCAGGGCTGAAAAAGGACAGGACCTCTGGAGAACTCAGTCAGTACCTGTTTGAGGCTTGGAAGCTGATTTGTAGGGCATGGAAAGAAGGAACTGTGCATTACTTATTCAATGAACATGAGGGCTAGAAAGACCAGGGATTTTACTTTTAAGTAGGCTCCCTGTGCCTCAGTTGTCTCATCAGTAAAAATGGGGAGAATAATGACATCTCCCTCATAAGCTTGTTTTGAGAGCTAAATAAGATAGTTAATATATACAAACTTATAGAATTGTGCTAGGCATACAATAAATTTTTATACTCATTATACCCACTCTCCTCTTATTGACATAGTTAGGTTCCAAAGACCAGGTCGTTATGCAAAAAGTGGTGTTATGGGAGATGATTGCATCAGACAATCATCTCCCATAATGACAACATCATTACACAATAGCCAAATTACATGATTACATAACTACCAACATACATCATTACATAACTAAACTGAGAATCATGGCCCAGCTAGGCTGACACATAACCTTAACCATTACAGCCAGTGTTACTCTTGCCTCACACCTCAGCATTTGTTACTGCCATATGTATGTTGTTAATGCAAATAATAGTTAGATAGTAGATTTTTACTACTGTTGTAAATGTGAAATGTCAGATAATGAGATGGTTGATAAATGAGGAGTAGGTGTATTACTATTGTTATAATTTTTATTACCTTCATTATTATCAATATTTTTAAAGTCTTTAACCTCTTGACTTCCTTGACAATACGTTCTCCAGAATTTCTTTCTCTCCTTCTGGCATCTCTTTCGCAGCCTTCTCTGGAGGGTCATCTGCTTTACCACCAAATGTTGAGGTGTGGCACTGATAGAACCATATTCCTTTCTCTTCTGTTGCTGCATACTCTCCCTAGTGATATCCAACTGCTTACTATAGGGATGGTGAATCAACATCTGACACTTAATTTGGCCTAAACAGAACTCTTGACTCCTCCCTGTACCTCCCAAATCATTTCTCACACATCCTTCCTATTTCAATAAATAGCACCTGGGCTCACCAAGTTGTTCAATTCCAAAGCCTAGAAATTTCTTGGTTCTTCTCTGTCCCTTACATTTCATATGCAATTCATCAATCAAGTCTAATTTATTCTATTTCCCAAGTGTATCTAGAAGAAGCTCTGGTGGTGCAGTGCCTAAGGCATTTGACTGCTAACCAGATGGTTGGCAGTTCAAACCCACCAGCCACTCCACAGAAGGAAGACAGGGCAATCAACTTGGGTAAAGATGTACTGCCTTGGAAACCCAATGGGGGGCGCTATGAGTCGAAACTGATTTGATAGCAGTGGGTTTGGTTTGAAGCATATCTAGTACATATTCACTTCTCTCCACCCCTTCAATTACTCCCACCCTTCACTAACCTACTATCACAGTTGCCTGCAAACTAACTATACCTGTTGGCCTTTTGCCTCACTCTATATAATCCTCCTAGAAACCAAGCCTGAATGAACTTTAAAAAAGAGAGAGACAGAGAGAGAGAAAATTATATACAATCAAGCCTTTCCCTTCCATTGTCTTTTAGTTGATATTACTATCAACCCCATATTTAAGAAGCCAGAAGGATCCAGTCCTGCCTGTTTTTCCCACCTCATTCCACATCTCTTACTTGCTATGTTTCAGCCACACTGATCCTCCATTCCTTCCTCAAGCCCACCCAACACATTCTCACTCTAGGACTACTAGTTCTGTCTTCTGAGTGCCACTTGGCACTTGGCAGGCTATTTCTTGCTACTCATGACTTGGTATCAATATGACCTCCTCAAAGAGGGCTCCTCTAATTACTGCATTTACAGCATCCACCTAGTCACTTACTTTTACATTGTTGTAAGGTGCTGTCAAGTTGGTTCCGACTTATAGTGACCCTACGTATGACAGAATGAAACACTACCTAGTCCTGCACCATCCATACAATCATTGCTATGCTTTAGTCCATTGTTGCAACCACCATTTCAATTAATCCATCTTGTTGAGAGTCTTCCTCTTTTTTGCCAACCCTCTACTTTACCAAGCATGATGTTCTTCTCCAGGGACTTGTCCCTCTTGATAATATAATTCGAATGAGTCAATTATTCTTCTGTCTTTCTTATTCATTGTCTAGCTTATGCATGCATCTGAGATGACTGAGACCATAGCTTGGGTTAGGGGCATTTCAGTCCTCAAAGTGACGTCTTTGCTTCTTCATACTTTAAAGAGGTCTTTGGTCACAGATTTACCCAATACTTTTACATTAGCCTGTTATAACTTTCTGCACAAGATTTTCTTGTTTATGTATTAGAATATAGTTTTATGATGTCCCAGACCTTGCCTATCTTACTCATTTCAATATGCTCAGAGCCTATTATACTGCCTGACATGTAATGGTTAATAACTGAATTTATGTATTTATAATATGTAAGGGAGCTCTGGTGGCATAGTGTCTAAGGCACAGGCACTGGACTGCTAACAGGAGGACTGGTGGTTCAAACCCACCAGCCACTCCTCATAAGGAAGATGGGGCAATCTACTTCCATAGTGATACTGCCTCGGAAACCCAAGGAGGGGTCGCTATGAGTTGGGTCTGACTCAACGGCACATAACAACAGCAACAACAACAAAATACGTATTTGTAATACACAATATGTAAATAATTTATAAGTATTTATTAATTGAGTTACAAAGACCCAAGGCAGTATAGTGTAATAAAAGTATATAGAATTTAGGTCCTGACCTAAATCAAAACCCTGTTTCTACATTCCAGCTGTATGACTTTGAGCATACTTCTTAATTTCTCTGAGACTTGATTTTTTTCATCTGTTAAATAGCAATGCCACTTATCTTGCTAAATAATAAACGCATGTAAGCAGTGTACCTTGCTCATTATGGATTTCCAAGAAATATCATTCGTTTTATTAACACTGAATCTCTAGATTGTAATAGAAACTAAAGCCTAGAGTAATGAAGAGGAAGACTTGGGGAAAGAGAAGCCCTCTCTGAGAAAAACAGAGTGAAGAGAGAAAGCCCAGCCTGCAGCCTTCCCACTGCCCCTGGCTGACCACCTGCTATAATGCTGCTGTTGGCAGTGCCGTTAAAATGTACATAAATATTGGCGCATTCTAATGGGACCAGCACTGAGGCCAATAAAGGCAATGAGAGACAAGGTTATTGATGTCTGTCTGAAGGTCTCTGTGGGACCTGAGCCAGGGCTGTAACAAGGATCCAGAAGTTTCATCAAGCCAATTGATTCTCTATCACCCCAGGAAGGCACACATTTGGGGAGCTGGCAGCTAGGCCAGTCACAGCCCTCCTTAACGAAAGTATACAGTGGCTCTGATCCCAGCTTTGTTTTTCTCCCTGGCAGCTTGTGGGCCTCCAGTCTAAGAGGTATTTGACACCTTCGATTTATATTGATGGAAACAATGGGAGAAAAACCAAGGAAGGTGAAGATGTTTGGCCTTGTTCCTGCAGAAAGAGGCACTCTTTGTGATAGGTGATAGCAAGAGGAGAGGTGACAGGGAGGCAGTAGAGCATTACTTGGGATCACTCTGGGTAGCTGAGCTGCTATATAGCCTGTAGGAGAGCAAAGGTCCAGGAAGGAGCCAGGAGAAGGTTCTGGAGGAGCTGTCTTCTCTGGACTTCACATTCTCCATCTGTGGCAAGGCCCCTGGTGTGGTTCAACAGGGAGGCCTGAGGCTGTGAGGCCTGGAGGTTGCTCAGACTGTCACTGCTACCTGTTTACTGTCCCCCAACTAGACTGTGAGCACTTGAGGTCAGCAACCATGTTGTATCCATCTCTGGACCCCCCAGAACCAAGCACAGAGCTGGGCATACAGCCATCACTATATAACAGTTGTGGAGTGAATAGACTCTAATACTATCTCTGGCTCCCTGATTTGGCCCATTAGCTTGGGGAAACCTCCCTGTGACAAAGGGAGGAAAGCGAGAATGCAGACCACTCAGTGAGAACTGGCACAAGGGATGTTTTTGTTAATTGCCATCAAGTTGGTCCTCGACTCATAGCGACCCTACATACAACAGAATGAAACACTGCCTAGTCCTGCACCATCCTCACAATCATTGCTTTGCTTGAGCCCATTGTCACAACCACTGTGTCAATCCATCTTGTTGAGGGTCTTCCCCTTTTTCACTGACCCTCCACTTTACCCAGCATGACTCCTCTAGGAACTGGTACCTTCTAACTAAGTGACCAAACTATGAGAGACAAAGTTTGGCCATTCTTGCTTGTAAAGAAAGAGGGTGGAAGGGGTCATTGGGAAAAACTAACAGAACCCTAGGTGGTGGTTCCACTCTGACTTTACCAAAAAACAGCAACAAACCCTCAATGTTGCCTCTGGATTCTGTTGAACTCAGCCAGCTTTATGGATTGCCCATGGCAAAAGCACAGGTCCATGGGTGGTGCCAACTGTTTGAGCTTGACTACTAACCTAAAGGATGGCTGTTCAAACATACCCGGTGGTGCTGCAGAAGGCCTGACCATCTGCTTCCATAAAGCCTACAGCTAAGAAAACCCTCTAGAGTAATTCTACTCTGTAACAATGAGGGTCACCATGAGTCAGAATTGACTTGATAGCAACGAGTTTGGTTTTGATTTGGTTTCTGGCAGAGACATGGTCTCTCCATCCTTCTCTTCAACTGCATTGCCATTTCCTCTCCTCTAATCAGTCCCACCTCCCTCTATTCCCTGGATTACTCAGTGAACAAGACATGGGTCTGCAAAGAGCAAAGACAATGGGACTCTCCAACAGACATTCATTCATTTCCTCATTTATTCCTTCATTGATTCAACTCATGTGCATTCAGCATCTACTTTGCTGAATTTCCTGGACAGTAACAACAATGTTGTTGTTGTTGTTATGTGCCGTCAAGTCGGCCCCGACTCATAGTGACCCCTCCTTGGGATTTCCGAGGCAGTATCACTACAGAAGCAGGATTGCCCAACCTTCCTTCCGAGGAGTGGCTGGTGGGTTTGAACCGCCAGCTTTCTGGTTAGCAGTCAAGTGCCTTAGGCACTATGCTACCAGAGCTCCTAGTAACAACCATAGTCCTAAGTAATTCAGAAAGCTCATCACCTTGTTTCTTCCCTGTCACTTCTTAAAGGCAAGGCAGATTTCAAAGTGTTCACAACCACCCCTACCCCCTGAGTCTGAACTCTGATGGAAATCACAGGAGCAGGCAGGTGTACTTGTCTGCAATGTCCATCTCAAGACTAGGGCTCCTCCCCATACCAGTCAGAATGCCCTGGAACCTCAGCTCCCAGCAGTGCTGCAGGCAATATCCAGGAACTGTTCATTAGAAGAATGTTTTCTTTCTCTGAGAGGCCTATTCTCCCCTGTTGTGAGCAGTGGAAGCTGGAGGAGGAGGAAGAAAATGCACCACTCTGGGCCATCTAATTTAATTTATAACTTATGTCACAGCAGCAATTAGTATGTATTGTTTACATTTTTGCTTAACACTTTCTTCAAATCCCTGGCTGTTTGAGATGGCTGGTGTATTCATGCCTGACTTTTTGGAAGAGTTGAGTATGTTCTGGGGGAGGGGATAGGGAGGGAGGTTGACAGCATAGGAAAGCGAGGGCCGGCGGGCTGCAGCTTGAGCCATATGGGATGTGTCTCACTTGAAGCATGAGATCCTGACAAGAGCATCTGCCTTGCTTTGTTGGCGGCTTGTGTTTTTTCAGTGCAGGGGGAGCAGGGACTTGATCATGAGTCCAGTCCCTGGTATTGTCTTCCAAAAAGAAGGAAGGAGCATGGGAGATGTGCCTGGGAATGAGAAACTTCATCACATCACATCTATTGTTAACTTGTGGGCTCACCGCAACCTGCCTACTTGGAGGAGATTTGGAAATGGGGAAAAGAGGCAAGGTGGAGATTGCCTGGGAGAAAGAAAGCAAAATAAAAGAAAGGAACAGAAAGGATATGTCTGGTTTTGAATGTGTGTTCTTTCTATTATAGCATGCTTCTTTTCTGTGGGTGTAAAGGGCTGACAAGACTAATGTACCCTGAGCTTTTAGAAAAACAAGTGTTTGTAACAAGACTCAAATGTAGAGATAAAGGTGGAGTGGTGGAAGACAGAATGGGCAGAGGGGTCCTTGAAGGATGCAGAGAATTCAAATGGGACTCAAGGGGCAAGAAAGATGAGGGAGAGGATAAGATAAATAAGATAGCATTTTTCATTGCAGGATGTCTTTGGGTGGTGCAAATGGTTACCATGCTTGGCTGCTAAACAAAAGGTTGGAGGTTCTAGAGGTGCCTCGGAAGAAAGGCCTGGTGATCTGTTTTCAAAAAATCAGTCATTGAAAAGCTATGGAGCATAATGCTACTCTGACACACATGGGGTCACCATGAGTCAGAAGAGACTCCACAGCAACTGGTTAACTGGTTTGGAGATGGTGTTCTCTTTCCTCCTCTGACCAGGGTTTAGTGGCCAGGGCTTACTGATGGGTACAAACTGGGTAAAGAGTAGGAGGGAGTGAGAATTAACAACACTGTGCCCAGATGTAAGAGGTGAGAGGGCTCAGAGAAGTAACGCTGGCACCAGTAAAGAGGAGAGGGAGGACCAGAGCAGGCCAAGCCAAGCCAAGAAGGAGTCTCTGACCCTCCTGGGTCTTACCCCATGAAGTATCTTGGTAATCTTTGGGGCTGAGTATCAGTGTAACTTTGAGGCTGAGTATAGGTGTTTCCACTCAGGGAAAAGAATCAAGAGTCTCTGGTGATAGGAGAAGGGATCGAGTTTTGTAAACAAAGATTGGTCAGGATTTTTTTCCATGTCTGTATACAGTCTTTTTGATTAATACTTGCTCCTTAGCAGTGAGATGGTGAGACTTTGTCTCATGTACTTAGAACATGTTATCAGGGGAGATTAGTCCCTGGAGAAGGACATCATGTTTGGTAAAGTAGAGGGTCAGTGATAAAGAAAATCCTAAGTGAAATGGATTGACACAGTGACTGGAACAATGAGCTCAAACATGGTAGTGATTGTGAGGATGACATAGGACCAGATAGTATTTCATTCTGTTGTACATGGGGGTCGCTATAAGTTGAAATCAAGAGAAATAGTGTTCAAAATTCAGACCCACGCTCTCACCTGGTGGTCGTAGGTCTATTTTAAAGGGCCAGATCACAGATAATCCTACTGGCTGAACAGTGAACAATTTTGAAGGCCATTTCTCTAACTTCTTTAGTCCAAATGAAGTCTCTGAGAAACACATGTGAACCACGATGTCAGGGGAATACAGGCAGGAAATATAGGTTATCAACCCTGGACTTAAGGACAACTTTTACTTGCCTTTTAATGTTACACAAATTTTCCCTCCCACCACTCACCTGTCAGTTTGTCATACTGTGGTGTCTTGCATGTTGCTATGAGGTTGGAGGCTATGGCACTGGTATTTTAAATTCCTTCAGGGTCACCCATGGTAGACAGGTTTCAGTGGAGCTTCCAGACTAAGACAGACTAAGAAGAAGGATGGGGCCATCCACTTCTGAAAAATTTGGTCAGTGAAAACCTTATGAATAGCAGTGAAACACTGTCTTATGTATTACAGGAAAATTTTATGAATATCACTGAAATATTGTCTGATATAGTGCCAGAAGTTCAGCCCCTCTGATTGGAAGACACTCAAAATACAAGTGGGTAAGAGCTGCCTCCTCAAAGCAGAGTCAACCTTAGTGACATGGATGAAGTAAAGCTTTTAGGACCTCCATTTGCTGATGGGGCATGACTCAAAATGGGAAGAAACAATTGCAAACATCCATTAATAATTAGAACATGGAATGTATGAAGTGTGAATGTAGGAAAATTGAAAATTGCCAAAAATGAAATGGAACACATAGAGATCAATGGTATAGGCATTAGTGAGCTAAAATGAATTGGCTTTGGCCATTTTGAATCAGATAATCAGATGATCTACTATTCTGGGAATGACAAATTGAAGAGGAATAGCATCACATTCATCACCAAAAAAGAATGTTTCAAGATGTATTCAGAAGTACAATGCTGTCAGTGATAGGATAATACCCATAGGCCCACAAGAAAGACCAGTTAATACTACTATTATTCAGATTTACACTAAAGCCAAAGATGAACAAATTGAAATTTTTTACTAAGTCCTATAGTCTGAAATTGACAAAACATGCAATCAAGATTTATTGATGATTACTGGTGATTAGAATGTGAAAGTTGGAAACAAATAAAAATCATTGGTAGTTAGAAAGTGTGGCCTTAGTGATAGAAATGATGCTGGAGGTTGCATGATAGAATTTTGCAAGATCAATGACTTATTCATTGCAAATATCTTTTTTCCAACAATATAAATGGTGGCTGTACACAAGGACCTCACCAGATAGAAGACACAGGAATCAGATAGACTACGTCTGTGGAAAGAGGCAATGGATGAAGGTGATGGATGAAGCTCAATATCTTCAGCCAAAACAAGTCCAGGAGCTGACTGTGGAATAGACCAAGTTCAAGTTGAAGATGAAGAAAATTAAAACAAGCCCATGAGAGCCAAAATATGATGTTGATTATATCCCACCTGAATGTCGAGACCATCTAATGAATAGATTTGAAGCATTAAACACCAATGATCGAAAACCAGACAAGTTGTGGGATGACATCAAGAACATCATACATGAAGAAAGCAAAGGGTCATTAAAAAGACAGGAAAGGAAGAAAAGACTAAAATGGATGTCAGAAGAGACTCTGAAACTTGCTTTTAAACAGGAAGTAGCTCAAAGGGAATGGAAGAAATGAAAAGATAAAAGAGCTAAATAGAAGATTTTAAAGAGCAGCTGTAGAAGACAAAGTCAATTATTATAAAAAAATATGCAAAGACCTGGAGTCAGAAAAACAAAAGGGAAGGATATACTTGGCATTTCTCAAGCTGAAAGAACTGAAGAAAAAAAAAATAAGCCTTGCATTGTAATACTGAAAGAATCTATGGGCAAAATATTGAATAATGCAGGAAGCATCAAAAGAAGATGGAAGAAATACAGTCACTGTACAAATAAGAATTGGTTGATGTTCAACTGTTTCAGGAGGTAGCATATGATAAAGAACCAGTGGAACTGAAAGAAGAAGTCCAAGCTGCACTGAAGGAATTGGCAAAAGATAAGGCTCCAGGAATTGACAGAATACCCATTGAGATATTTCAGCAAATGGATGCAGCACTAGAGACATTTATTCAACTATGCCAAGTAATTTGGAAAGCAGCTACCCAGACAACTGACTGAAAGAGATCAATGTTTGTGCCTATTCCAAAGAGAGGTGATCCAACAGAATGTGGAAATTATGCAACAATATCATTAATATCAGACACAAGTAAAACTTTGCAGAAGTTAATTCAAACAAGGTTGCAGAAGTGTTTACATGGAACTGCCAGAAATGCAAGCTAGATTCATAGAATGAGAGATATCATTGTCGATGTCAGATGGATCTTGGTTGAAAGCAAAGAATACCAGAAAGATGTTTACTTGTGTTTTATTGACCATGCAAAGGCATTTGATTGTGTGGATCATAGCAAATTATGAATAACATTGAGAAGAATAGGAATTCCAGAACACATATTTACGCTCATGAAGAACATGCAAATAAACAAAGAGGTTGTCGTTCAGTCAGAACAAGGGGATTCTGCATGGTTTAAAATCAGGAAGGGTATGTGTCAGGCTGTATCATTCACCATACTTATTCAATCTGTATGCTGAGAAAATAATCCAAGAAGCTGGACTATATGAGGAAGAATATGGCATTGGGATTGGAGGAAGACTCACTAACAACCTGCAATATGCAGATGACACAACCTTGTTTGCTGAAAGTGAAGAAGACTTGAAGCACTTACTGATGAAGATTAAAGACTACAGTCTTCTATATGGATTACACCTCAACATAAGGAAAACAAAATCGTCACAAATGGCCAATAAGCAGCATCATGATAAATGGAGAAAAGATTGAAGTTGTCAAAGATTTCATTTTACTTGAATCCACAGTCAATACCCATGGAAGTAGCAGTCAAGAAATCAGATGTTATATTGCACTGGACAAATCTGCTGCAAAATCCTCTTTAAAGTTTTGAAGAGCAAAGATGTCATTTTGAAGATGAAAATACCCAAGCCATGGTATTTTCAAATGCCTCATATGCATGTGAAAGTTGGACAATAAACAAGGAAAACTGAAGAAGAGTTGATGCCTTTGAATCATGGTGTTGGCAAAGAATACTGACGGTACTATGGATTGCCAGAAGAATGAGCAGATCTATCCTGGAAGAAGTGCAGCTGGAATCTTCCTTGGAAGTGAGAATGGCCAGACTTTGTCTCACCTACTTTGGTCATGTTGTCAGAAGGTACCATTCCCTGGAGAAGGATATTGTGCTTAGTAAAAGAGGAGGGTCAGTGAAAGAGGGGAAAATCCTCAACAAGATGGATTGACACACTGTCTGCAACGATGGGCTCAAGTATAGAAAGGATTGTGAGGATGGCACACAACTGGGCAATATTGTTTCATTCTGTTGTACATAAGGTTGCTATGAGTGGGAGCCAATTTGATGATGCTTAATAATAAAAACAACAAATTTTCGCTCACTTTGAAACAACTGTACTTGCAATAAATTCTTCATTATCATCACCTTCATTTGCTGCATGTGCAGTTTTTAAATCATTGATAAGACTTCAAGTGTTTTCTTGCACTAAAATAAAGTTAAATAAGAACCATATGCACCTGGTCTGACTTACCTACAAATTCTTAAAGGCACTGTTAGGAACAGATATTGTTCATAACTGGAGGCTTGCCCGTAAAGGAGTAAGATTGTTGTTGTTGTTAAGTGCCGTGGAGTCGTTTCCGACTCATAGCGACCCCATGCACAGCAGAACAAAACACTGCCCGATCCCGCACCAGCCCCACAATCCCTGCTATACTTGATCCCATCATCGCAACCACCGTATCAATCCATCTTGTTGAAGGCCTCCCCCTCTTTCGTCGACCCTCCACCCTACCAAGCATGACATCCTTCTCCAGGGAATGGTCCCTTCTTACAACGTGACCAAAATAGGTGAGACGAAGTCTGGCCATTCTTGCTTCCAAGGAGCATTCTGGCTGCACTTCCTCAAGGACAGATCTGTTAGTTCTTTTAGCAGTCCATGGTACTTTCAGCATTCTCCGCCAGCACCACAACTCAAAAGCATCAACTCTTCTTCGGTCTTCCTTATTCATCGTCCAGCTCTCACATGCATATGAGGCGATTGGAAATATCATGGCTTGTGTCAGGCGCACCTTAGTCCTCAAGGAGATATCCTTGCTCCTCAGCACTTGAAACAGTTCCTTCACAGTTGACTTTCCCAATGCTACACGTCATCTAATGTCCTGACTGCTGCTTCCGTTGGCATCAATTGTAGAACCAAGCAACGTGAATTCCTTGACAACCTCAATCTTCTCTCCCTTTATTGTGATGCTGCTCATTGGTCCAGTTGTGAGGATTTTTGTTTTCTTTATGTTGAGATGTAATCCATACTGCAGACTGTATTCTTCAACCTTCATCAGTAGGTGCCTTAAGTCATCCTCACTTTCAGCAAGCAAAGTTGTATCATCTGCATATCTCAGGTTGTTAATGATTCTTCCTCCAATCCTGATACCACGTTTTTCTTCATATAGTCCAGCTTCTCGGATTATTTGCTCAGCATATAGATTGAATAAGTGTGGAGACAGAATACTATCCTGACGCACTCCCTTCTTGATTTTAAACCATGTAGTGTTCCCTTGTTCTGTTCGAACGACAGCCTCCTGGTCAAGGTACAGGTACAAGATAGACAATAAGAAAAGGAATAAGATAGACAATAGAAAAAAAAATAGCTCTATTTAAGTCTAAACGAATAAAGGGGAAATGTTAGCTATTTTCTGATAAAATAATTATGGGATTTTGCAGTGGAAAATGACCTCAGGGATGACTGGGAACCTGAGAGAACAGTTGTGGGTGGGTGATGGTGAGAAAGGCAACTGTCCCTTGGACATAGCTAATGTGATGCAGTTTCTTGTCTTAGGCCATGGAGTAAATTATTTTTATTTTAGAAGTGACGAGTTGAATGAAGCCAGTCACACACGTTTGTCCTCTTCCCTTCATGCCCAAGGACACCTATTTGAGTGAATGTTGGACAGGTCATATTTAAGGTTATATGTAGAGTGAAGCTCACAGGCCTAATAGAAACCAAACCTATGAAACTTAATCTTGTTCCCACAGTTCTCTAACCAGTGAATTTAACTAGGCTGAGATTTCTGGGAATGTGGCCTTTAATGAGGCCTATACATCGACATTCAATAAATATTGTTTGAGTAGATGAATGAACTGCTAGCTGGGGAAGCAAATTATGGTGGAGAAAGGTCAGAGGTCAGTTATTACACTTGTGATTTATTCACAAGAAGATGACTGGTGAAGTTTTAAGTCCTTACCTTGACTATCCAAGAAAAAGCAAGATGGAAAGAAATTAAAGATCAATTACTGAGGGACAGAAAAAAATGAGAAGGTCTAAGAAGAGATCCAGAGAATAAAGTGAGGACAATTCAAGAGAATAGTTTTGCTGTTGCTAATTACTATTGTGTTGATTCTGACTCATAGAGCCCCCATGTATGCAGAGTAGAATTGCTCATAGAATTTTCAAGGCTGTGGCCTTTCAGAAGCAAATCCCCAGGCTTGTCTTCTGAAGTGCCTCTGGGTGGGGTTTAATCACCAACCTTGCAGTTAGCAGTTCAGTGTTTAACCATTTGTACCATACAGGGACTGCAGAATTTCAGGGAAAGGGAGAACCAGAGAAATGTGGCGAGTATCAGAGGTTGAAGAGAAACAAAGACTCAGACTCAATGTGATTTAGAGGAGAACAAAGACTTCAAAAAAAGAAAGGAAGGAAGGAAGGGGGGGTGGAGAGAGAGGGAGAGACAGAAGGAGAGAAGGGCAGGGAAGG
>NW_006921762.1:973909-1029316 GCF_000298275.1 Orycteropus afer afer
AAAAAAAAAAAAAAAAAAAAAACCAGCAAAGGAAGCTCAACTGTCTACAATTATCAGCACTTTAACTGATTGAAATTTTCCAAAGTTCTGAGGAATAGGAGTGTGTTGTGGTAAGATGTGTCACAAAAATGAAAGGATTTGAAGAGTTCTGGTAAGATGGCAGAATAGGAAGACAAACTACACAGACCCTCTTGAACAAAGAAAAGGGGAACCAATTAACACAGATATAGAAGATAATCCTGGAGTCCTGAACTTTGAAAGGAAGGATACAGAAGTGGAATAAACTCTACCTAGTAGAACCTGCATGAAAATACCAAAAAAGGAGACTTACAGAGCTGCAGTCTGTCAGTGATCTTGATGGCACAGACAGCTTGGATATTGCCAAGCAGTGTTAGGACCTAAGAATTAACCTAAAAATTAGGCCTGCTAGCCAGGAACTGCATGGAGACCTGCACTGGTGGTTGGTGAATAAAATAGGAAGCAGCGAAGAGGGATAAAGGCTGAGCTGTGGACTTTTGGCTATCCGGAGGGTGTAGCCATTTTGAATGTTTACAAGCAGTTTGATCATTTTGGATATTTAAAGCGACAATGTTTCTCAGATTCCAGGACCTAGGAATAGGCTCCACTTGCCAGGAACAGCAAGAACATTCCAGACACGAACAATTGAAAAGGTTCTAATTTTCAGCTTTTTCTCTCATCCCTGTTCCTGATTCCCATATTTTTTCTTTCTTGTGGTTAACCCCATTCTTTGTTTTTCTTTTTGTATTTTTCCCATTTTTCTTCTTTATTTTTCTCCTACTCTACTTCTTTTGCCTTATTGCCCCCTCCACAGGTATTGAGGATATTTTTCTTTTCTCTTTTGGGTAAATGTTCCTGTGTGTTTATGTAGTGTGTTTTTTAGATGTTTTCTCAATTGTTGTTTTTTTCTGAGTGGGAGACAGCAACCATGCCCATATGATGCACCTACACCCACACCTCCTGCAGCTCCAGTTACTGAGTTAGAGCCACCACTTCCTTCTCCACCAACTGGCCAATGATAAATAACCACCAAGAAGAGCCTGACTCACCCTTAACTGCTCTTCACAAACAGTTAACCGAGATCTAAACACAACAACATCATAATGTCTCAGAGACAACAGACCATCACAGTCCATACAAAGAAGCAAGATAAAGTGGTAGAAATAAGGGAGCAGGATGCAGACCCAGAACACATCCCTGAGGAAGAAGCAGCATTGGAACTCCCTGATAAGGAATTCAAAAGAATTATATTTACGTACATTTTATGGATTGAGAGACAGATCAAGGGAAACACTGACAAAATTAAGGAAAACACAGGCAAAACCCTAGAACAATTTTGGAGGAAAATACAAGAATAAAATGACAAAATAATTGAAAAATGAAAAATGATACAAATTTTACACAGAGAAATCCAGAAGATTAACACTAAATTTTCAGAAATAGATTAACACATTAAAAGGGCAAGGGAGGAGAATCGAATCAATGGAAGATGGAACTCATGAGATTCAAGACAAATACCTGAATACTTCATTGGAAAAGGATCAATCAGAAAAAAAGATCAAAACAAAATGAAGAAAGCTTAAGGTTCATGTAGGATACCATCAAAAGGAATAGCCTGCATGTAACCTGAATTCTAGAATAGGAAGACAAAAAGAAAACCACTGAGAAAATTGTCCAAGATTTGTTGGAAGAGAACTTCCCTGATATGATGAAAGATGAGAATATATCCATTCAGGAAGTCCAGTGAACCCCAAACAGTATAGACTCCAAAAGAAAATCAACCAAGGCATATCATCATCAAACTCACCAAACTGAAAGACAGAAATAATCTTGAAAGCAGCATGGGAAAAACAAAGAGTTACCTACAAAGGACAACCAATAAGACTAAGCTGGGATTTCTCAGCAGAAACCATGCAAGCAAGAAGACAGTGGGATAGTATATATAAAACCCTGAAAGAGAAAACTTTCCAACCAAGAATTATATACTGGGCAAAACTGCCTCTCAACTATGCTGGTGAAATTAGGAGATTTCCAGATAAGCAGAAATTAAGGGAATTTGTTAAAACCAGACCAGCATTATAAGAGATGCTAAAGGGAATCCTTTGAACAGAGAACCAACAATAGCAAACAGCAACCGACCATTAACACACATGGTTAACCCAAAACTAACACAGCTATGGAAGTATCTAAAGTAAAACAAGCTTACAAGATTGTAGACAGGGAACCAGAGACATCAATTGGCAAATGAGGACAACTACAAACCAAAAAGAGGGAAAAAAATAAGGTAGTTATAGAACTTCCAAATGATGAGGAAGTCAAGAGAGTTGCAAGATAGAATGGACTGTTCTAAACTCAGGAGAAGATTATAAATCATGAGGTAACCTCAAAGAAAAATGATAAAGCTTCACATCAAAATAAAAAAGAGGACAAGCACAAATATTTAGCAAATACTAAAACAATAGCAAAAAAGGAAATGATAACACAATTTGACAGCAACCAATTCATACTAGTTGATAATTACACTGAATGTCAATGGATTAAATGCAGCACTCAAGAGATGGATAGTTGCAGACTGGATAAGAAAACATAACACATCAATATGCTATCTACGAGAGACACACCTTAGAGAGAAAGACAAAAATAGGATAAAAATCAAAGGTTAGAAAAAGATATATCAAGCAAATGGCAACCAAAAAAGAACAGGAATGACAACATTAATTTCTGATCAAATTGACTTTAAGACAAAAATCACCATACGAGACAAGGAAGGATATTATATAATGATTAAAGGATCAATTGAACAAGAAGATATAACCATAATAAATGTCTACAGACCCAATGAAAGGGCCCCAAAATGCAAAAATGAGACTTTAACAGAATTGAAAAGGCAAATAAATGAGTCCACAGTCATAGTAGGAGACTTTAATCTACCACTTTCAATGAAAGATAGAACAACTAGAAAGAAACTCAACAAAGATGCAGAAGAGCTAAACAATACAATTCACCAACTTGACCTTATAGACATCTACAGAGCACTTCACCCAATAACAGCACAATATACATTCTTTTCCAGTGAACACGGAACATTCTCCAGGATAGACCATATACATGTTAGGCCATAAAGCAAGCCTTAATAAATTTAAAAACACTGAAATACTGTAAAGCATCTTCTCAGATCACTATGCTATCAAATTAGAAATCGACAATAGGAAGATGAACAGAAAAAGAGCAAACACATGGAAACTGAACAACACCCTCCTTAAGAAAGACTGGGTAAGAGAAGAAATTAAAAAATGAAATTCAAAAATTTCTTGAATCAAATAAGAATGAAAACACAACATACCAAAATCTTTGGGACACAGCAAAAGCAGTGATCAGAGGCAAATTTATAGCAATAAATGCACACATCAAAAAAGGAGAAAACCAAAATCAGCACCTTAACCCAACATCTCCAGCAATTAGAAAAAGAGCAGCAAAAAAGCCTAGTCACCAGAAGAAAAGAAATAAAGATTCAAGCAGGAATCAATGAAGCAGAAAATAGATAATAGAAAAAATCAACAAGACTAGAGTTGGTTTTTTGAAAAGATTAATAAAATTGACAAAGCACTGGAAAATTTAATAAAGCAGAAGAGGTGAGAATACAAATAACATGAATAAGAAATGAAATGGATGATATCACAACAGAACCAACTGAAATAAAAAGGATAATATCAGGATACTATGAAGAATGGTACTCCAACAAATTTGAAAATCTGAAAGAAATGGACAGATTTCTAGAAACACACCACTTACCTAAACTAATACAGACTGAGGTGGAAAAGTTGAACAGATCCATAACAAAAGAAGAAATTGAATGGGTCATTAAAAAATTACCAACAAAAAAAAGTCCTGGCCCAGATGATTTCACCGGAGAATTCTACCGAACATTCAGAGAAGAACTGACACCAATCCTACTCAAACTATTCTAAACCATAGAAAAGGATAGAATCCCCAGAAACTCATTTTATGAAGCAAGCATAACCTTGATACCAAAACCAGGCAAAGACATCACTCAAAAGGAAAACTGCAGACCAATATCCCTCATGAATATAGATGCAAAAATCTTCAACAAAATCCTAGCCAATAGACTCCAATATATCAAAAAATTAATACATTATGATCAAATGGGGTTCATATCAGGGTTGCAAGGATGGTTTAACATTAGAAAAACAATCAACATCATCCACCAGATAAATAAGAAAACCCTATGGAGTATTTCTATTCTGTCACTTAGTGTCACTATGAGCCAGAATTGACTTAATGCCACCTAACAACAACAACAAATATAAAGAATTTACCTGAAGTCTCCCTGTTTTATAACATGGTTGACATTTATAGCTTCAATTTTGAATAAGTTTAATTGTATATAACTGTAATTTTGAGACATGGAGCAAAATTTAGTTTATGGTTATTGATAAGGTTACAAAGTAAGGGGTTAGTATCTGGTAGCATAGTGCCAAAGGCACTTGACTGCTAACCAGAAGGCTGGCGGTTCAAACCCACCAGCCACTCCTTGGAAGGAAGGTGGGGCAATCTACTTTCATAGTGATACCACCTTGGAAACCCAAGGAGGGGTTGCTATGAGTCGGGTCCGACTCAATGCCACATAACAGCAACAACAACATATGTAAAACACTTCAGTTAGATTGCCATCAATGTTCTAAAGTGGAGAATACTTCAGTATTTAAAATATTATGCATCACTTACAATTTTAGAATATTATCCCACACTTTTGCCAGAAAAGGTTTGAGTGTATTTCCTTGAATCTTGTCATTTTCAATTTTTACATTTAAAATTTTATGTTGATGTCCTGTTTCATTGTCGAGCTGCCTCTGTTTATGTCTTGATTTCTTCAAAGAGACTACTCTAGAGGAAAGAAACGTGTGTGTGTGTGTGTGTGTGTGCATGTGTGTGGTGTGGTGTGGTGTGCTAATCCCTAATTGAAATATGGGCACATAGTAGTGCCACAAATTGCGTGTTTATTGTCTGATGTGAATCTTCTTCAGTAAGTAAATTCTTTAAGAAAACAAACTAAAAACAACAAGAACAACAAAAATAAAGGACTTACATGGTCAGAGCAGTTTGGGAAACAATGATAAATAGAATTCTTTCTCACAGACTTCAGAGCTTTTAACATGATCATATATGCTGTCAATCTCTGTAGAAACATACAGTTCTGGAATTTTCCAAACTTAGTTGACTAGAATACATTGTTTCCCATGGAGTATTTCACTAGGTTGGTATTCAAAGAATGTAATCTAGAAACATTGAACAAGCGTCATACATATTTTGCTTCCCTGGACCTTGTTAGTGTCCTGTGGCAGAAAAAGCCTTAAAAGGGGAATGGAACCTCTAGAGTCCTAGCCCTTCTCACCAATTCCTGTGTGACTTTGAACATGTTATACAACCTCTCTGGGCTTCTGTTTCCTCAAATGTCAAATGAGGATGAGCAAGACAATGCTGAAGTCTTATCGTGAATTAGGCTTTATAGTTCTAATCAGTTCCCTCTGAATATTTGAAACCATGTGCATATTATGGGATGGGTGGTTAAAATCTATTCATCCTTTAACTAATGCTCTGTCTCTCTCACTCAATTGAAAGTTCTATGCATTGTTTGGACAACAGAGCCTAACACAGGGCCTGAAACACAGTAGAAGCTCGAAAAATTCTGTTGAGCAAATGAGTGAGTAGCTACATATTTGATGAGACATCATCTCAAGCCTAACAGAAAGGGATGGAGCAGTAACACACCAGACCATTCCCCTTCCTCCAGCCGCTGGCTCAGATCCAGCATAGAGAGGCCATACAGACATCCCTGAAAAGCAACAGTAAAGGAAGTCTTGCACCTCTGATTCCTGAGTTCCACAGAAGCTGGAGGCTCACTCCAGAAAGAGTTAACATCTCCCATCTCTGGAGTGTGGTGGTTCCTTTCCCACCACAGAGATGAGGACAGGCTCCCACAGTCACTCTTCTGTGCATGAGCACGAAGTTCACAAATTGCCTTCTCACAGGACCAGAGCTGCCTGAAAGCAGAACTGACTGCTTCATTGTCAGCTTCTGTAGACTTGGTGGCTGGCAGTGAGAATCTATTTTCTCTCACTAAATTAATCACTGTTGGAAGTCAATCTCCTGGGGTTTCCTCAAACACACACCAGCACACATACACTCCCTCTCACACACGTTCACCATTCTTTTCTCTCACACACTCGGTGTGTCCTTTTCTTGCCCTATTCTCTTCAAACTATGGCACCTCTTCGCCTCCCACCTTTCACACTTCCCCTCCCACTGAAGGTGTTTGTACCAAGGTGGGTGACAGACAGACAAGGGCTGGCATGGAAACGGCATAGATCTCTTGTGAATGTCCACTCTGGGCCTCAGAAAGCAGATGGAGCAGCTTTACCTGCACTGTGTGGGAGGGGGATGGAAAGGGAAGGCAGCACAGAAGTTTCTCCGGCTGGACGTTCCTTGCCTATTTAGATGTTTTCAGGGTCTTTTCAGAAGAAGGATGTAGCAGTAGAATCTCTTCCTGAAGGAAATTTTCCCAGTGAAAACAGTTTTGGCTTAGATATTGTGGAGCTGGTCACATCTAGCCTAAATTTGATCATTATCGGTAACACACTGGCCCTTTACTGCCTGTGAGGAACTGGGCATCAACCTGATTTTTCTAGGGCAAGCTTTTATTATCTTCCCTGGCTAGACCTCCATGGGCCTCCTACTCTCTGAGGGGAATAAGCTGTGTGCACCCAATTAGTAAGGAGAGAAAGGAATGAAAATTTTTTCTATAGCAGGTCTTCCTTGTGATGTTTTGGACACTGTGCAAAGTCGCTCAACTAGACACAGAAAAGGATGTCTTAGATTCTTAGTGGTGCTATAATAGAATTATGACAAGTGGGTGGCTTTAAAAAACAGAACTTTATTTTCTAACAGTCCTGGAGGCTCAAAGTTCAAATCAGGATTTCAGCAATATGATCACTTCCTCATCAGCAACACTGGACCTTTCCTGGTTCTTGGCAAACCTTCCATTTCCTCTGTCTTTCCCAGTGTGTGCTCACAGGTCTCTGTGTCTATGCTGTTCTTTCTAGGCTTCAGAAGTGGTTGGGTCTAGGACACACCCTACACCAGTATGACCTAATCATTATGGAAAATAATTACATTCTATTAGATTCCAATGACAGGTATTTTTGGGGGGAACACATATTTTGGGGGGACACAATTCAGTCCACAAGAAAGGGAAAACAGAACCAGCTGTCACAGACCCACAGACCTGATGCTTACCCTTGCATTTAGCCATTATTTCTGGGAACAGTGATCTAGAGTAGTTTGAGTCTTATTGCAAACAGGGAAACGGTGTCCCTACTATTTTGTGGGCTTTCTGTCTGGCTCTAGCTGCATATCAGATGCTTGCTGGAGCACAAATATTTAGACTTTTGAACAATTGTTTTTGTTGTTGTTATGTGCCATCAAGTCAGACCCGACTCATAGCAACCCCTCCTTGGGTTTCTGAGGTCATATCACTACGGAAGTAGATTGCCCAACCTTCCTTCTGAGGAGTGGCTGGTAGAAGATGAAAATCATATCATTCCATCACCCACATGTTGTCTATGTGGGATCTCCAGGGGTGAAGGACCTCGTACTCCTGCACCCTTCTTCTTGCCACAGTAGTTGAGAGGGTCATTCCCTGGTGCATACCTTTCCTGCTCCCCCCAGATATCCAAGCAGTCCATGAGGGACGGAAGGTGTTGACCTCACATCTGTCTATGGGCAGGTAGACTCCAGAAGGCAAGTGAATATTCCACTCTGGACACTCTGAGATCAGGAGGATTCCCCACTGCAGACTGTTAAGGACAGTCAAGTTTGTACCCTATTCTAGCTTCAAGGATAGAAGGTTGGGGGTTAGAGATGGGTAGTGTTCCTAGTAAAACCAAACTGAAAGTAAATTCTGAAATGAAAGGAAATCCATGCTCCTTTTGAAAACCCAAGGCAGGTTTAGATGTGGGAAGAGGAGCCACCCTAAGTAAGTGACTTACCTCTCTGAGCCTGTGCCCTTGTCTAGAACATGAGCATTGTAATCCCAGCTCCATGGGGGCTGTTGTAAGGATTTAGGAGTTTATGGACTTAAGCATCTGGCCCTTGGGAGGCACATAGCAAGCGATAGCTATGATTATAATATTCATAACCATAAATGAGCATTGGAAGTTATTAATTAATACATTTTAACTTTTTCAAAATGTCCTCACGTTTCTTACTCCAGGGCTCAATTGCAGCACATGAGCCTGGTTTAGCAAGGTGGGAATTTAAGATACTGGATTCCTGCACTTTTCTCCTCAGTGTTGGGGTTGTTAGGGTCTCACCTGATTCAAGAACCTTCTCTGGTGACAGACTGCCAGGCATTGAGCTGCATGCTCCCTGTGCAGGCTGCTCTTGGGTCTGCAGTGCCCTACCTCATCAGTCACTCTCTTCTGGAAGGGCACATGGAAACAAATACTTTCCACAGCTCCCTGTGGCAGCCTGACCCTGAGATCAGGAGAGGCACCTCAGGGCTGTTATGAAACAAGCTCCCGGCACTTTCTCATCTTTCTCCTGTATCCTACTCTCAAACCCCCCTCCTGCCCCTACCTCTTCCCTCTTCAAAGTAGTTTAAATCTCTGATTCCTCCCCAATGACGTTTTTTGCATCTGGCTTTGCAAAGTATGCCATCTCCCCAACAGGTGTGTAGGAAGAGAGAACTTAGTTAAAAAGGAATCTATATCTCAGCATCTCACTTCAGTTTAGAGAAGGAAAAAACATCACCTGGAGGACAAAAGAGAGGAACATGGTGTATAATAAATGGCATAGTTAATCTAACTCCCAAGTCCTGGTTTTTATGAAAGGATCAGGTGACAAATCACAGAATTTCCCTACAGATGGGGCTTAGCTTGTGGTTCCCTGCGCTCCCCTCCTGTGCTCTCTACTGCAAGCTTAGTTTTCTCAAAAAGCCAGCTCTCCCCTGCTCCTCTTTGCCTTCAACTCCTTTAGGTCTTGCTGGCCTCCTCAGCAAGTCAGCCTCACTCCTTCTTTTTTTTTAATGCATTTTATTGAAATGTAATTTATGTACAGTGAAATACACAAAACTACAGTGACATGGGTCAATGCATTTTTTTTTTTGCATTGTTCCCTCCCCTCCCCTTCCACCCCTGCTAACCAACAAAGAAACTTTCCTTCCATATATAAATCTTTCTTTGACTTTTTACTGTAATGAACTAATACTATATTTGTCCTTCTGTGATTGACTTATTTCACTCAGCATAATGTCCTCCAAGTTCATCCATGTTATATTGTGTTTTGTAGATTCTACATTATTTGGTTTATTGTGGTGTTAATTTCTTTGTTCCACATAATTTTCTGTGCTGAGCTTGTTTTCTTTATGAATCGTGTTATCATTTCCTTTGTTGCTATTGTTTTAGAATTTGCTAAATATTTGTGCAGGTCTTCTTTTCTATTTTGATATGAAGGTTTATCATTTTTCTTTGAGGTTACTCTGTGATTTATAATTTTCTTCCCTAGTTTAGAACAGTCTCTTCTATCTTGCAATTATCTTGACTTCCCTACCATTTAGAAGTTCTGTAACTATAAAATTTTTTCCCTCTTTTTGGTTTGTAGTTGTCCCCATTTGTCAATTGATGTCTCTGGTTCCCTGTTTATAATCTTGTAGGCTTATTTCCTTTGGATACTTCTATAACTGGGTTGTTTGCTGGGTTATGTCATCATGTGTGTTCATGTCAGTTGTTTGCTGTTGTTGGTTCTCCATCCAAAGGACTCCCTTTAGCAGCTTTGTAAGGTTGGTCTGATTTTAACAAATTCTCTTAATTTCTGTTTATCCAGAAACGTCCTAATTTCACCATCATATTTGAGGGACAATTTTGCTGGCTATATAATTCTTGGTTGGAAATTTTTCTCTTTCAGGGTTTTACATATACCATCTCACTGTCTTCTTGCCTGCATGGTTTCTGCCAAGAAATAGGAGCTTACTCTTATTGGTTGCCCCCTTGTAGGTAACTTTTTGTTTTTCTCATGCTGCTTTCAGGACTCTTTCTTTGTCTTTGGTTTTGGTGAGTTTGATGATTATATGTCTTGGCAATTTGCTTTTGGGGTTTATCCTGTTTGGGGTTCATTGAACTTCTTGGATGGATATATGCTCATCTTTCATCACAACAGGAAAATTCTCTTCCAAAAAATCTTTGACAATATTTTCTGTGGTTTTATTTTTCTCTTCCTGTTCTGGAATTCCAATTACACATAGTTATTCCTTTTGATGGTATCCCATGTGAACCTTACACTTTCTTCATTTTGTTTTGATCTTTTTTCTGATTGATCCCTTTCCAAACAAGTATTGAGGTATTTGCCTTCAACCTCACTAATTCTGTCCTCCATTGACTCAATTCTACTCCTTTCCCCATTCAATGTGTTATCTATTTGTGAAAATTTAGTATTAACCTTCTGGATTTTTTTGTATCACTTCAAATTTTTCATTTATTTTGTCATTTTGCTCTTGTATTGTCTTTCAAAATTGTTCTAGGTTTTTCTCTGTGTTTTCCTCAATTTTGTCAGTGTTTTCCTTTATCTGTCTCTCAATTCTTTGAAGGTACCTAAATATAATTCTTTCTAATTCCTTATCAGGGAGTTCTAATGCCCTGTCTTCTTCAGGGATGTATTTTGGGTCTGTATCCTGGTCATCTTGCTTCTTTGTGTGGACTGTGATGCTCTGTTGTCTCTGAGGCATTGTGACATTTTTGTATTTATATTTAATTGGTGATTGTACATTGAAGTGGCTTAGTGCCTAAGGCATTTGACTGCTAACCAGAAGGCTGGCAGTTCAAACCCACCAGCCACTCCTCAGAAGGAAGACTGGGAAATCTACTTCTGTAGTGATACTACTTTGGAAACCCAAGGATGGGTCACTATGAGTTGGATCCAACTCCACAGCAGTGAGTTTTGAGTTTTATGTTGGAGTGGCTTGCCCATGATTTTTGTTTTCTTTGTTTCATTTGTATGTTATCTGCATAAACAAGGTACTGTGCTGTGCTCCTCTATTCACTAGTTGGCAGTACTTACATGCTCACCACCTGTCTCCTTTCCCATTGTCAGCCTCCTGTATGTCCCCGCTGTCCTTGACAAACAGAGCCTATTCTTAGGTCCCTGGAATCCAAGTGAGAATGCTGTCACTTTAAAATCCAAAGTGGCCACCACTTGTAAATATTCAAAATGGCTGCACCCTTGGTCACTTTAAATATCCAAAATGGCCACTGCTTGTAAATGTTCAAAATGGCTGCACCCTCAGTCACTTTGAATATCAAGATGGCTGCACCCTCCAGACAGCCGTAAGCCCACAGTTTATGTTGTCTCCCTCCTTGCTGTTTCCCTTCTTAGTCATAGGCCAGTGCAGTCATCCCGGCAGCCCTTGGCAAACAAGGCTGACCTTTAGGTCAATTCTCAGGTGCCAACACCACTTGGAAATATTCAGGCTATTGGTCCTGTTAGAGTAGCTGAGAGTCCACTGCTCCAACTGTCTCTGTACTCACAGTTTTCATTCAGGTTTTTCCCCTAGTTGGTGCTTAATCCACTTCTATATAGTTCCTTTCAAAGCTCTGGGCTCCAGAATTATCCTCTGTATCTCTGTCAATTAGTTTCTCTTTTCTCTGTTGAAGAGAGTCTGCATCCCCCCTCACTTCTTGAGAGTCAATTTTGACACTGACCTTGTCTTCTTTCTCCCTATCCTTCTTGGCTCAGGCGTCTTCCTTGTCCTGCTGCTCTCATCCAGTGTCAGGAGCTGGGTTTTCTTCCTTAGCCTCATCACTCATAATGAAATGTATGTCTGTTGGTTGTGGTAGAGTCAGTTCCAACCCATGGTGACCCCATGTGTAGTCAGAGTAGAAATGGGTCCCACAGGGATTTTAATGACTGTTTTAATTTCAATGGTTCTCTACTTTCTTATGGAAGTAGATCACCAGACCATTCTTCTGAAGCACCACCTGGTGGATTTGAATCATCAACCTTTACATTAGTAGTCGAGTGCAAACCATTTGCAGCACTCAGGGACCTAAAGTGTGTCTAAAAATAGTAAATACATAAATAAGAGATGTGCTTACCCTCGACCTTTGCTTCTCCCATTCCCCACCATCCTTTTGGCCTCTTTTTTTCTGGGTACATTCACCATTTTGTTTGCACCTTTAGCCCTCAAAGCGGGCTCCTGTATGTCAGGTGCTTTTCTAAGTGCTTTACATACTATCTATAAAAACTCGTTTCATCCTCATGATGACATTATGATGTAGTGCTAATATTATCCCCATTTGCATAGAAGGGAAACTGAGGTTCAGATAAATTTCATAACTTGCCCAAGGTCACAGCATTAGAAATTGGTAGCACCAGGCAAACAGTCTTACTCCAGAGTTCATACTTGATACCAAGTAAAGTTGTTTCTTCAAACAGCGATGGAGATAAGGAGAACAAAGCTTCTCTTCTGTTTTCAGCCATACATTGGTATTTAGTCCTTGCACTCAGAGCCCACAAACTCACAGTGTCCCTTTCTCCTGTCCAGCCTCTGCTGCACCAACCTCCCCCTCCCACACTCCCTCAGAGTCTGTCTTCTGCCTTCGCAAGCTCTTTCCCTCCTCACAGCCCTGTCTCTGTCCCTCCTGCATTTCCACTGCCCCAATGCTTCCCCTTGAGTTGTCTGTCTGCCTTTATATTTTTCTCCTTCTAATTCCCCATCCCCTCCCTCAGTATGTATTTTTCCACCACCATTCTGCCAACATCTCTTCTCTATGTCTCTGTCAATATCTCTTTCTCACTTCCCCTTTCCCATCTCAACACCCTACTGCCCTTCCCTCTTTCTCTTTTCCATGCTTCTCTTTTGTCTCCCTCTCTTGTTCATTTAGTGGCCCCATTTATTACATCATTTCACAGTCAAGAGCATCTCTGTCTATGTCCCAGCCTCCCCGCCTCACTCCCTCCACCTTCTCTGAGACTCTCAGCTGCAGATGGGAACCATGCTCAATCCAAGCCCTGTTCTGTTCCAAAGAATAACAATTAATTCAGGAACCACAGAGGCACAACAAAGAACATCTCTGTATTTCAAGAGACATACTAGTCTCTGGGGACAAAATGACTTCTCTTGGTTTATTTATAAACTCAGGGCCTGGGGAGTGCCCTGCATACAGATGGGGCAGCTGGCTCTGGCAGTTGGGTTCAACTGAGGCCTACATGGTTCCAGGCTTGGGCCTCCTCTGTATCCAGGTCAGGCTGTGTTAAGGTATAGGTCACACAGTCATGGGGTGCCTCAGTGTTCCCTTGGTGCCATCAGTTGGACAGACACAAGGGGCTTGAAAGACCTGAGGATTTCATGACTGGCAGGGATCATACAAGTCATGTCATTTTTATCTATATTACCCATGCAGGTGAAACATAGAAGCCATAGGGATGAAAGGACTTAAGACCATAAAGAGGGAAGAACTAGAAGTCAAATCCAGACCTCCCTACTCCTTCTAGAGGGTTCTTTTCTCCTCCACGATACCTTCTTGTACATGGATGTGATTGTGGAAACCACATTACCTGTGGCTGTGGTCCCAGCACCTGCTTCCCTTGATGAAATGGGGCTGTAGGTGTTAGACAGTAGTGCTTTTGTATTTTGGGAGGGGGCCCAATTACGGAAAGGGAGAGGGCCTGTGGGAGAACATTGGGATGGTGACTTTTGTTGAGCAGTGTCAACAATGGGGAACGAAAGGTATGCTAGAAACACTGGATGCTGTCATCATCGCACCTGACTGTGGGGGTATGCCAAAGCATAACGGATATGCTGTTACGGGTGGCCAATGTGTGGAGGGCCTTGAGTGGGACTCACTCACATGAACTTGCTCCTCCAAGAAACATTTGATTATTCTAGCCTCACTCCACACCCTTCTTTCTTCAGTAGCCCCTCCTTCAGTCCTTTGTTTTTAGTTCATACCCTGCTGATAACAGTCTGTCCCATTGTTTTCATGGTTGAAGGACTGTACTTCATGATAAAATATGTGTAACTGGGCATTTTTGCTGTCTACCCAATTGAACATTAGCCTTTTTGAGGACAAGGGAACATGTCTTCTATTAATCTTGTCTCACTTCCTCCTCTAGCAGGTAGTCTAGTATTGAGTGCCCAGCAGGGGTTCAGTGAACATTGCCAAAGGCCCAGAGTGCCTGCACCTGGCTGGTATTTCTTTGACCTCTTGTCTTGTGCCCTAGCCATCTGGTCTGGCAGCCTGTGCCTCAGTGCTGGGATGGTGCATGAGGTCTAGCAAGATTTTAAGAGGAAGATTTCATCCTCAGTTGGACTGAAGCTTGGTTCCTAGACTCCAGCAATGCAGGCTGGGGCCATCCAAATGAGATTGCAAGAAGCCCTCTTTATTTACCCAGGCACCTAAGGGTAAACTTTATGAATAGCAAAATACACAGAATTAGCAGAGGTCACAGGTTTGAAAACCCTATGAAGCACATCTACTCTGCATACATGAGGTTGCCATGAGTCATAATCAATGGCAACTAACAACAGTTTTAGTTTAGTCCTCCATGTCACCCTGGCCCTTTCATTCTGTCTTGGAGATCTCCTAGATCTCGAGGCTAGGTGTAAGTTAGCCTCGTCCAGGTGTACTTCCCTCAGTCAGGAGAGGAATATAGGGTGTGAGGAAGCAAATAGGAGTCATGGGCACCATAGGCAGACAAGATGTCCTAGGAAGGGGTCCTCCAGAGGAGATCACTTTCTGTGAAATGAGGGGTGGTAGGAAGGTCACCAAGCTTGCAGATGCTTGACCTCCTGAGACTGGGAAAGCATGAAAGAGAGCAGTGGTTCTCAAATCTGACCATGCATCAGACTCACTCGGACTATGTTCAAAATATGCAGATTCCAGGGCCTCAACCCAGGACAATTGAATTCAGTAGGTCTTGGGTGGGGCCAGAGACTCTGTGCTTAATATGCCTCCCCCAAACCAAGTGATTTAGCAGACCTATGTCTGGGATCCACAGAATGATTCTCTCCTACTTCATCTCTCCTCCCCTTGAGGAGCCTGTCATCCTTTCCTCTCTCATTTCCACCATCCTCATCCTCAGCCCTGTCTTTTCTAAGATAGCTAAAAGTGGAAATTTTGTGTACCAGGCTGGGGTTGGAGAAATAATTCAAAGAATTCCTGTGATATCTACCAATCACAGGTGCCATGTGGTAACTCTTAAATCTTATAATTGATGCCCGTTAGAATAGCTTTTACTTTATGATCTTCTAGAAAAGAATGGGAATCTGAAGGTACCTAATGCATTTCTTTGTGAGGAAGCATTCATTTTTGTTGGCACTTGCTGCTAGCCCTTTGACTTCTTGCTTTCTCTTTCTCTGTCACTCTTCATCTTCTTTATTCCACTTAATCACAAATACTTTAATTTCTGCAGCTTTTTACCATTTTCAAACCTCTTTCCCATGTATTATTTTTTTCCCATCAAGAATCCAGTGAGATATGCAAAGATTTTTAATTTCCAGTTAATAAAGTTCAAAAATGTTTTAAAACTCAGCTAATATAAGTTTGTCAGGAAGTAGTAAATACAGGTTTTGGTTTCCTAACCCAAGGCTTTGTCCACTGCCAAAGTACAGCTTCTCCTAAGCCCTTTTCTCTAGCCCCTTTCCCTCCTTGACTGTCTTGGCTTTTCCTGCAGGGATAAACTTGTCAGACAAACGATTCTAAAGAGGTTTTCTGCTGCTGCAAAAGGCCTGTAACACCCCTTAAAGGGTCTTGGCCCTTGGTGGCACCGAGCAAAGAAGGAGTGATGTGCTCTGACATGCAGTCCCCTCATGGGGATGAGTTGCCCCTTCCACTGCTGCAGCTGCAAAGAAGAAAAACTACAATAACAAAGAGGGCCACTTTGGCCTCAAGCAACAAAAGAAAAGTGCTGCCCAGGAGCCAGGAGACATTAAAAGGCAATGGAGGAAAACAAAAAGAAAGGTGTCTAAAAGCTAAAGGGAAAGTAAAAGAGGACATGGAGAATGTGGCCTGGCCATGATTTTTGACACACTCCCACCAGCCAGCTCAACATGCCTTCTGGTAGTTGAGGAATTTCAGTGCAGTTGTATTCCTGTCTGAATCATACCAGGAGTCCTCAGGTGGTGCAAATGGTTCACATGCTTGGCTACAAACCAAATGGTTGGCAGTTGCAGTCCACCCATAGCTGCCTTGAAAGAAAGGCCTGGCAATCGACTTCTGAAAAATCAGCCATTGAAAGCCCTATGGAGCACCATTCTACTGTAACATGCATGGGGCTGCCATGAGTCAAAGTTGCCTCAATGGCAACTGGTTTGAAATATACAATGATCAAGAAGTTGGTGCAGGACTGGGCAGTGTTTCATTCTGTTATACATGGAGTCATCACGAGTTGGAGCTGACGTATTCCTACCTACATCTCAGCTCTTTTTTCCTGGGTCGCCCCTCATACCTCTCCTTGCCAATAAAGACTAGCACACCCCGGGGACGTGGAGAAAGCACTTCATTGAGAATGCAAAGACTTGATTCCAAGTCCTATCTCTGGTACTTACTACCTGAGTGACTTGGATATAACCGGCCATTTGCCCCTTAAGCCTCAATTTTCCCACTTATAAAATGGGACAGTGATACTGTGCTCACAGTTTCAATGAGATGATATGTAGAGGAGAAAGCTCTTGTTTGAGATCCAGGAGACCTGGCATCTCCTTGTGGCCCCATCTCTAACTAGCTTTATAAACAGGAAAGCCCCAAGTTCCCTTCTGATGTTAGTATTTAATGGTTCTATAAATGTGAAATCTTCTGAGAGTGGTAGATGCCTAGACAAATATAAGAAATGATGAAGAGTAGACAGCGAAGAAGGGAGGAAGGAAGAGGGCCCTTTCACTTCTTGTTTGTTTTTCCTCCTTTTCAACATTTTTGCTTGCTACTGCTGAGTCCTCTAGCCTTTCCAGCTGTGAGTCTCATCACTGGTCTCTGTTGAGTCTTATCAGTGGACATGTCCTTTGTTTCCATCCCAAAGAGAGTGGCCATGCCAGTGTTCCAACCCTTGCACACAGAGAGCCAGTTCTGCCTGTCCAGCCCCTGTTGGCTGGTCCTGACATGCACTAGATTGCTTATGAGATGTCCAAGCTTCTCCTAAAATGACCAATTAGGCCTGGAGTTGCTGCAGGGCTAAGCATGAAGGCAATGAGATATATGCTGCAGAAAGAGAAGCCTTGCCCTCTAGGAGGAGATGTTCAAGAGGCTCACCTTTCCCTCCACAGAGACAAAAGTTAGCTCCATCATGGCCATCTGCCTCCCAGGTTTGCTGTGGGGATTAGCACAGACAAATGGCAGTTGAGCCCTTGGTGAAATACCAAGTACCTCAGAACTGCTAAATCACAGCTTTTATTTCCTAATCTTATCACCTGCCATTAAAGATCAGAATATGAAAGCTGTGCTTTTGTAAAGCTCACAACAGTGCCTGCCATTGTGCTGCAACTGAGAGAAACTCAAAATAGTTTTCTTCCCCAAGCAGTTACTATGGCACCATGCACCTCAGAGATTAATACTCCCCCCACCCCACTTCCTTTGAAAGCTAACCCTGACACCAAACCTTCCTTTTCCTTCCCTTTCACATCCCCCACAGTATGACAGCATAAGGTGTTTCCAGGACACCTCTCATTCCTTCTGGAGTCCCTGGGTAGTACAAATGGTTAATGCGCTCAGATGCTAACCAAAAGGTTGGAGGGTCAAATTCACCCAGAGGCACCTTGGAAGAAAGACCTGTTGATGCATGCCCCAAAACTCAGCCATTGGAAACCCTATGGAGCACAGTTCTACTCTGACACACATAGGGTCACCATGAATCAACTTGAAGGCAACTGGTAAATTCATTAACTGGTTTCATCCCTCAGCATTGACACCTCTCAACGAAGAACACTATACCAATGTTCCTCCATAGACCCTTCTAACCCTACAGCCCTATACTATGAAGGGAAGCAGGTGTTGGGTTCTAAGGAGGATGGTGGGATGTCCCTGCTCAGATGGCAGCAGCACCTGTAATGTGGACAGTGAGGGCACTCATGGGCAGGCCATGCACATCAGCATACCTCTGCTCCTGTGAGTGTTCACAAATGTGCTGCATTTGCATATTGGTGCTGGTGGCTTTACCTGTGTGTGCATTTGGGTGCATTTATGCCATGTGGACCCAGGCTAGTACCAGTGTGCTTGTATGTACAAGAAACACACATGAGCATTTATATACTACATGTTCACATGGGGTGGTCCTGTGTGAGTGTGCCTGTGTGGCTAAGGGGAATTATGAATGTGATATTTGAGTTCTAAATGCTATCTGCCATGATACTGGGGGTCCACAAAGGGTTAAGAGGCCCTCTTGCTTGGGATTGGCAGTGCCAAGCTGTGCTACCCTCTTTGCAGCAGGTTCACTAGTGAGGCTTGTAACACTCAGCAATTATCTATACAGCTTTAGAAGATCCACAAAGCCCGTTCGTCCGGGCATTGCTAACAAGCCGACAGTAACAAGACGATGAGCACAATGGGACAGAGCAAGAGGCTGAGAAGAGAGACTGTTGTCTGCCTGGCTGCTCTGCAACTTGCCAACATTATGTTTCTTTTTCTTTTTTTTGCAGACTTAATGTACTCTCCCTACATTATGTATCAGGAATTCCCTTGTCCTTTATAACATTAAGCTCAATAGTAATTTTCCAACTCTAACCACCCCATCTCCCTGAATCCCACTCCCTCCTTCTAGCTTTCCCTTCTTTCTGAGCTCCTACTGAATTAGATTAGTCACATTCTTAATTAACTGTGCTGGTAAGAGCTCTATTAGGTATTAAATGTTTGTCACAATCCAATTAAAAAATCCATCACAGCAGGACAGATTCTTCTAGGCCCAGCAGATTGATGCTGGGGAGCCTTGTGTTCTGCACTCCTCTAGGGTATGGGGAACAGGAGCAGGACCCAGAAGGACCAGAGGGACAAGGGGCTCATTGGAAGGCATTGGCAAGGGGCTGCTCAGGGAAGCCAGCTGGCCTGGTGTTAGGACACTTATAGTCTGAGCATTCCTAATGTGTGGAGAATTCAAACAGAGTAGAGGCTTACAATGGGGTAACTGATTACCCTGGTTTGCCCAGGACTGCCTTGGTTTTACCACTGAAAGTCTCAAACCAAACAACAGCCAAACTCACTGCTGTCTTTGAGTCAATTTCAACTCATAGCAACCCTTTCTTGGGTTTCTGAGGCAGTATCACTTTGAAAGTAGATTGCCCAACCTTCCTTCTGAGGAGTGGAGTCCTAAAAAACTGCTCCGTACAGATCATCCAGCCTACAGCATTGCTTCTCCCCCAGCCCCACAGAAAAATGGATTAAGGCCAGGGTGCTGGTGTGGCTGTGTGTGTGTATGTGTTTGTGTGTACGCACACACCTGTGCCTCTGTATGATGTGGGCTCAATGGAGTGGGCTGGGCTGGGAAGGGGGATGATTGACAGTTTAAGCCTAGTGGGAGGCTGTTTGACTCATGTCTAAGGAATGGAACTTGATGGACTCGGGATGTGGTTTCTGAGGGTTCAGCTCTAGGCTAGGGCTGCCATTCAGCATTGTGTCTTTCTCTTTTATTTTAGAGTCTTACTCAGGAGGGGAACTATTTCATGGTAAAAGGAAAAGAAAATATGCATTTATCCCTGGATCCCCAGTCTTTCTTCCTATGCTAACTTAGTCCTTATTCCTTTTCCTTCAGCTTTTTCCAGGTGTACTCTATCCTTTTGCCTCTCCTCCCTGGCCAGGCTGGACACACACAGGTTTCCTTGCTCTCTGGTAGTTTATTGGGTGCCCAGCTTTAGACTTCCCAATTCCCTGCATAATCACTGTCATCTCTCCCACCTTCTTCTTCACCATCAGGATGGAGGCACACAGCCCTGCTCTTCTGCAGCCCTGGGCCCCAGGATGAGATATGAAGCTTTGGTGCCAGGCAGGTGTGTGGCCACAGGAAATCCAGCCATACCTCCAGCACCTTCCTACTCTGATTGTACCAGATGAGTCTTAGCTTCCCAATGCTGCCTTAACATGAATGCCACAAGTGGGTGGTATTAAAGAACAGACATTTATTTTTCTCACAGTTCTGGAGGTTAGAAGTCTGAATTCAGGGCATGGATCTGGGAGAAGGTCCTTCCTTATCTGTTTCAGCTTCTAGCAGCTGCCGGTAATGCTTGACATTGCTGGGCTTGTATATGCATCTACCTCCATTATCTTCTTCTTTCCCCTCTGGGTGTCTCTGTGTCTATTCTGGACCTTTTACAACTGAGAGATGATGAGGTTTAGGACCCACTCTACACCCTGTGATCTCCTTGGCATAACAAAAGAAAAACACTCTTTCCAAACAGGGCATTCTTTACAGGTACAAGGATTAGGACTTAAACACATCTTCCGGAGGGAGACAATTCAATCCGTAAGAGCATGCAGTTCCACTTCAAGTCTCCTGATATGTATCCTTTTTTCTTTAGTTTCTTTTACCTTTAGGTGCATCTTCTGTGGCTCTGTTAACCAATAACAACTACCTAAGTATGGCTTTTTATCATGACTGGCATGCCAGAAATGTCTTTTCACTCTTGTTGTTATCTAAGTTCTTTCAAATTCAACCCTCCCAGGCCAGCAGATCTTAAAATCTGACCTTCCAAGAACACTGGATTTACCTGGCAGAAGGAAAGTGTTTATTTGCTTAGGTTTTGATGTTCTCTGGGCAGGAGCATGACTCACTGTGCTGAACATCCCTGGCACACGGCACTGTGCTGAGGGGCATAGAAGGAGACACTTAAAAACATTTGTTGAATGACTAAATGAATGAGGTCACATTCAAGACTCTCTTTTTTATTCTTCTGGAGCCCCAAATATGCTTATCCCTTTGCTATCACATAAAGCAAATATCTAACATGTATTCCAACATCTGCTTCTCTAGATGCCTTCGCATCCTCTATCAGAGTCACCTCATCTGTCTCAGGTTATAAATCCCTGTAGGGCAGGACCCCAGTCTATTTAATTGCCTCCCCATCAGCCTTGGAGCCATGCTAATTGCCTGCACAAATCAACAAACTTGGTGCTGTCCCTTTGTTCTTTCATTCTGGTTCTGACTATCCTTTGAGGGCTTACTCCTGGGCAAGCATGAGCTCATGCTTGAGGACATGAAATGTCAGATTCTGCCTTTCCTCCCATGAGGACACTGGTGATTCAGTGTGGAATTCTTGCCTTCCACGCAGGAGACCTGAGTTTGATTTCTGGCCAATTGCCTCATGCACAGCCACTACGCATTTGTCAGCAGAGGCGTGTGTGTTGCTATGATGCTTAACAGGCTTCAGCAGAGCTTCCAGACTCAGATAGACTAAGAAGAAAAACCTGATCAGCTAATTCCACAAATCAACTGAAAACCCTATGGATCACAATGGTCTGATCCATAATCAATCATGGAAATGATACAGGACTGCACAACGTTTCATTCCCCTGTGTATGGAATAGCCTTGAGTCAGGGACTAACTTAATGGCGGCTACCCTGAGACATTACCCCCAAAAATGGTTCCCTCTCTTTCCTCCCCCTCATTTCTCCCCTCTGTTAAATCATTCTCTCAGCATATAAACTGTAAACTGTTCTATTTAAAACAAACATTGACTCACATCCTTCTCTAATTATTGCTTTATTTTTGTACTTTTACTGCAAAATTCCTCAAAAAGTTGACTAAGCTTGTTGATTTGGGTCCCTGTCTTTTAAGTCTCTCATGAACCTTCTCAGATCAGATTTTTGCCCCACCACTTCACCAAAACCTCCTTGTCCAGTCCCCATTGACCCCAACACTGTTCAATCAGCACTCACTCCACTCCATTTTCAGCCCTCGTCTCACTCTACTTGTCAGCAGCATTTGACGCAGATATCACTTCCTCCTTGAAATACATTTCCAGGCCATATGCTCCTTCCTCTATGCTACTTCCTTTTGTCTTTTACCTGGCTCCCTGTTTATCTTCTCAACCTTTAAATGTCAGAGTTTTCTCATTCCCTTGTGAAATCATCCAGACTAGTGGTTTTTGATACCACTCTTGAAGTTGAATCTCCAGGTCAGACCTCTCACCTGAACTCCAGACTCTATATCCAACTACCTACTGGATTCCTATATTTGAATAGGCAATTCACATTCAACAAAACATCCAAACCCAAACTCCTGGTCATCTTCCCCAACTTGCTCCACTCTCGGCCAGTCTTGACTTGTTGTTTGTTGTTGTTACATGATGTGGAGTCGGACCCGACTAAAAGCGAACCCTCCTTGGGTTTCCAAGGCAGTATCACTACGGAAGTAGATTGCCCAACCTTCCTTCTGAGGAGTGGCTGGTGGGTTTGAACCACTAGCCTTCTGGTTTGCAGTCAAGTGCTTTAGGCACTACACTATCAGAGCTCCTCAGAGATTGGTTAGGAAGCTCTAATCTAGAAAGCAATATAAGAGAGCCTGAACCAAGGCTGGCAGTGAGGATGTAGAGGACAAACCCAAGAGTTTATGGAAGCCTATTTCATGGGCTTAATTAAGCAAATGTTGTTGTATGTGCCGTCGAGTCAGCCCCGACCCATAGCGACCCCTCCTTGGGTTTCCGAGGCAGTATCACTACGGAAGTAGGATTGCCCAACCTTCCTTAGAGGGATTGAATTGCTGTTTACTGAGTCCTGTTGTTGTTTTTACTTGCTGTCAAGTCAATTCTGACTCATGGTAACCCCATGTGTGCAGAATAAATCTGCTCTGTAGGGTCTTCAAGGCTGTGACCTTTCAGAAGCAGATTGCCAGGCTTGTCCTCTGAGACATCTCTGAGTGAGTTTGAATTACCAACCTTTCAGCTAATAGTTGAGCATTTAACTGTTTATGCCACCCAGGGACTCTTTTGGCTACCATAACAAATTACCTCAAACTAGGTCACTTAAAGCAACAGAAATTTATTTATTTATTTCACAGTTCTGGAGACTAGAAGTCTGAATTCAAGGTGTTGGCAGAACCATCCTTCCTCTAAAGGTTCTGGGGCAAGATCCTTACCTGCTTGTTGCTAGCTTTTGATGGTTTCTGGCAATCCTTAGCATCCATTGGCTTGTAGATACATCACTCCAATCCCTGCCTCCATCTTCACTTGCTGTCTTCCCTCTGTCTGTCTAAATGTCTCTTCTCTTCTTGTAGAAGGACATCAGTTGTATTGGATTAGGGCCTGATGTTAATTAATTCCATCTACAAGGACCTCATCTCCAAACAAGGTCCCATTCAGAGGTACCAGGCTTAGAACTTGAGCACATCTTTTTGGGGACAGAGTTCAACCCATAACAGATGCCCTGGGGAAGTAGCTATGGCAGGAGGCTTCTAGGCAGAGGGAAGAGTCAAATATGCAGACTTGGATGATTGAGGGGAAAAGAATGGAGACTAGCCTAGCAGGAAGCAGCAATTTAGAAGGCTTTTCAGATTTGAAAGAGGACTATGAATGGAAGCTGATGACAATGAGAAATCAGATCCAAACCCCGTAGGATGCACCTGCATCCTCCTCTCCAGCAAATCTTGAGCTTGCTGGAAGCCCAAGGGTCAATTGGTATGGGAGGGGCTGGAGGATTCTTAAGTGCCAACAGCTAAGGGAACTGTGGGTTGTAGGTATCCTCTGGCCTGGTTAGCATTCAGGAATTCTACCATGTCCCTGAAGTCACAGGATATTGGATGAGGCCCAGGCTGGCTTCGCTAAAAAGGGATGCATAAACTGCCTTTGGATAGGAGTGATGGGTTGTCTGTCAGTCAATGGATATCAAATGACAAAGACAGTTTATCCTTACACAGGGAAAAGAGCTACATTTAGATTTTTCTCATCCTCTATTCACTTCATTAAAAAAATAAATAAAATAAATGTATCTCTTTTCCTACTGCAGTACTCTTTTCCTGGGATTGTCCCAACTCACAGGATAAAATCTGGGAGCTGCTGAGTAAAGATGTCATCCTCGTGAGAATCCCTTTCTCTTCCATGTTGGTTACAGGTAGATATAGCTAAGGAATGGGAACTAGCTGACCATGATAGGCAGGGTTGGGAGGAACAATGTTGAGTGCCTGTGCTTGGCATTTCACATAAGTTATTTCACTTGGCCTTCTCAATAGGTCTACAAGGTGTTCTTATCCCTTTATTCAAAACCAAACCAAATTCACTGCCATCAAGTCAGTTCCAACTCATAGTGACCCTTTATGACAGAGTAGAAGTGCTCATAGTGTTTCCAAGGCTGCAAATCTTTACAGAAGCAGACTGCCTCATCTTTCTCCCACAGAACAGCTGATGAGTTTGATCCTCCAACCTTTTGGTTAGCAGTCGAGGAAATTGAGGCTGAGAGATAACTAGCCAAGATCATTCTGCTTGCAGAGCACAAATTTTACTCTGTCTATCCATCCCCTCATTTTTTGAAAGGTGCAAATTCAGTTCTTCTGAGCCTAACTACCCAGATTTAGGTCACCTTTCATAGGTTAAAGGCACAGTCCTCCAGACTAGCAGGTCTGCCCAAGACTTCAGACATCAACTGCATATTCAGGGATTCCTGGAACACTTGTCCTTCTGACCAACTGGTTACAAGGTTGGGGTTCCTACTACCCCTCAGGAAGGTTGGGTAATCTACTTCCGTAATGGTACCGCCTTGGAAACCCAAGGATGGTTCACTATGAGTCAGGTCCGACTCAACAACAGTGTGTTTGGTTTTGGTTTGGTTTACTACCCCTCAGAACACTAGCTGCAAGCTCAGGGATCCCTAGGACACCTTCACTTGTGACCAACTGGATACAAATTATCCCCTCAGGTTTGATAATTCTATTATCCCCTTAGGTTTGATAATTCACATGAATGACTCATAGAACTCGGGAAAGTGATATACTGATGACTACAGTTTCATTGTAACACAAGGATACAAATCAGGATGACCCAAAGGGAGAGACATGTAGATTGAGGTCAGGGATAGTCCCCCAGAGTAAAGCTTCCTTGTCCTTTTCCCATGGAGTTAGAACATGTCACCCTCCTGGCATATCAATATATTTTCAATTCAAGGAAACATCAGAGCTTTTGAATCCAGAGCTTTTATTGAAGTTTTATTGCATAGATATAATTGATTGAATCATTAGCTATGTTCTTTAAATCAGTCTCCAGCTCCCTTCTCTCCCCGAGGACAGACTGATACCACATGGTGGGTCTTTCTGTAAGAGTCACCTTATTAGCACAAACTATCAGTTGTATTCTAGAGTCCTCCATGAATCAATGGGGATATTCCAAGCTTTTAAAAGTTACCTCCCAGGAACTAGGGAGAAAGGCCAAATCATTGGGTAAAGTTAATTCATCACCTGACAAGGACCTACTCTGAGCCACCCCTTGTGCTAGGTCTAAGAGGAGCTTACTTTCTGCCTCTGATGCCAAAGCTCATGACTTTAGTGGAAGATGAAGATGCTCCTCCTCTTCACCATCTCACACGCACATATACACAGATACAGCTCACAAGGCTTCCTTAGATAAGGAAAGCATATGAGTTCTGATGGCATGTTGCCTAAGGCATTTGACTCCTAACCAGAAAGCTGGTGGTTCAAACCCACAAGCCACTCCTTGGAAGGGAGGTTGGGCAATCTACTTCCGTAGTGATACCATGCTGGAGGGGTCACAATGAGTCAGATACGACTCCACGGAAGTGGGTTTGGTTTGGTTTTTATGACAGGTTCAAAGAGCCATCCAGAGCTGCTGCCAGATACTTGTTTTGCAAATAGCATAAGTACAAGTTTGCTACTAGCATAAGTGCAAGCAGGATCAGGGTCTGGAGGTGGGATCAGCTTCACTGTCTTGTGGAGTTACCAGATTTAGCAAATAAAAATATAGGACATCCAGTTAAATTGGAATTTTAGAGAAACAGTGAAGAATGTTTTAGTATAACTGTATCTTGTGCAATACTTGGACATACTTTTCTTACAAAATTATTTACTGTATACATGAAATCCAAATTTCACTGGGCATCCTGAATTTTATCTGTCAATCACACTACCTTGCCACTTGTCACTGTCATGATGCTGAGTGAAGAACATCTCTGTACCCACTCAGGAATTCTGGCCAGGTGTCAGAAGTGCTAGAAGTACTAAACAGCTTCTGCCAATCCAGAGGGGGTCAGGGTGGTTCCTGCTCCACTCACTCTCGGATGATCAATGCTTCTCAACATGGCTGGCTTTTCCACAAAGCACCAAATCACCTGCTCAGCTGCACAGTGTCTGTTTTAGGTAGGGCTCTACTCCTGCTGCTTATGGCTCTTGAGCACAGTCTTGGCACAGGGGATGAGCTCAGTGGGATCCTCCACCAGGAAGATCACAGGCTTCTCAGACCTAAAACTTACCATGCCCAAAACTGATGCACTATCTTCCCATCAAACCTGTACCTCTAGCCTTAATTCTTAGTTTAGTGGATTTTTTCCCTCACTAGAAACTACAGCTGTTTTATCTGTCTAGATACCACCACAGGTATTCAGTAGCCACATGCTTACTCCTTCACACTTGTCCACTTCACCCTCCTCTCCTCATCTCGATGCCATGGCCTGAGTTCCAGCCAGGATCATTCCTCACCTGATTTATTAAGCATTTCATTAATTATCTCTCTAATTCAGCCCCCATGGAGCCCTCTCCAAGTGATCTTTCCAAGATATAAACCTGATTCTGTGCTTGCTCTTGTGCAAGTCTTCAATGTCTCCCCATGGATTTCAGAATAGTGTGACAATCCTGAGCTTAGCATGCAAGCCTTTGATGATTTGCACCCCTACCCTGCAAGTACATCTTTAGACCCAACTCCCTCCCTCATTAACATCCCTTCCTTTCCCATCCTCATTCCTCTGCCTATATGAAACCATTTGTACTTTTCTGAACATGTCATGCTTTTTTTCTAACTTTATTTGTCCTTCAAAGTTCAGCTCAATTGTCATGTCCTCCAGGAAGCCTTCCCTGATTATGCAGATATTCCTCTTGGTCCCCCCAGCACCCTGGGCATGCTTGTCTCAATCATTACAGACACTTTTGTATTTGACTTTGTATTCCCATGTGAAACACTGTGTCTAACACATGGTAGGTACTCAATGAATGACAGCTGATAAGTAAATGAATAAATAATTAAAAGATAAAAAATTATTTACTTAAAAGCAAAGTTTATTCTGCTACCCTTTGAGCTTACAAAGTGGCAACATAGGATAAAATTGCTTCCCTTTACCTCTGGATGTTCAGGTGCCCCCTCCCCCATGCCTCTTGTCTTTCCCTCTGTTCTGTTTAGCAGCAGTACAGGAGTTTACCAGATTTTCCACACCAGACTTCATGTCCTGGATTGGAGATGCTTGTAGATCCTGAATGAATAGATTCAAATGTTATTAAAATCCCCAAATGGCTTTGACAGGTCTCAGGAGTTAATGAAGTAACCAGCCTCATGCCCCTAGAGATAGGAAATATTGCTGTGACACAGGTCACAGTATAAGTGAAATGAATTTTATGACCTCAATCTGGTGCCTATGCAGACATTTCCCCATATTCCAAAAACTCTGAGTGACCTGTCACTGTTGGCTGACTATACCCAGGAGAGAGGAGAAGATGGAGGGAGGAGGCAGCGCTGTGGGTCTGGGTGGAAAGACCAGATGGCATGACGTATGAGGCACATGATGGAATGATACAGAGGTAGAGATAGGTCTGGGAGGACCAAGGGTCCAACCTGCCCTTGAACGTTTCCCTCCTCAGAGTGTAGGAGATAAAATGCTGGCAGAGTCCCTGCCCCTGAGGTGGAGATAATAAGAAGCAATAAAGCTGAGAGGCAAAAAATAATAATTCTTTTCTAAGAACATAAAGCTAATGGCTCAGATTCCTGTTTTTGAACAAAATCACCTCCTCCTCCTCTTTTTTTTTTTTTTGCCTCCAACTCAAAGCCCTCTTTCTTTTGCCAATGCTAAGACTCTACATCAAAGGTCTTAAAGGTTTCCTTTCCACTCACACAGGTTATATCCCCTGGAAACCCCAGCTCTGTTGGTAGGTGTTAATATGAACACACTCTTACAGAGTCTTTTTCCAAAAGCTTGATTGTCTCCTGGATAAAATCCTACTATGTAATTACCTGCCCTACAACTGGAGCATCTACAGTTTTACTAAAAATTTATTAACTGTTTTATCTCCAAACGGTGGTGCAGTGGTGCTCTGTGGAGGGGAAAAAAGGGGGCCACCAAAGTCACCTCAGAGTGTTGACCCCTGCATGGTTGCACTAATGTATGTGGGTAATGGAGTCTGGATTCCAAGGGGAACCAGCAGTGGGGTTAAACAAGCTTTGGGATGTTCATTCCTTCACTTGTTCAGCAACCACTGTGCTGAATGTTGTGCTCAATGCCCCTGCTCTCAATTACAGGGTAGGGAGGAATTCCAGCAAAAGCAGTAATTATAATGGTTACTATATGTTATCTTTCAAGTGCTTTACCATCATTATCTCTTTAACACTCACCCTAGTGAGATAATCCTCACATACTGCTGCCTGCTGGGAGAATGTGGGGAAACTGAGGCAGAAGAGAATGTGCTAGCTTCTAAGTAGATGATTGTGAGAGCTGTTCGGCAAGCTTCTGGTGGGAGCTGGATCCCGGGGCAGGTCTCACTCAGCCCTTTTCCATCACAGAGGCCAACACCTGGGAACTGAATAAATGAGCTGCCATCCAAGGGAGGTGAAGCACAGGGGGCCAAAGAGGTGAGGGGCAGCGGAAGACTGCAGACCTTGGGTAAACACAATTGAGTTCAAATTTTGACCCTATCTCTTGCCATCTGTGTGAATTTGTGTAAATCAGTTGTTTCTTTCAGCCTTGGTTGTTCACTTTTAAAAGAGAGGTAACACTGCTTTCTTTGTAGAGCTGTTGAGATCATTAGAAAGAATATGTGTAATGTTAGCACTGTGCCTGTCATGGTAGGTGTTCAATAAATGGTAATTATTATACTCATTATAACTGTGTCCAGTGTCAGTTCCTGGCTCCTTCTGAGATGCCAAGTGGGAGCATCCGTGACCACCAGGAAAATTTGTTGCCTCCCATGCTTGTTCCCAGGGCAACCGAACTCTCACCTCCCACCAGGGTAAATTGCGTTACAATACTGTGGTGGTTATATTTGTGTGTCGACTTGGCTAGGCCTGATTGAGTGGCTGGGCAGCTGGATGTAGTATTCCTCATGATGAGACAGGTAATCAACTCCATGGTGGGATCTATGAGCAGCCGAGTAGCTGCCTTTGGGTATGTGGTCTACTTCCTGTATATAAGGAGAAGTTTTGAGAATGATCTCTAGCCTTTGGCATGCTTGGACCCTGCATGTAGCCATGTCATTGCTCAGCAGCCTGCTATGCTCTGCCGAGCTTGGGACTTACAATAGACTTAAATTAATGGCCTACCATGTGGATTGGTAACATCGGGACTGTGCCTTTTTACTTGTTAACCTTGGGGCTTCTCAGCCTCAGCAGCCAATAGTTGTCTGAGTGAAGAAATGCCTCTAGCTCCAGTGGGCCAGGAGCAGGAGGCAGAGCTGGACCCCAAGGTTGAGGGGCTTTCACCCAGACCCAAGAGCCTGGCACTTTGAACTTGGACTTAAAGCCTCCAAATTGTAAAAATAAACTCCTGTTTGTTAAAGCCATCCCATTTGTGGTATGTTTCCTGTCAGAGTGGCACTAAGTAGCCAGAATAAGTACCCAGGGGACAAGTCTCAGACAGGTGTAGTTAGGTAAAAGCATCTTCCCTGCTGTGTGGTGGTGGTGGTGGTAGGAGAGGCTGCTTGCATTTGAGTGATGGTGCAGGGACACAGCAGTTAGCAGGAAGCAGATTCTATGCTATCTGGGACTGATAGTGACACAGGACATCTCTACTCACACAATCAGCCTGAGAGCCACCTGACCATTCAAACTGAGGTCCAGCAAAGGGAGGGAGGGTGGGCAGCACTGCCCCTTCCTCCATGTTTGCTTCTCGTTCTGACTTCTTTTCTTGTGTAAAATGCTTTATATGTAATTTCATTTGTGCAAAATTCTTGGGCAGATGCTATACAAGAGGTGTTGCAGTCTCCATTTCTACAAGGAAGGACCTTGAGCTGCTTCTTCTAAGATTGGTCAAGAGATATGAATTAGACTAGTGCTTTCCAAACATGAGTAGGAAGCACAGAACCTAAAGATCTTATTAAAATGCTGCTTCAGATTTGGTAGGTCTGGGGTGGGGTCTGAGATTCTGCATTTCCAACAAGCTCTTGGGTGATGCTGATGCTGCTGACCCATGACCACACTGAGTAACAAGAGACGAATGGATTGGTTCTCCTTTACTGACTGGTACAAGTTCCTGCAATTGTTCCTTCCATTTCTGCCATTTAAGGTGGCCAGATTCCCCCATGCAATATATGAAAAAGATGTATTTGATCAAGAGAGTGAAGGTGGGTGTGGAGAGGAAAATGGGAGGCAGGGACAGTGAGCCCGGGGTGTGAAGGGAGAGAAGAGGCTGAGAAGTAGCACCTGGAGCTCTCTTGCCAAAGTGTCTCAGACATCGCCTGTTTTAAGCAGCCTTCCACAACAATGGCTTTCTTTGCTCTTCTCTCCCACTTAAAGTTAGGTGGTCTCCTTGGTGCTTCTGACTAAAATTACCTGTTGACTTGTATGTGTCACCAACTAAACTAATAACTCCTCAACAAAGGATCTTATTAATCTTTGTGTTGCCAGCACATGACCTAATGTTCAGCACATGTTGTTGTTGTTGTTGTTTGCCGTTGAGTCGGCCCCCACTCATAGTGACCCCTCCTTGGGTTTCCGAGGCAGTATCACTACAGAAGTAGGATTGCCCAACCTTCCTTCCGAGGAGTGGCTGGTGGGTTTGAACCGCCAGCCTTCTGGTGAGCAGTCAAGTGCCTTAGGCACTATGCTACCAGAGCTCCTAATGTTCAGCACATAGTAGGAGCTTAATAAATGTTTGTGAATGAATGATGGCTGATGACACATTCATATACAATCTCAAAGGGTTCTGCTTCCTGGCTCTTCATTCGTTTATGTTCTATGAATTGAATATGGGCTGAGGTAAAACCTGAAAGCTAAAGCATGGTCCTTGTTGTCATAATGTTCCCAGGGTCATGGAGGAGACAGTGCCGTCCATAATGAACTGTCACAAAGAGCAGACTGTGCTGTTTTGTGGGAGTCTTGGCTTGGGAGAGAGTACAGATGATGGAGTGATAAGATCTGGCTTGAGGAGTGGAGTATAATGTCAAGTAGAAGATGTCCTGTAGTCCAAGCTTTGAAGGATGAACAGTTTTTTAAATGGTAAAGAGGGATGCAATAGGTCCTTCAGGAAGAAGGAATGATGTGATGAAAAGCATGGAACTGGTAATATTTTGGTTCAAACGTAGGGCTCTATGATACCTAGAATGCATTGCCAGGGGTGTGGGATTTGATATTCTGTCAGGGCACCCTCAGGCTAAGCTGGAGAGATCCACCTCCTGCTGGGGTGAATATCACTTCACTGATGGTATATTTCACAGCATTTATCTCAACATTAGATAAGGCACACCAGACAGCCATGAGAAGCTCTCAGGAGCCAACAGGACCCAAAGCAGACGCAGCAAGAGATGGAAGGGAAGAGAGAGGTGCATAACTGACTTCCCTCTGTTGAGCTTTGAGCCCTGTTCAGGGACCCAAGGAATCTTAGAGCACTGGGGAGTGGCAGCTGGAGTACTAAGAAGGGTCAAAGAGAGGCAGAGAATGTAGCTCCAAGACAGCACATCTGGAAAGCTGCCCCAGACAGCTGGACAGGACGGGCTGAACGTTTCCCAACCATTTCCCAGGACTATTGACTAGAGAGGCAAAGCTGGTCAGTGCTCCATCTCAGAAAAGGCACTGCACTCAAGAGTTGACCCAGTCCATTTTGGGAAAGTCACACAACTTCTCTGAAAATTAATTTCCTCTTCTGTAAAATGGGTATAATAAATAATATCTACCTCTCAGCTTTGTGTGATATTTGACCTTAGCCTTGTATGTAAAGCCTGGCATATAGGACAGGCACTTAGTAGGCTGTTTTATTTATTTATTTTTAATTCACTTTATTTCCTAAAGTCTGGCCAGCTTCAAGAGGGAGAAATATCTTTATGTAAAACATTACCAAACTTCTAGACACATAAAGGTACTCAGGAAACAGGAGATGTTAAGGTTAATTGTCCTCGATTCTCTTACAGTGATTTAAGCATCACTGTCTCCAGGTTCCCTTCTCACCATTGGAGGAATCATCACAGGGTATCTTCTATTCATAGTCTGTCTCCCTCCTTGGACTATAAAGTCCTTGTTGTTGTTTGCTCTGTTAAGTCAGCCTTTGACCCATGGTAGACCCATGCACTACAAGACCAGATAGTGTCTGGCATGCTCCATCCCCATTATAGTTGTGGATCGGATCCTTGTCATCCATGAGGTTAACTCAAGGCAGGAAAAGGTAAAAGGTATTCTTTTCCTTTCTTTTTATCTCCAGTGTCCAACACAGTGCCTGGCACATGGGAAACAATAAATGTTTGATGAGGAAAAGAGTAAGAAAACAATGAAAGATTAAGGGAGAGCTATTCATTTCTTTTCTGTGAATAGAATCATTCTCTTTGCTTCCCAGAATAATTTGCTGTGAGGTGACACCAAAGCTCTGTGTTAAAATTTTTGTTGTTATTGTTGCAAAGTTTGTTGATTTTTTTTTTAAATTGTACTTTGGATGAAAGTTTATAGAGCATAATAGTTTTCCATTCAACAACTTGTCCACTTTTTTTTCATGACATTGGTTGCAATCCCTTCAATGCAACAGCACTCCCCCCATCCCTGTCCTCTCTGCATTTCCCATTTCCATTTGTCCTTCTTTTCTGCCCCTTCCTGCCTTCTGAGCTTTGTTTTTGGGCAAATGCTGCCCTTTTAGTCTCATATGGTTGATTGTATTGAGGAACACCTTCTTCCTTTATTATTCTCAACGTGAATGTTTTTATTAACCATCCTGATGGAAAGAATGAGACCCCTTTGTGTCTCTTACTTTCCAATAGTAGTCATCAGAAAGGCTATGAGGACATGAGGACAGGGCTCCAGGACATGAGCAGATAAGGTGGGCAAAGTACCAGCTTCCTCCTTCTCACATCCTTCACCTGACCCTGAGACCCAAGGAGAGCTACAGGTCCTACGTCACCCACCCAGAAAAACAACCAAGGAATTCTGCCTGGAAGCAGTCTCCTGCACAGAGGGGAAAATCAACTCAAGAGTAGCTCAGGTGTAGTCATAGAATTACAAGATCAAGGCTCGAAGAAATATTAGAAATCCAGTAGCCTTATGTTACACCCCAATTTTACACAGAATCCCTGAAGGGTGATGCAACTTTCCCAGGGTCTCAACCTGGGAAACCTAGCAAACAGCTCCAGGCCTAATCCAGTAGTCTCTGGACTGGTGTATCTCCTTTCTGTTCATTACACCACAAATATTAATTTGTTTCAAAGCTATGGCCAACTTTTAGAAGACCAGCCTGGTTAATGTTAAGATAAAGTAGTTTATGGTTCTGCTAGTGTCAACATTAGCTATGACATTGACCCTTCTAGGTGGATGGGAAGTTACAGTCCTCCTCTTCAAGTTGTGTCATCTTTCAACAGTTTTACATTCCTATCTGGAAGTTTCATCTGCCTTCCTAGACGAAACTTACTCAGAATGTTATCTTCAGATCATCCCTGGAAGTTTTCTCCTCCCTGCTATATTTTCTTCTCTTTGATATTTTAATGCAGGCTTCCTGTCAACCCTACCCTCCAGTCTTTCTGCCTTTTTTTTTTTTTCAGTGATCTGTGCCAATCACATTTGCAAAATTGTAGTTTGAATGCAATAAACAAAGGAGATGGGCTTATTCTAACCTGAATCTTCCATTGGTTGTTTATCTAAATTTTGGCATCCACTCTATGCCCTGTGCTCATTACAGTAGACAGTATGATTTGGGGAAAGTTTTCACAATTCCAGGGAGCCTTGGTAATTAAGGAAAAGAGAAAACCCAATTCTCTATAGAAATAATTCTGAAATCCCTAATTTCTTCAGAATAGTCTGCTCCAAGCGTTCACCTTCCCCTCTCCCCATCTCCTGCCTCACAAAGGCTCATACCAACTCTAAAACCAGGCTACTTTCTACTGCTCATTCCCCCCAAGACACTCAAACCCAAGCTGTGGTACCTGAGGCACTGGGTACTTGGCAAAGAGGCCATCTCCAACCTCCTCACAGAACATGTGCCTCCTTCTCACTGCCCCTTTCTAACTGGAATTAATCCCAACTGTGGCAGATAACCAGGTCAGCTTCTTCTCCCAGGGCCTGTAAGTATGACAAACTCACACATGGAGGAAGTCTAGCCTAGGTTTTTGCTCAGAGGCAGGCTGGCTGCAATTGGTCAAGGTGAAAAACAGTTTGCAGAATTACCCTGTCAACAAGTAGTCATTGAGGGTCAGGTGGGACCTTTCAGGTCATGCAGTCAAACTTCCTTCCTAACATAGATGTGAACACAACCCCATGATCACCCACATGCACAGCTACCATTTGCAGAGGCCCATCCTGGGAATTCTAACTACTGGTGAGATCTCCTTTCTTTTGAATATGGGTCCATCTCCATGTATCCCCCTCCTCCTTTTATTTATCCTCTAGGATCTGCAGAGCAGAGGAATGCCTCTCTCTCTAGTGTAGGACTGATTCCTCCCATCTAGTCACCATAATCATCCAAACTGTTGTTGTTGTTATATGCTGTTGAATCATCTCCGACTCATAGCGACCCTATGTACAACATAATGAAACACTGCCCGGTCTGGTTCCAGCCTCACAATCCCTGCTATACCTGAGCCTACTGTTGCAGCCACTGTGTCAATCCACCTCGTTGAGGGCCTTCCCCTCTTTCGTTGACCCTCCACTTTACCAAGCATGACATCCTTCTCCAGAGAATGGTTCCATCTAACAACATGGCCAAAGTAGGTGAGAAGAAGTCAGCTTCCAAGGAACATTCTGGCTGCACTTCTTCCAGGACAGATTAGTTAGTCCTTTTAGCAGTCCATGGTACTTTCAGCATTCTTTGCCAACACTGAAATTCAAAAGAATCAACTCTTCTTCAGTCTTCCTTATTCATTGTCCAAACAAGAACCCCTTAAAGCTCTTCCCTACCTTCATATTTTTCTTCCTTCCTTCTTTCTTTCTTTCTTTCTCTCTTTCTCTTTCTCTCTTTTTTCTTTTTTGTCACATCACATTACCTGTTCATACTGAACTTACACTCAACTAAAACCCTGATGTTTTCTCTGTATGTGTTGCTGACAAACCATTTATCCTCTTTAAGCAGCTGCCTTCATCTTTCCTGGATTGCAGGTCAATTAGCATGCAGGCCACCCCCTGCCCACATACTACAAGAGGCTTTAGTAGTAGATTCCTCCCTGCTCCTGCTCCAGAAGTATTTTCTCTTCTTCTTCATACTCCTCCTGGCTTAATTAATTAACCTTGCTTAATTGGCCTTAGAGACTCAGTTACAAATCTCTTGAGTGGGTGAGGAGAGAGAGTGCTTCTGAGTGAGGGGCTGGAGCGCAGGCTTGCAGTTCTCCTGCCAGGGCAGTTGCTCAGGGAGCTGTAGGAAGAAGTTTCCCTTGCCCTGTGAGGCTGACAGAGCAAGTTTCACAATTGGGAAAGTTGAGGATTGGAGGAACTAATACATCTCTGCCATAGATTAGTAAGAAAGAGCTGAGATTTGAACTCATGGCATTTTATTCTCAGTCCAGTGCTCTTTTGTTTTGATTTTCTGCTCTTCCTCCTGCCACATCCATCTCAAATTACACCCAAAAGGAAACAATATAAACTGTTACTTTAGATTAACAAGTTACTAGAATGTTAAGGGTGTCCCTAGATGATGTAAATGGTTAACTTCTCACTGCTAACTGAAAGGTTGGTGGTTCAAGTTCACTTGGAGGCATCTTGGAAGAAAGGCCTGGTGATCTACTTCTGGACAATCAGCCATTGAAAACTGAGTGTAGCACAGTTCTATCCTGACTCGTCTGGAGCCACCATGAGTTGGAGTTGATGTGGCAGTAACTGGTTTAATTTTAAGTTCAGTTCTTGCCCTAATCTGGGTCTCTGACAACAACTCTAATACTCACAAGGCTGAGGTCACCTCCCCTCCTGGCTGCCCTGAGGTTTCTGATTCTAATTCCCATGCTCCAGTGGTCTTTTCTTCCAAAAGCATGGAGACTGGCAAATATCAGGAGACCAAGTTCTAGACATTCACTTTTAGGCTTGAGTGGTGGCAGGGGCTAGGGATGGAAACAGGAATGTTTCCCTCTGGGTTTGTCAGAAGAAGAACTTTGTCTGGTCCTGAATTTATAAACACTGAAAGCCAGAGATCTGCTGTGCATAGTGCTGAAGGCACTTGACTGCTAATCAGAAGGCTGGTGGTTCAAACCCATCAGCCACTCCTCGGAAGGAAGATGGGGCAATCTACTTCCATAGTGATACTGCCTCGGAAACCCAAGGAGAGGTCGCTATGAGTTGGGTCCGACTCCACAGCACATAACAACAACAACAGCAGGTAGAAGATGTGGGTGGGGAGTAGGCTGGCAGGGAGCAGAGACAGGCCAGTGACAGATAGGGTGGGGCAGAGAGGCACAAAAAGAAGTCAACACTTGGAGGGAAGAGCAGGAAGGACTGAAAAGTCAGGAGGAGATGGGGAAAAAGAGTGGGGGGATGTGGAAGGAGAGGACACATAAAGGCAGAAAAATAAAGTCAGAGGAAAGAAAGTCTGGAAGGGGGAAGGGAGATGAGACTCATGCAGCCCTGGCAGCTACCTTAATCTCTTTAAATTTTTCTTCATTGATTAGGGATTTGCAGCAAAATCCCTCACTATAGGAAGACATTTGCTTTGCTCATACGTTGCTGTCAGATGAAGGCTTCTCCTTGGGTGGGGCTGGCTGCAGAGTGTGAAGCAGGGTGACAAGAAGGTCTGAATCTTCCTCAAGCCTCAACCTACATACATTTCACCCATAAATTCTTCCTTGATGTCCCTGGAATACAGTGCTCTTCCAATAGCCTTCCTGCCCCACTAAACTCCTGTCTCATTATCCTTCACACTAAAATTGGGTGGCTTAAAGCAGCAACTGTTTCATCATTTCTCATGGGTCTGTGGGCCAGGAGTTCAGGTAGTGCATCATATCAATGGGAGTGGGATGCCCAAGATGCTCTTCACATACTGGTCCTATGTCTGGGGTCAACATTCTCACTTCTTACTAGGTTCCTTGTTGCCCCTCCAACAGTCTGGCAGTAGTATGACCTCAGTAAATAAATGTTGGTGGATTGAATGTGTGACTGAAGAACTGAATGGAAGGACACTGAATGTTTGGACCAGTAAAACCACTTATTGTTGAGTCAATTCCTGCTCATGGGGACCCTGTGTGTGTCAGAGTAGAACTGTGCTCCATAGGGTTTCCAATGGCTGATTTTTGGGAAGTAGATTGCCAGGACTTTCTTCCCAGGTGCCTCTGGGTGGACTCAAACAACCAACATTTTGGTTAGCTGTGAGTGCGTTATCCATTTGCACCACCCAGGGACTCTGACTAGAAATATTACTCAAATCCAAGGATTCTAATCCTTGTGAAAATACTGACACAATGCTGGCTCAGAGACCTCCCAGACAGCCTGTCTGGGCATGAAGAGAAAGAACTCTTGAAGAGGAAAGCTGTATGGTGTGGCTGTCATTAGTGATTTCCTATGAGTGTGTCCCTCCCACCCAAGGCCCTGTGTCCTATGGGGCCTCCTTTCCTATCTTCAAGGCCCACCTGTGGTTCTTCCTCTTCCTGGAAGCTTGCACTGAGTCAGCAGAGGAGGTAATAAACGTCCTGCATCTGGGAGCTCATGTTGACTCAGCAGCCCACATAGTGCATCCATTTACTTTCTTAATTTGCTCCAAGGAGCTGTGTGCTCTAGGCTCTTCCCTATATACTTCCAACTCCCACCTCAATGACTGTGATGATATTGGGCATCCTTTGAGATAGCTGTAATACTGAATGAACAGAAACTTGGAATCGGTGGAAGGTCACATGCCTTTTAAAGGGCTTCTATAACTGTTCTTTGTACTTAGTCCTCATGACAAGCCTCAGAGGTATATAGAGCATTTCACTGATGGAGAACCCAAAAGAGAAACTGAGGTATACAGAAAAAAAGGGGAAAGGATTCACCCAAGGTCACAGGCCAAGTCAATGATATGAAAAAGATCTACCACTCCTAGTAAAATAACTGTCTGCTGTCTGAGTGGGTGACCTTCCCACACAGCCTCAGGCAAGCAATCAGAGTCCACAGGGACTGCCCCTGGAACTGTTCCCAGTTAATTCATAATGCTGCTGGAGGCACCATCAAACTCATTGCCGGTTGAGTCCATACTGACTCATGGTGACCCTATAGGACACAGTAGAACTACCCATAGTGTTTCCAGGGCTGTAAATCCTTACAGAAGCAGATGGCTTCATCTTTCTCCTGCAGAGCCACTGAGGGGTTCAAATGGCAGACCTTTCCATTAGCAGCCAAGCATTTAACCACTGTTCTACCAAGGCTCCCTGAGGGCACTGAAGAAACTCATTAAATAGCTCATGACCAAATGATAGAGCTGTTGATTTGTTTCACCATATCTCTGACTCCTAGTCCTGCCTACTTGGTCAGGAAGTCTGATCCACATTGCCTGTGGCCCTACACCAGAGCCTCCTGTACTTCTTGGGGTGACCTTAGAGATTATCTAGTTCAACCACTTTATTTTCAAGGTATGGAAACAAAGTCCGGAGAGGAAAAGAGACTAGCTCAAAGTCATGCAGGTTGTCAGTATTAGTGTCAGGAGGAGAACCTGAGTTTTCCTTACACACTGCACATCTAGGTCAGGACTCTTCAAGTTTCTAGTGCTTTCTCCTAATAAAATGGGACCCCAGACCCACCTCCAAAACGTATATCCAGAAAAAAATTGATGAAAGAAAAATTAAGAGCAACAACAATGAAAGCAAAAAACAAAAACAAAACAAACAAAAAAACTATTGTATTTGAGTTGAAGATTACTTTTAAAAAATGCATTTTATTGAAATATAATTTATGTACAGTGAAATACACAAAACTAAAGTGATACAGCTCAATGCATTTTTTTTTTTTTTAGTATTCCCTCCCCTCTCCTCCCACCCCTGGCAACCAACAGAGAAAGTTTCCCTCCATATATAAACCTTTACTTGACCCTCCACAACAATGAACTAATACCAAATTTATCCTTCTGTGATTGACTTATGTCTCTTAGCATAGTGTCCTCCAAGTTCATCCATATTATGCAGTGTTTTGCAGACTACATTATTCTTTAGTGCTGCATAGCATTCCGTTATGTGTATGTACCATAGTTTGGTCATCCACTCTTCCGCTATAAATCTTAGAGGTAAGTCCCTTGCCAGATACGTAATTATCAGCAAATATGAATTTGTTGCTGTAATTTTTGTTATGTGCTTTTTTCTGCTGTCATTTCTTTGTTCCATATAATTTTCTATGCTGAGCTCGTTTTGTTTATGAATTGTGTCATCACTTCCTTCATTGCTATTGTTTTAGTATTTGCTGAATATTTATGCTGGTCCTCTTTTTTGATGTGAAGTTTTACCATTTGAGGTTACCCTGTGATTCATAGTTTTCTTCCCAAGTTTAGAATAGTCCATTCTATCTTGTACTTGTCTTGATTTCCCTACTATCTAGAAGTTCTGAAATGACACAGTTTTTTCCCTCTTTTTGGTTTGCAGTTGTCCTCATTTGTCAATTGATGTCTCTGGTTCCCTGTTTACAATCTTGTAGGCTTATTTACTTTGGATACTTCCATAGCTGTGTTAGGAGCTCTGGTAGCATAGTGCCTAAGGCACTTGACTGCTAACCAGAAGGCTGGCGGTTCAAACTCACCAGCCACTCCTCGGAAGGAAGGTTGGGCATTCCTACTTCCGTAGTGATACTGCCTCGGAAACCCAAGGAGGGGTCGCTATGAGTCGGGGCCGACTCAATGGCAAACAACAACAACAACAACATAGCTGGGTTGGTTTCTGGGTTATGTCACCATGTGTTTTAATGGTTGTTGTTGTGGCTGTTGTTGCTTCTCTGTCTAAAGGGCTCCTGTTAGCATCTCTTGTAAGGTTGGTCTGGTTTTAACAAATTCCCTTAACTTCTGCTTATCTGGAAATGTCCTAATTTCACCATCATATTTGAGGGACAATTTGCTGGGCACATAATTCTTGGTTGGAAATTTTTCTCTTTCAGGGTTTTATATATACCGTCCCATTGTCTTCTCACCTGCATGGTTTCTGTTGAGAAATCTGAGCTTAGTCTTATTGGTTGCCCCTTGTAGGTAACTTTTTGTTTTTCCTGTGCTGTTCTTATGATTCTTTCTTTGTCTTTCGTTTTTGTAAGTTTGATGATGATATGTCTTGGTGATTTTCTTTTGGGGTCTGTCCTGTTTGGGGTTCGTTGGACTTCCTGAATGGATATATTCTCATCTTTCATCACACCAGGAAAATTCTCTTCCAACAAATCTTTGACAATTTTCTCTGTGGTTTTATTTTTCTCTTCCTGTTCTGGAATTCCAGTTACATGTAGGTTATTTCTTTTGATGGTATCCCACATGAATCTTAGGCTTTCTTCATTTTGTTTTGATCTTTTTTTCTGATTTATCCTTTTCCAAAGAAGTATTCAGGTATTTGCCTTCAATCTCCCTAATTCTATCTTCCATTGATTCAATTCTGCTCCTTTGCCCATTCAATGTCCTACCTATTTCTGGAACTTTAGTATTAATCTTTTGGATTTCTGTGTGTAGATTTTGTATCATTTCTAATTTTTCATTTATTTTGTCATTTTGTTCTCGTATTGCCTTTAGAAATTGTTCTAGGATTTTCTGTGTTTTCCTTATCTGTCTCTCAATTTATTGAAGATACTTAAATATAGTTCTTTTGAATTTCTTATCAGGGAGTTCCAATGCTGCATCTTCCTCAGGGATGTGTTTTGGGTCTGTATCCTGGTCCCTTGTTTCTCCTTCTTTATCTTGCTTCTTTGTGTGGACAATGATGCTCTGTTTTTTCCAAGGCATTGTGATGTTTTTGTGTTTATATTTAATTGGTGATTGTATTTTGGAGTAGGAGCTCTGGTGGCATAGTGCCTAAGGCATTTGACTGCTAACCAGAAGGCTGGTGAGACAAACCCACCAGCCACTCCTCCTAAGGAAGGCTGGACAATCTACTTCTGTAGTGATACCACCTCAGAAACCCAAAGAGGGGGTTGCTATGAGTTGGATCTGACTCCATGGCAGTGGGTTGTTTTTATTGTATATTGGAGTGACTTGCCCATGATTTTCATTTTCTTTGTTTTGTTTTGTATGTTATCTGTGCAAGCAGGGTACTGTGCTGTGCTCCTCTATTTGCTAGTTGACAGAAATTGTACACTCATCACCTGTCTCCTTTCCTGTTTTCAGCCTCTTGTATGTCCCTGTCAACCTTGGCAAACAAAGCTTATTCTTAGGTCCCTGGAATCTGAATTAGAATGCTATCACTTTAAAATCCAAAATGGTTGCCACTTGTAAGGATTCAAAATGGCTGCACCCTCGGTCACTTTAAATATCCAAAATGGCTGCAGCATGTAAACAATCAAAATGACCACACTTCTGGACAGCAGAAAGTCAACAATTCAGGTTATCTCCCTCCTTGCTGTTTCCCTTCCTAGTCATAGGCCACCAGCACAGTTGTCCCTGTAGCCCTTAGTGACCAGAGTTGATCTTTAGGTCAATTCTCAGGTTCCAACACCACTTGGAAATATTCAGGCTGTTGGTCCTATCAGACTAGTTGACAGTCCGCAGCTCCAACTCTCTCTGTACTCACTGTTTTCATTCAGGTTTTCCCACTAGTTGGTGCCTAATCCACTTCTGTATAGTTCCTTTCAAACTCAGGACACCAGGATTATCTTCTGTGTCTCTGTCAATTGGTTTTTCTTTTCTTTGTTGAAGAGGGTCCATGTTGCTTGTCTACCTATTCCTCCATATTACTGGAAGTCCCTGCAGATTACTTTTTAAAAGCCCCCACCTGACACCCCCCAGGGTCAGCATGGCCTGATTGGGCAGCAGTGTCATTTGGGTAGCTGTGGTCTATGCAGAGCACCTGCATCATTAAAATGAAAGGAGTCCCTTTCCCATGAAGAGTCTTTTAGAGTTTATAGACAACAGTTCATCTGGCCCTCACAATGACTGCTGTGCAAGAGGTTTGGCAGGGCCCACTATTCCCACCTGCTAGATGGAGAGGCTGAAGAAGCACTGATTCTGTCAGAGCCCTGGGCTCCTGAGGCCATGCCATATAGATTCTCAACTGGCCCTCCTGGGTTCTTCAAGAGCTCTTTCTGAGGGTGAAGAAGGGAGGTATCTGATGAGTCAACATGCTCGATCGAGAGTGATGTCGAGCCAGCATGCCTGGACACCTGAGTATTTCCTCCAGAAGCAGGTCTCCTACCAGTTGCCCCCATCCTGTTTAGCACACAGAGTCCATAGGCAGTTTGTCTCCAGCCTTCACTTCCATCCAGAGTGGTAAGGAGGAGCTGTTCAACAGGGCTCTCTGATCTGTTATTTCTCCCCCTATTCCAGCCCCTTCCAATCATCTGAATATGCAAGAGCCTCAGGTTTCTGGGGAAACTGATTCCTTGGCAGGCCTAGCTCACCCATAATGGTGACATCAAAGTTTAGCCAGCTCTATCCAGCTGAGGTTCCAGGCAGAGATCATGGCTTCTGATGGTCTGGGACTTCTGGGACAATAGTTGGCATTTTAGAAGGTGGAGTTGGTGTTGAATAGAAGCAGAGATGGCTTTTCTCCCCATCCCCTTTGCTCACCCTCTCCCAATAGGGGATGTGTGACTTAGTTTGAGATCATCTTATAAAACATTTGCTGGTTTCTTCTGGTAGTGCCTGGGAAATCTATGTGCAAGCACTCAGCACAGCACCTCGTGCACAGTTAACTTTTTGGACTGGTAGATTTTCTTCCCTCGTGTCCTCTATCAGATTCTGTTTCCTTGAAATGGGCTCAAGGGATTGGCAGGAGAGTGAAGAAGAAATTCTGTCTTGTAGTGTGGATTTTGAGAAAAGAGAATTCCCTATCTGAGAGCCTCTGCTTTCAAGGAATCAATGAAAATGTGCTTATCAGAATGTCTGTTTGACCCAGCTAAGGATTTTAGTGGTATAAACAATTGGAAGTGGAGGGAATGAGAAGCGATATTGCCAGATCCTGAGCATTGGCTCTGAAAAAGTTCTAGCCACTGGGACCACTTGAGAATTTTACCTTACTTGATAGAAGTTTTCTGCAAGCTGCTCAGCATGTCTCCAGGAGGTGTATCCACTCCTGGCCAGGCCTTTGCAGCCTGGTTCAGGAGCTGGACCACAAGTGGGGTGGACAGAGATGGGGCTATGGATTAATTTGTGTTCCCTAAAAAGTTATATCAAAGTCCTAACTACTGTACTTACAAATGTGACTCTGTTTGGCAATAGTGTATTTGAAGATGTTATCAATTAAGTTAACGTGATGTTATACTGGAGTAGGCTACCTCTTAATTCCATTTGAGTGGTGGCCATATAATGGAGGAGAAGAAAGACAGAAACAGAGAAAGAATGCCATATGATGCTGCAGGTGCAAGCCGGGAACACCTGGAGCTACCAGAAGCTAGCAGAGGCATGGAACATATTCTCAAAGCCTCATAAAGAATCAATATAGCCAGCACCCTGATCTCAGACTCCCAGCCTCCAGAGCTGCAAGACAAAAAAATTTGGTTCTGATAAGACTCCCAGTTTGTGGCGTATTGTTATGACTGCCCTAGGAAGCCAACACAGATGGAGTGTCACTCTGCCCTCAGAACAAGTCACTCTGACTCTCCTGTTATTCCATGCACAGTACAGGAACTGATTCCTAACCCTCCAGTCCCTTCACGTGCATGCAGAGTTCATTGTGGGGTGAATGGGCTCAGACCAACCTATCTCTCTTCAGTTCTCTTCCGGGAAGGTCAGAGGGAAGTGGCACCTCCTTTGTATATAGTTCTGGCCCTGACCTGGTGACAAATTGCCAGACAACTTCTCAGCATAAGCTTGGCAGGGAAGAGGTCAGTTGGTTGAGAGCTGCATCCACCCAGCTAAGGAGTGGCTAACCTGACATTGTGGGGAGGTGAGTGCAACAGCCTTGGCCCCAAGCCCCCAGTGCCAGGGCATCACTGTGCAGTGACTGGCTGAGGGCTGAGATCACTGGGATTCTCAGGCCTCTAGGGGTTTTTTGCTTCACACAGTGTTGTGCTGCCTGAGTGTCATGGTCTGTATGCTGATGAGCACTCAATCAAGTGAAGGCAGTTGCTTTGCTGTAGCATCTGCCTTTCTCCATCCCCTCTTTATCCTGGGACCATCACAGGGACCTCAGAACATTCATCGAGTAAAGAAAGCTCCAGCTCTTAGCTTCTGAGAGCCACCTATTCCTAAAGGCCATCTCTTCCTTTCCTTTCTTCCGAATCACTCCATCTCTTCCATCTGCATCTTTTCTTCCTCCTTCCCTATACCTTTCTACTTCCTGTGTCTTCTTCCTTTCCACCTCCTTCCTCAGATTTTCTCTCTCTCTTGCTCTTACATTCAGTACACACAATCTCTTATAACAAACACACAAGAAACACATGACTGTACACATGCATCCTCACACACAGATAAGTGTGTAACCCACATTTACATCCTTTTACACACAACCACTTACATACCTCCCCCCCACACACACACACAGTTCAAACTCAGACAACCACACGCAATGCAAAACCTGACACAAACTCAGCCCCATACGACCTCACTCACAGACACCTCCATACCCGCAGAGTCCTCCTCTCCTTTCCTCACCTCTGCCGACTGCTGGCATGTTGGACTGATGTCCTGACAGTTCTGCTGTGACAAGATGTCACACTATGGAAACTAGTCACATCTCTTCCGGTGAGATTCCTGCCCCAGCCTGGACTAATTGGGATAGGAGGGAGGCAGGCAGTGGAGCGAGTCAACTCAAAGCCCACTCAGGTATATATGCCTGAACAGAGCGTCTCTGTAAACACTGCACTCTCAACCAGCAGCTTGATTTCAGGATAAACCATAACCAGAAGCTGCACTCTTGGGTGGCTGAGTTAATGGGGTTGGGAGCTTTTCACTGAGAGATCACTGTTTCAGACCCACCTCCGGTCAGCAGGAACTGAAAAATATTTTTGCCTGACAGCTGATGGCTACCCTGCATTAGCTGGCAGAAGGTCTCCTACCATCCCTGCCATGCCAGCAAAGTTACTGCTGGTCTATGTGGTGCCCGGGGGCTGTTGCAGGGCTTGTGAGCTGATGGAAGCTTGGGGCAAGTTAGAAAATGTTACAGCCCTCCACTCACCCTCTCTAACATCACTCCACACAAGAACACATTTTTAAAAGGTACGCTCTCTGGGTGGGTGGACTTGTAGCTTGCTATTTTAATGTGATTGCAGAGCTGGTTCTTGGAGGTCACTGTCCTATGCAGGCCACACCACTTGGGGGGCAGAGCACTGGCTGGATTCTAGCACCCTCTGTCCCTGGGGCCTGAGCACTGTTCAACACAAATTGTATAACCACACACAGTAGCCCTGAACAGACATCCCCATACCATTCTCCACCCCAGCCTGCACTGGTCTCTTCACTGATGTTTTTAGTGGCAACTAACAACCCAAGGTGGCAAACCTGGCTAGACCTCTCTGTTCTCATGGTTGAGGACTCTGGTGCTGTGGGATGCCTGAGGGGTCCCTATGTGGAGAATGACCAGAGCAATTCAGTCTACTCATGCTAACTGTTGTGGGATAAGCAGCAATAATAAAACTCATTAAACCTACTGCCAATGAGTCAATTCAGACTTATAGTGATCCTACAAGATAGAGTAGAACTGCCCCATAAGGTTTCTAAGGCTGTAAATCTTTAAAGAAGCAGACTGCCACATCTTCCTCCCTCAGAGTGACTGGTGGGTTCAAACTGTTGACCTTAGGGTTCGCAGCTAAGGGCTTTAACCACTGTGCCACCTCATTAGCTCTAACTAGCAAATAATCTACCAGTTTTCAAAGTGATTTTGCACACCTGTCTCTCTTCTTAGAGAAGGAGTGTGATGATGAGGATTCGTCACTCACCTGTATGGTTTTATTTCTGAGAGTCAGCCCAGTGTGGTGGCAAGAGAATAGGGTTAAGAATCAGAAGACCCTGGGTTTGAATCCCAGATCTTGCCAATTACTACCTGTTCTGGTTACCTAGTGCCGCTCTGACAGGAATATACCACAAATGGGATGGCCTTAACAAACAGAAGTTTATTCTCTTACAGTTTGGGAGGCTGGAAGTCCAAGTTCAAAGTGCCATGCTCTAGGGGCTGGGTGAAAGCCCTTCAACCTTGGGGTAGAGCTCTGCCTCCTGCTCCTGGCCCACTGGAGCTAGAGGCATTTCTTCACTCAGACAACTGCTGGCTGCTGAACCTGAGAAGCCCCAAGGTTGACAAGTTAAAACGCACAGTCCCAATGTTACCAAACCACACGGCAGGCCATTAACTGAAGTCCATTGTAAGTCCCAAGGTCAGCAGAGCATAGCAGGCTGCTGAGCAACAACTTGGCAACATGCAGGGTCCAAGCGTGCCATAGGCTAGAGACCATTCCCAAGGCTTCTCCTTATATACAGGAAGCAGACCACATCCCAAAGGCAGCTATTCAGCTGCTTGTGGTAAATCCCACCATGGAGTTGATTACCAGTCTCATCATAGGAAATAACTACCACCAGCTGCCCAGTCACTCAACTACATGCAGGGTCCAAGCATGTCATAGGTAGAGACCATTCCCAAGGCTTCTCCTTATATACAGGAAGCAAACCACATCCCAAAGGCACTACTCAGCTGCTTGTGGTAAATCCCGCCATGGCGTTGATTGCCATTCTCATCATGGGAAATAACTACCACCAGCTGCCCAGCCACTCAATTAGGCCTAGCCAAGTTGACATACAAATATAACTACCACCCTACCCAAGTGACAATTTTATAGCTTCTCTGAGCATCCGTTTATTTGCAAAATGAAGATACCTTTATCTTGCAGGCTTATTGGGAAAATTAAATGACATATATACATATATTTGTTCTGGGGTTGGGCATTTGTTGTTGTCAGCTGCCATTGAGTTGGCCCCTGACTCATGTGACCTCATGTACAACAGAGCATTGCTCATTGTGATCTATAGGGTTTTCATTGACTGATTTCCAGGAATCGATATCTAGGCCTTTCTCCCTAGTCCATCTTAGCCTAGAAGCTCCACTGAAACCTATTCAGCATCATAGCAACCTTCAAGCCCCCACCGACAGATGAGGGGTGGATGCATTTGAGATGCATTGACTGATAATCAAACCCATGTCTTCTACATGAAAGATGAAAATTCTACTGCAGGATTGAATATACGGCGAATTAGTAAGAAAAATTACAGAGCACAATAAAGAATTAACTTTCTGGAGAGGACAGAGTTATAATGGGGAGGGGCTGTAGAAGAGACTGAACCATGTTGTTGATTTCCTTCATGAAACCTTTGTGGGGTTCACATTGTCCATAGAGTACTATGCTTGGCATGGGCTAAAACAAGGACAAGCCACCATTCCTGCCCTAAAGGCACCTACAAGGAGCACAATTGCAATGCACCAGACCTCTAAATCAATCATCAGTGTCCAAACAAAGACATGGGAGCAAAGCAGCAAGACAGCATACCCAGTTGGTGGGCAAAAGAATGGTCTGTTAGAAATGGTGGAAGACATTCATTGAGAGAAATCTTTTTTTCTTTTCTTTTTTTTTTAAATTGTGATTTGGGTGAAAATTTACAGAGCAAATTCACTTTCCATCAGCAGTTCACATACACTTTGTCTCATGACATTGACTACAATTTACCACAATGCAACAATGCAACACATAATGCAACAATGCAACAATGCAACCACAATGCAACAGCTCCCCTCCCACTTCCTACCTCTTCCCTGTATCCAACCCTCCAGGCACTTCTGTCCCCTGAGCTGTCTCCCTATGCATAAGCAGCCCTTCTTTCTCCCATGATTGTTCTCTCAAAGGAGTATATCTACCTCAGGTAAATGTTCAACTTTTATGCCTGTGTTTTGTTTGGTTGGAAGTCACAGGTGGGGTTTCAATTCCAGACCTGAAGAGCAGCTAGAGGCCTGAGTCTCAGTGGTTCCACCAGCCTCTATCAGAAAAGCAAACCTGGCCCCCTCCCCCTTTTTTTTTCTCCAAATGATTTTGAGTTTTGTTCCACATTGTTCTCCCTCTTTATCCAGGATCTCCTACACAGATCTCCTTCCAAGTGGTTGACAGTGATAACCAGGCACCATCTAGTCCTTCTGGTCTCATGGTCATGTAAACTGCAGATCAGATGGTGTACCAGTTGCTGGGACTAATTGTTCCCATGACTTTTTGGTTTTCTTCATTCTTCTTTGCTCTGGACAAGGAGAGACACATTGTTGCATATAGATGGCTGCTTGCAAGCTTTTAAGATCCCAGTCACTACTTGCCAAAGTAGGAGGTGGAACAATGTTTTGTATAGTATGTTATGCCAATTGAGCTTGATGTCCCCTGCAACTATGGTCCCGAGCCCACAGGTTCAACTACTCGGTCCCTCTGGGTAGCTGGCTGTGACCAAGAAATGACTACAACTTTGTCCCTTGTCAGCTCTACTATACACCTGGGAATTCAGATCATACACATAAACTTATAGGACCATTGTCTGCCAACCCTATATATGGTCTTGGGTACACTCCCCGCTTCACAGACTTACCTACTAGTTCAGCCTATCTACCTATCTATCCACCTGTATACCCATGCTTACCTTCACTGACAACGCAGTACTGTATGTGCAAAAGGGTTCATCTTTGTTGGCTGTACCTTCCATGTACCTCTCTATGTCTTTCTCTTCCTCAATGCCACCATGTCGATCACTCACATTTGGTACAGTGCCCTTCTCTTCACCCAAATCAATATTTATCTCTACCTATCTAACAGTGTTCCTCCCCTCCCCTCCCACCACTGGTAGTCAACAAAGAAAATTTTATTTCATAGATAAACCTTTCCTTGACCTTTAAAATAATGGACTAATACAATATTTGTCCTTTTGTGACTGATTTATTTCACTCAGCATAATGTCCTCCAAGTTCATCCACATTATGTGGTGTTTCACAGAATCTAGGTTATTGTTTAGGGTTGCATAGTATTCCGTTGTGTGTATGTACCATAGTTTGGTTATCCATTCCTCGGTTGATGGACATCTAGGTTGTTTCCATCTTTTGGCTATTGTAGATAGTGCTGCGATGAACATGGGTGTGCATATGTCTGTTCTTGTCATGGCTCTATTGAGAGAAATCTTAAAAGGGTTTGACAGGTGGAAGTTGCAGTGGGAGGAAAGGGATTGAATTCTGAGAAGACAGAAGAAATTAGATGTTTACATTGAATGTAGGGCAGTTAAAAGTCCATATTCACAGGACCTTGGGATATATATAGCATTCTATGGTCTGATTGTAGTGATTTATAAATTATGTTGTTTTTCCTAGAAAGCAAGAGACTGTATGGGAGAGAGCAACATTATCTCTCAAGTCAATAATGAAGGGTATCATCTGACCTAACTTATATGAATTATACAATCCCCTTCTCTCCAAGATAGTGGGGTTCATTTTTTCTGCATCCATGAAATCTTTCTGTTGTCCGTGACAACTACCATTTTTCAATGCTTTCCAAACATCTAGAACTTTCTAAAGGTGAATCCAGCATCTTGGTCTTGATAGTCCCATCCTTTTAAAAAACCTTTACATGTTATATGCCAAAGGGCAATTGGAAGCCTCAAAGCTAGAAAAGGCAATAAGCAAGAAAGCTTTGGGGGAAATTCATGGACATGTTGTAAAATAGTTATGGAAGGAACAAAAGAAATATCTAGATGTTAGGGCCTCAAACTATTGTGCTTAAGTACTAACTCAAATCTGGGATGGGAACAGTCACATCCCTCAAGCAGTGTCTCACACAGTGCCGTAAAGACTGGATCTATTACAGAGGAAAGTATTCTCAAGGACTCCTAATGTTAAATTATTTTTTATTATACTATTACTTAAATGTATACAAACATAAAACTAGGTATATATTCCTAATGCTTAGAAATCTTACATAATTATGAAACAAAAGTAAATATATGGATTAAATCAAAACTAAAAAAGACACCACATTCAAATTAATACTGTCAATTTAATGTGATATTCTGTTGCTTTGCTCAGAATAAATCTCTACTTGCAGAGGGAATAGCAAGTCTGACTACTGAATAATATAGTGTCAATGCTTTTAACTTCAAGATACCTATATATGTTCCCACTACTTGTCTCTTTTTCCCTTTAAACCCAAGATACAGAAAGGTGAGTTAATTACACCCCTTAAATCATGGAAAGCTATCTATAATTTGTCAGTACCAGAGCATCTCTTGCTTTATTCCATTTCATTTTTCTTCTTCATTCCCCATTCCCTTCCCAGTCCTCTTCCATCAACATAAGTGCTCATGCATGATATATGGACATCTGTTTTTTTTTTTTTTTTGGTAACATATATAGTGTTGTTTTAGTTTGGTTTAAATTTACATAAACGATATTGAGCAATATACTTCATTCTGTTTCTTACTTTTTTCGTTTACTGCCGTATTTTTACGAGATACGCAGGTTGATGAGAGAATATTTAAATATTGCTTCTAACTTGGCATGCAATGTTATGCTCTGTGTTGGCTACATTTTAATCACCTAGTTTCCTAGGGATAAACACCTAGATTGCCTTCAATTTCAAGCTGGCACAAATAAGGCAGTGGCAAATATCTTCATAGATTTGTGAAAAGGTTTCTCTATCGTATATCTCCAGCAGTGGATCTGATGATTACAAACATGTAGATAATTTCAACAAGCTTGTTCTTCAGACTAACTCAGCCAGTTTACACTTCCAATGGCAGTGTATTAGGGTTCTCTTTATAAGGAGCCCTGGTGGTGCAACAGTTAAGCACTCAGCTGTTCATAGAAAGTTCCGCAGTTAGGGCTCACCCAGGGGCTCCATGCAGAATGACCTGGCTATCTCCTTCCATAAAGATTACAGCCTAGAAAATCCTATGAGGCAGTTCTACTCTCTCACATGAGGTCACTGTGAGTCAAAAATCGACTGACAGCATCCAACAGTAACAAGGCTTCTCTTCTCATTTCTTTGACAGTCCTTAGTAGTGTCTGACTTTAAAACGTATGCCAACTTAGTAGGTATAAAATATTATACCAATATTTTAATTGACATTTTTCTAATTAATAGTGAAGCTACTGGCCTCTTCAAATATTTAGCCACCTTTCTTTCCCCTGTTGTGAATTTTCTACTCATAGCTTTTACTCACTGTTTTTACTGGGTTTCCTATCTTGTTCTTTTGTAGGAATTCTTGCATATCATAGATTTAATTTCTTATTGGTTTTATACATTTAAAAATCATCTCCAAGTTTGTGACCAATCTGTTAATTTTGTCTGCAATGGCCACCACCGAATGTTGTTGTTGTTGCCAAGTGCCGTTGAGTCAGACCCGACTCATAGCCACCCCTCCTTGGGTTTCTGAGGCGGTATCACTACAGAAGTAGATTGCCCAACCTTCCTTCTGAGGAGTGGCTGGTGGGTTTCAACCGCCAGCCTTCTGGTTAGCAGTCAAGTGCCTTAGGCACAACTTTAAATTTGATATAATTACACTTATTCATTTTTCACCATGGTGCTTGTTATCCTTAAGTTTTGTTCAAAAAGTACTTTTCCAATTCAAGTTGACAAATATATTTTCATGTTTTTTTTTTTTTTTTTTTATTCATTAGCTTAAAGGTTATGAGGTTGGCTCTAGGTTTTCAGTATATAACTGTTGCCAGGTTAAGAAAATACTTTTGTTAGTTTTTTAAAACCAGAAACCAACCCAAACTGACTGCCATCAAGTCAATCCCAACTCATAGTGATCCCTCCTTGGGTTTCTGAGGTGGTATCCCTCCGGAAGCAGATCGCCCAATCTTCCTTCCGAGGAGTGTCTGATGGGTTTGAACTGCCAGCCTTCTGGTTAGCAGATTGTTAGGTGCCATCCAATTGGTTCCGACTCATAGCAACCCTATGTACAACAGAGTGAAATACTGCCTATTCCTGTGCCATCCTGAGAATCATTGCCATGCTTGAGCCAATAGTTGCAGCCACTGTGTCAATTCATCTTGTTGAGGATCTTCCTCTTTTTCGCTGACCCTAAATACTTTACCAAGCATATCCTTTTCCAGGGACTGATCCCTTCTGACAACCAAAATAACCAAAGTACGAGAGATGAAGTCTGACCATTCTCACTTCTAACAAGCATTAGGCTGTACTTCCTCCAAGATAGATTTATTCATTCTTCTATTGAATGTCCATGGTACATTCAATATTGTTCACCAACACCACAATTCAAATGTATCACAATTCAAATGCATCGCACAGATTTTTACTTCATCAAAAGCTTTTTCTGAATATCAGACAAAGTATAGTATAATTTTTCTTCTTTCATCCATGAACATAGTGATTTACAATAGATTTCCTGATATTAAACTGTTCTTTCTTTCCTGGGATAAATCGACTCAATCATACTGTATTTTGCTTGGTTCACAGCTGTATTCAATTAGAGAATATTGTATCTAGAGCTTTTGTTTCTGTGTATATATGAACCTATACTGTTTGTCATTCCACTGTCCTTACCCAGTCTTAGACTCATTACAGTGAGGATCTTTTTCTATTTTCTAAAGCAACTTATATAATGTAGGGATTATCTCTTGTTTGAAGTTTCCTCAGAATGACCAAACCTAGGGCTCTTTAAGGTCTCTAGGTAGTACAAAGGTTGGCACTTATCTACTAACCTAAAGGTTGATGGTTTGAACCCACCCAGTGGCTCTGAGGAAGAAAGTCCTGGTGAACTGCAACCAAGAAAACCATACGAAACACATGGGATCACCTTGAGTTGGAATCAACTTGACAGCAAGGAGTTTTTTAGAGTTCTTTGGAAGGAGTTCTTCGGAAGGAGTTCTTCAATTATTTTTTCAATATCTGTAATAAATATTATAATTTATATCTTTAAAAATATATATATATATATTATTGATTTCTTCATACTTATTAATATATAGCTGTTCACAATATTCCTCACAATATTCTTTTATTGTTATTTTTTTGAATCTCTGTTGTGCCTAAATTCTTCCTCCTTTAAATTAGTCATTCACTCATTCATATGGTTGGTTCAGGAAAAAAAAACTCATTTATCTTCTCTGGGTTTGACCCTCCACATTTCCTTCCTCTCCTTGCCCCAAAGTAGTTCCGCCTCTCAGAGAACATGCTGAGCCCTCTTCTGCCTGGGCAAAGCTCTTTTGCAAGTTCTATCTCTTGGTAGTAAGACTTCTCCTTTATCTTTGAGTGTGCAGTGCTGGAAGAGGGGTCAGTAATGAGACTGAGGAAGAGGTAGCAGTGATGTTGGGGAGAGGTAGCAGTGAGGTACAAAGGGTAGTAATGGGGTAAGGAAAGGATGGTAATGAGATGGGAATGGTAGTTAAGTGGGAGGGGTGTAATGAGGTGGGAAGGATAGTTATGAAGTAAGGAGAGGTGAGTAGTGATAAAGAGTACTCATGAGGTAAGGGAAAGGTAGTAATGAGGTAAGAAGGGTAGTAAGGTGGAAGAGGTGTATTGAGAGATGGATAGTAATGAGGTGAGTGAGGGGTAGTAATGAGGTGGGGAAAGACAGTAATGAGGTGGGGAAGGGTAGTAATGAGGTAAGGGGGTGAGTAGTAATGAGGTGGGTAAGGTAGTAAGGTGGGAGGGTGTTTTGGTTATCTAGTGCTGCTGTAACAGAAATACCACAGTGGACGGTTTTAACAAACAGAAAATTATTCTCTCACAGTTTAGGAGGCTGAAGGTCTGAATTCAGGATGCTAGGTATAGGGGAAGGCTTTCTCTCTCTGTTGGCTCATAGTTTAGGGGGAAAGTCCTTATCTCCTTTCAGAATCTGAAGGTCTAGCATTCCATGGAGATCTCCAAAAGTCTTAGCATCAAACTTCTTTGGGTCTAAGAGGTTCCCAACACAGGGACCCCGAGTCCAAAGGAAACACTCCACTCCTAGCTCATCTTTCTTGGTGATGCTGAAGTCTCTCACCTCTCTACTAGCTTGTTTAATTCCTTTTATATCTCAAAAGAGATTGACTCAAGATATAACCTAATCCTGTAGAGGGCATCCTGCCTTATTAACAAAACTGCCTCTAATCCTGTCTCATTAACATCATAAAGGTGAGGATTTGTAACACATAGGATAATTACTGGTGACTGGAAAGCAAAAGTTGCAAACAAAAAAGAAACATTAGTAGTTGAAAAATATGGCCTTGGTGACAGAAATTCTGCCAGAGACCACATGATAGAATTTTGCAAGACCAATAACTTATTCATTGCAAATACCTTTTTTTCAACAACATAAATGGTAACTATACATGTGGACCTTGCCAGATGGAATACACAGGAATCAAATTGACTATATCTGTCATAAAAGATGATAGAGAGCTCAATATCATAAATCAGAACAAGACCAGGGGCTGATGTGGAACAGAACATCAATTGCTCATATACAGGTTTAAGATGACTCTGAAGAAAATTAAAGTAAGTCAACAAAAACCAAAATATGACCTTCAGTATATCATACCTGAATATAGAGACCATCTGAAAAATAGATTTAATGCATTGAACACCAATGACAAAACATCAGACAAGTTGTGGGAAGACATCAAGGACATCATACTTGAAAAATAGCAAAAGATCATAGAAAGAAAGTAAAGAAAAAAAAGACCAAAATGGATGTCAGAAGAGACTCTGAAACTAGCTCTTGATTGGAGAGTAGCTAAAGCAAATTGAATAAATGATGATGTAAACGATTTGAACAGATTTCAAAGGGCAGCTCAAGAAGACAAAGTATTATAATGAAATGTGCAAAGACCTGGAGTTAGAAAACCAAAAAGGAAGAATATGATCAGCATTTCTCAAGCTGAAAGAGCTAAGGACAAAATTTAAGCCTCGAGTTGAAATATGAAAGATTCTATGGGCAAAATTTTGAATGATGCAGGAAGCATCAAAAGAAGATGGAAGGAATACACAGAGGCATTGTACCAAAGGGAACTGGTCT
>NW_006921762.1:1034411-1060790 GCF_000298275.1 Orycteropus afer afer
TGTGTGGATCATAACAAATTGTGGATAACATTGAGAAGAATGGGAATTCCAGAACACTTAATTGTACTCATGAGGAGCCTGTACAAAGACCAGAGGCCATTGTTTGAACAGAACACTGCATGGTTTAAATCAAGAAGGGAGTGAGTCAAGGTTGTATCCTTTCACCATACTTAGTCAATCTATATGCTGAGCAAATAATCTAAGAAGCTGGATTATATGAAGAAAAATGTAGCATCAGGATTGGTGGAAGAATCAATTACAATGTGCGATATGGTGATGACACAACTTTGTTTGCTGAAAGTGAGGATGACTTGAAGCACTTACTGATGAAGATTGAAAACTACAGCCTGCAGTATGGATTACATCTCAATATAAAGAAAACAAAAATCCTCACAATTGGACCTATAAGCAGCATCATGATAAATGGTGAAAAGATTGAAGTTGTCAAAGATTTCACATTGCTTGATTTTACAATTGACATCAATGGAAGCTGCAGTCAGGACATCAGACAATGTATAGCACTGGGCAAATCAGCTGCAAAAGACCTCTTTCAAGTGCTGTGGAGCAAAGATGTCTCCTTGAGGGCTAAGGTGTCCCTAACACAAACCATGGTATTTTCAATTGCCTCATATGCATGTGAGAACTGGACAATGAATAGGGAAGACCAAAGAAGAGTTGATGCTTTTGAGTTGTGGTTCTGGTGAAGAATGCTGAAAGTACCATGGAATTCTAAAAGAACTAACAAATCTGTCCTAGAAGAAGTGCAGCCAGAATGCTCATTGGAAGCAAGAATGGCCAGACTTCATCTCACCTACTTTGGTTATGTTGTCAGAAGGAACCATTCCCTGAAGAAGGATGTCATGGTTGGTAAGGCTGATGAAAGAAGGGAAGGCCCTAAACGAGGTAGATTGACACAGTGGTTGTGGCGATGGGCTCAAGTATAGTAAGGATCGTGGAGCTGGTGCAGGACCAGGCGGTGTTTCATTCTGCTGTGCATAGGGTCTCTATGAGTTGGAGATGACTCAACAGCACCTAACGACAACAGGGTTCCATTGATCCCAGTTTGAGAAGCATTGTTTTTAGGGACTTCTACTTGCCTGTATGTTTTGCTCTATGTATTTTTAATGTTAATCCTTTATAATCTTAACACATTAATATGGGGGAAGTCATAATATTCTACCAGATAAAAAAGTAAAGGAAACATCTATCAGTCAGAGGAAGTAGAGCTTGCAAAGATATGGAGGCAGGAGAGTTCAGGGGACCACCGTGAGGCATAGGGAGAGAATTTCCAGAACACACGTACATGAAGTGTGGGCAGTAAGTGTGGGAAGGGTGCTGTGAATGTGAATAATGTAATGGAGTGGGGGCAAGGTAGTAATGAGGAGGGTACATAGGATGATGAGGTTTGTACAATGACCACTACACTGCCAGTGAGGAGCTGTTTCAGCACAGTGCCGAGGAAAAGATGTCAGTCAACAGTAGAATTGAGGACAAGCTGAGGTGAGGAGAGGAGTCCCTGGGTGGTAAAAAAGTTAATAAACTTGCTATGAACTGGAAGTTTGGAGGGTTAAGTCCACCCAGAGGTATCATGGAATAAAGACCTAGTAATCTACTTTCTAAAAAATCAGCCATTGAAAACCCTAGGAACACAGTTCCACTCTGACACACATGGGCTCACCATGAGTTAGAATTAATTTGATGACAACTGATTTATGGTCAAGAGAAAGCTCTGAGTGTAAAGCACACTGTGGACAGTCATTCTTGTTCTGAGCCCATCCCATGAACTAGGCTCTGTGCTAAGTATTGCATCTGCAGCAGGAAGTAAAAAAGATGGGGTTGGCCTTCACAGAGTTTATAGACTAGTGATGGGAGGTGGACAGAGTATACATAAACAGTACAGTAACATAATCATTTCCAAAAATGGGAAGTTTTAAAAAAGAAATAAGCAGAATGGTGTGCTTAAAAGTAAATAGGAACATAGTTCTTTAAATAGGGAACTCGATGAAGCTGTTCTGAGGAGGTGAAGTTAAGATCTGAAGGTGGAGAAGTAACTGACCAGAGAAAGGCTCATGACAGCACTTTTGAAGAAGAGTGCTGAAAAGGGAAAGGGAGGCGACCAGAGGGACTGGAAAGAAGTGATGGAGAAGGAGGGGCAGGTGGCAGTCTCTTCTTGGACTGGAGGCTTCAGATTCATTCTAGGGGTGGTGGAAAGCTGTGGATTTACAACACATATTTTTGGGGATATCCACGCAGACCTTTCAATTGGCAGCTGGGTATTTCACCATTGTGCCACTGGGGTCCTTGATTTAAAGGAATGGTGCCAGTTAGCATTAAAGCAAAGGGTCTGATGGGTCACCTTCCCATGGGGGCTACTTTGGAGCTTCTTATTGCTGATATACACCCCTGCTTCTGGATAAGAAAGGCACCACTGCAAGAGCACTGTGAGCATGGAAGGAACTTGTGTCTGTGCAGGACTTGAGGCTTTCCAAAGCATGATGGGGATTGCTGTTAGGACTATTTTCATTATTGTTACCATCATAATTGGCATTTCACACACTGACTGTTATCTCCTTCTGGTGTTTAGCAGCTTAGAAATGTTCTGCCTGTGATTTCTTCATTAGGCAGAACAGTTTACTCTGGGCTCCCCTCCTCCCTTTTACCTTTGCTTCTTTCTCCTACGACAGAGCTTGAAACCACAAAGTTCATTTATTTATTTCTTTATTTTAGCACAAAATAGTAACAAGCATGTTTTCAAATACTATAACAAAGAAAGGCATTGTGTGGCTGAAAGAAGGGCTGTCAAAGAATTAAATAAAGCCCTACATTCTTTAAATTTTAAATCTATCCCTCGCCCAAAAAAATACACTTGAGTGATTTTGTGTGTGTGTGAACAATTCTACTTGTTAGCAGGTTAGAAAGGGCTTTGACGAAAACACAATGCTCCCTTCTTTGCATATGCCAAACATTTTCACCCAGGGAAAAAATAAGTTGCTGTTTTAAACAAATTGATTTTTCTGGAGTATGCTGTAAAATATTATTGCAGGCAGAGCCAGCCTGGGGCAAAATTGTGTGAATGTGTGAAGCTAGTTTTTGGTGCTCTCCTCCGCCTTCTTCCCTGTTTCAGGGCAGCCTCTTTAGGCACTGCCCTATCCTGCTGAGGGCTTAGATCTGCTGTGGGGAGAAGTGACAGTCTGGGAGCCAATAACCAGGTGTCCAACCCTGAGCAAGTCTCTTCTCTTTGAGACATAAAATGAGAGTATCAGACCATGAAAGATTAAAAACTCAAAACAACCTATGGATCAGGCAGTTCATGCATATGGGTTGAGCAGACCTGCTAAAACACGCTAGGGAGTGGTGAGGACTGGGGCTGACTGGAAAAAGTCCGCCCTGACCAAGGAGCAAACACAAGTCATCTCCAGCTGATTGCTGCCATGAGTTAATGCAAGCCCAGTATTAAATTCTTCAGGCTCTATCCCCACTACCCTACCACGTTATACCACCAGACAAGTTTGTTCTCTGCCCACACATAGGGCCAGCACTATTCACATGGTTTGCCTCTCTAGGAAGTAAGCCAGTTAGTCCCACCAAAGTCAGACGCAAAGCTGATCTTGTGTCCTGAATAACCTTTTAAAATTAAAATAACAACCTGAGTCAGATAAGAGTCCCTAGAGTGGTCAAGGGGCAGGACATTAGTAGGGATCTGAGTTAAAGGGAGGAGGAAGAAATCATAGGGAGCATCTATGACCATGTAATCATCTACCACTGGAATATCTTCATTTTTCCTCTCTGCCCCAAGCACATTCATCCTTTAATACACTACCAGAACTCATCTTACATTTGTACCTAGGAATTTTATCAATATGCCCAATTGACTACTTTCCCCCATTAAAATATCCCAGGCCAAAGACACCTCTCCCATGGTCTATAGAACTTAGAAGACTGACCAGAATAAGGCATAGGAAGGACATTTTAGCCCCATCTAAAGCACTTCTTGAGGCCCTTTATCCAAGCAAGAATACTTGTCATGTTTCCTAACTTTATAACAAAACATCAACTTTGTCCTATTTGCAGGTTTGATATCTAAAGAGTATGGATCTCTCTTTATTCAGTATTCTCATAGTTGCCAGAACTTAATAGTAAAGCAACAGCATTTTAGTTCTCAACACAAGCTTAGTTGTGATAATTGGTGAGTTTTAAAAGTTAGAACAAAGTATATGCCAATCATTTATTGCTTAATGTTTATGAAATTCTCCCCCGACTCTTATTGAGTTGTTCAGAAAGCTATCTTCCTGGCCCGTATTAACTTCATTCCCTGCAGTAATATCTTCACTAAGTCGTGTTGGCTATCATGCCTATGACTTTTATGGAGGGCCATTTTAAGAATCAGCCAAATGAAGAACATTTCCACATTTTTTCTAAAAACTGTTGTGGAAGATATTGTCCATTATGTTGTTCAATGTTCCTGATACAATGATCCTTGTTATAAATTCCTCTTATAATTTAATATCAAGAAAATGTTTGCTTCTTTTGGCAAAATAGAATGCTCCCTCTTAAATGATCACAATGCTCATAATACTCTCTTTTCTTTTTTGCCTTGGCTGCTGGGAATCTTAAGGCCTACCCTCACACTGGTAGCCATAGCCATATAGTCCCACATTTGGGGCATAATTATCTTTCTGCTTCATTTTCTTGGAACTGACCTGTTGTTCTTATTTTAATTACTTCCTGCATGTACATATTTTATTCCATGTTGATCAAGATAGTTTTGGAACTATGCAGTGCATAAATTACACGCATGCTTTGTGATAACATGAAAACGTGTGTTATGTCATTTTACTATTGTTTTTAAATAACTTCATTTGTATCTCTTTAATCTTCTCAGCTGGAATTGCAGTTTTTAAAAAAATCTTTCAATTGTACTTAACATGGAGCTCTACACCCAGTTGGCACTCAATAAACACTTGCTTATTTGTTCACTTCACCAATCACCATTGACTAAGGGCTCATTCCCAAGATACTGAGAGAAGGAAAAAAGCCAGAATTGTAAATAATGAAAGCTTATTCCTAAATATGAAGTGGGAGAAAGGACAGGTTTCACATATTCTCTCTTCTACGTAAATGAATAGGGCATCTGACATGGAAGGTAGAATTTGAATACTCAATGAAGGCCTGAATTCCAGTAGAAATTCCGAATGTGCAAGGTCATTTCAAGATCAGAAAATGGACTCTTTCTATTTTAAGATTTTTTTAATATTCAGTAAAATGTACCTGGATTGTGCAAATAGTTTGAGCTCAGCTGGTAACTGAAATGTTGGCCTTTCAAACCCACCCAGTGAGATCACAGAGGAAAAGGCCTGGTGATCTGCTTCCATGAAGATGACAGCCAAGAAAACACTAAGAGCAGTTCTACTCTGTGATACATGGGTTCTCTATGAGTCAGAATCAACTCAATGGCACAAGATGACAACATTCATCAACCATGTATTGAGTGTTTACTGGGCACCTGGCATCATTCTAGATGGGGAAAGACAGAGACAATGGGGAATGGTTTAATTTGGGGGTTTGCATAGAAAAGAAGAAAGCTCTCAGGGCCACAATTCACAGAATGACCCCAGGACATTGTTACCTCTTCCTTGGAGGTACCCAGTTTTGTGTGTTTGGGTGAGGGGTGCAGAGGAATGGTGACAATGAAGAAGCAACCACTGATCTACTTTCTAATATATGTTCTCTACACAGCTCAGTCTTTCTTCATCTTCCAGTTGTTTTACCACTAACTCCAACACCACCATATTCTTGACTTTTCAGCCCTCAATCATGATCTAGCTGAGCTGAGTGTGGTGCAGCTCATTTCAGGGATAGAGAAATGCATATTTGCTTGCAGCTGGGGATTATGATGAAATGGCATTGATTAAATCTGCAATAAACTGAGACCAGCTACCTCAAAGCTAAACAGTTTGCATTGCATGTTGTTAGACAATATGTCTATTGGTGCACTTTTACATAAATTATTTACTGACCCTGGGGGTAACGTGACTACTTAGTAGCTAACAGACCCCGCAATTTGTGATAACAATCTCTTAGAACATACATACTATTAACACACTAGGCAATACATATCTCTGTACTTTGACTTTTTTAGTAATAATATTCTTGGGAAAATAGCAAATCATGGTCAAAATTTATTTCAAAGGGCGTTTAGTAATTTAGCATGCATCTGTGAAATGTTGCTTAATCCTGGGTGGTCTGTGTGCATAATTATGTTTTAATTTGCACACGATTGCTGACTCATATCACTTAAACAATCAGGATGCATCAAATGACTGGCTGTTGTCTTATAACATTTTGTTTTCCCCTTTGGAACTATTGGAAAGAGACCATCACATCCCACAGCCATCTGCAATATTGCATGTGTATTGCTGAATGTTGAGTAGATATTATGAGTATTGAATTTGGCAGCATTTCTACAGCCATATTTCTGTATTTCAAATTGCCCACTGAAAAGAAAATGAAAAGAAGAAAGGAAATAATTAAAAAGTTTTCTGGGTTCTGAAGAACTACCCTTGCATTTCTACATCTATTTCTTACCACTCTTTCTTTTGTTTTCTCCTCCTGCAATAATAACAATAATATGTTATCTTTGTATAGGGCACATATTTGAAAAACTTTGTCCAGTAAAGTGCTGTGTTTGGTCTTCACATTGACTTAGTGAGATGAGTGGAGGAGGCCTTGTCAAACTCATGTTATATATGAGTAAACTGAGACACAAGGGGTTAGTGACTTGTCTGCACAAATATTGTTGTTTCTCAGTAATTGTTTTGTAGAGGCCAAGATTCCTGATTCCTATCTCCAAACATTTTCACTCAATAGCACTGCCTTCTAACTAGAGGCTGATACAGTGGGAGACAATTTCTATCATAACTTAGGAATAAGGAGTCTATCTCCAGGATGCAAAGAGTGATTATGGAATCAGGTGTGCATTGCCAGTGTTTATTTGCAAAGATGCCCATTCAGACTGTAAAATGATACAATCACTGTGGAAAGCAGTATGTTGATTCCTTAAAAAGTTGGAATTAGAAATACCATTTGACCCAGCCATTCCATTCTTGGGTATATATCCTAAAGAAGTGAAAGCCAGGACAAGAACAAATATGTGCACACCCATGTTCATCACAGCACTATTTACAAAAGCAAAAAGATAGAAACAACCTAGGTGTCTATCAACAGAAGAATGAATAACCAAACTATGGTATATACACACAATGGAATACTACACAACCCTAAAGAATAATATAGAATCTGCAAAATACCGCATAACATGGATGAACTTGAAGGACATTATGCTGAGTGAAATAAGGCAATCATAGAAAGACAAAAACTGTATTAGTCTGTTATTGTAAAAAGTCAAGGAAAGGTTTATATATGGAAGGAAATTTTTGTTGGTTACCAGGAGTGGAAGGGGAGGGGAGGGAACACTGTTAGAGAGGTAAAGACAAGATTGATTTGGGTGAAGAGAAGGACAATGTAGCAAATGTGAATATCAACATGGTGTCACTGAGGAAGAGGAAGACATAGAGAGGTGAGTGGAAGGTACAGACAGCAAAGATGAATCCTTTTGCACATACAGTACTGCATTGTTCCTGGAGGCAAACATTGATCTACAGGTGGTTAGAAGCGTTGACAGGCTGAACTATTAGGTATGTCTATGCAGGGGGAAGTGTGCCCAAGACCATTTATAGAGTTGGCAGACAATGTTTCTACAAATGTATTGGTGTGTTCTGTAAGAATTCCCATTTATATAGTAGAGCTGACAAGGGACAAGGTTGTAGTCACTTCTTGGCCACAGCCAGCTACCCAGTGGGAGTGAGTAGTTGGACCTGTGGCTTGGAACCATAGTTGCAGGAGACATCAAGCTCAATTGGCATCACATACTACACAAAAAGATTGTTCCACATCCTACTTTGGTGAGTAGTGACTGGGATCTTAAAAGCTTGCAAACAGCCATCTAGATGCAACAATGGGTCTCTCCTTGTCCAGAGCAAAGAAGAATGAAGAGAACCAAAGATATATGGAAACAACTAGTCCAAGCAACTGGTTTAGCATGCATGCAATCCTCAGCCTATATGACTATGAGACCAGAACTAGATGGAGCACGGCTACCACTGTCAACCCCTCGGAGGGGGATCTACTTAGGAGATCCTGGATAGTGTGGGAAAACAATGTGGAACACAATTTAAAATCATTTTAAAACAAACAAACAAACAAAAAACGGGACCAGTTTTGCTGGTCTGATAGAGCCTGATTGAACCACTGAGACTATGGCCCTTAGCTGCCCTTAGGTCTGGAATTGAACCCACTCCTGTGGCTTCCAGCCAAACAAAAGACAGGCATAAGAACATTTTCATCAGGTAGATACACTCCTTGGGGAGAACAATCATGGGAAAGTAGAAGGGCTATGTATGCACAGGGAGACACCTTGGGAGGCAAGAGTACATTGGAAGGAAAGACACAGGGAAGAGGTAACTATGGCGAGGAATGGGAGGGGAGCTATTGCATTGTGGGAAACTGCAGTCAATGTCATGAGACAAAGTATATGTGAACAGCTGTATGAAAAGTGAATTTGCTCTGTAAACTTTCATCCAAATCACACATACACACCAAAGAGGCCCATTCACAGGTGAATGTGCAGCTTCTAATTCTGGGTCCCCTTGGTGCATCCTCACCCATATGAAATAGGAGAATCATTCCAGATTCCTTTCCCCCATTCCTTGCCTAGTGGCTTACTAAATTCTGTTAATATTTCTGTTAGTGCCTCTCCAAAGTCATTTTCCAATTGTTATTGCCCTAAATCAGGCCCACATGCTCTCTCATTGATCATTGCAAAATCCTAAACAGTCTCTAAGTCTCCCCTCTCCCGTGCCCCACCCAGAATGCCAACTCCACTCCTTCCTCTACAGCATTTCAGGAGTAATACAGAACAAGAGTATGGCCATGGTACTTCTCTGCTTAAACCACTTTAGTGACTTCTCATTGCTTACAAAAATCATCTGATCACATTTTATGACCTGGCCTCTGGATATTTCTCTTAATGAATTTCCAGCAGCTCCTTCCTCTAACCTTAAATTTTAGTATCAAGTTGCCTCCAGTTTCATTCTTTTTTCATTTTGCATATGCTGTTCCCTGGATTTACAATACTATCTTCCCCATCACCACCCTGTCACACACACACATATACACACCTGTGTACATATGTGCATAGTTATACTTGTCTACTCTCACACTTTGGCTATCTCTTATGGATTGGAGCAGGAATGGTAATGGTAGAGTATTCTTTAAACTCAGTTCACAGATCTCCTCCTTTGGGTTTCTTTCGGATTCCTCTGGGCTGAGTTAAAGGCCTCATTCACTTTGCTGCTTGAGTATCCTTAGTAGTTACCATAATACTGGATTGGGATCATCAGGTTGGCCTCTCTGTCTCCTCTGATTATGACCTACTTGATAGGATGTACAGAGTTTTATTGATTTTCATAGTATTAGCTTAAGAGTATCTAACGCATATTAGGTTCTCAATAAATGTTTATTGAACTGAAATGAAGTGAATTGGACACAAAAAGTCCATTTTCTTCCTGTGGCAAAAGAGTCCAGTACCTTAGATAGCTCATTTATTTAACCTGTGCTGTGAGGCTTTCCTGGCCAATAATTTACTACCGCATCTCTCTTCTCTATTTAATAGAAAGGATTTTTCTGAGGCCCAGAACAAGCCCATTTGTAACCTACCTTCATAAGCAAAGAGCTACATTAGTGACAATTTGTTTTTCATCCCAGTGTCAGTCTTGGGGCAGATTTTTTTTTTTTTTTTAAATACTAGCTGAAAGACAAACACATATAAGGAGGGTCACTGCCCTGTTGAATATGTTCCTTCTCCTCCCCATGGGGTAAGATCACCTTATCCCATGGGCCATGCATGCCCCTTGTGCCCTCTGCAGAGTGAGAGTGGAAGGTTGCTGTTGAAGAGATTAATTCTTATATTGCTGTGTCCTTCCTATGAAGACATAAATTCTACTTAGGAGAATTTATTTCATGTCCTTACCTGGGTACTTCTCCTGGACAACTCTTTTTATAATATCTGTATTTTTATCCTATGGACAATATAAACCATAAAATTGATCGTGTTTCTATCTTCACATTGGCTGCTAAGAAGCTTGAAATCAAACTTTTGGTTGGCCCCTTGCTACTACATAAGAAAGTGCATGAATTTTGTGTATTAAACTCACTTTCAGATTCATCCCTTCTCCTATTTTATTTTCCTTTGACCAATATTCTCAAGTTTCATGTATTTTATTTTGTTCTATTGTTTGATTACTTGTAAGGCTCTCCCTTTAAAAAAGATATTTATCTCTGAAAGTACTTTGAGACTCATAGTGTTGTTGTTGTTAGGTGCCTTTCAGTCAAATTTGTAATCACAGTGACCCCATGTGACAGAGTAGAACCACTCCATTGGGTTTTCTTGGCTGTAATCTTTATGAGAGCAGATCACCAGGTCTTTTCTCTGATGGAGCCAGTGGGTAGGTTTAAGGTACCAACCATTTGGTTAGTGTCTTATTTATTCATGCATCCAATAAATATTTATTGAGATTATACCTACCCATGATGCAGATGTAGCCACTGAGGATATCACAGTAAACTGAAAAAAAAAAATTCCAGCACTCACTAAGTTTGCATTCTCATGGGGGGTTGCCAGACTCTTTGGAGTAAAATAAGCAAGGTAACAAGAATAGGACATTAAATAAAATGGTTATGGAAAACCTCTCAGGGGACATTTGAGCAGAGATCTAAATGAAATGATAGAAGGAATTATTTGACTATCTAGGAGAAGAGCATTCAAAGCTGAAAGAACACTGAAAATTCCCAAGATAAAGGTATGTAATGATGATTCAACGTTAGAAAACCAATAGACATATTCCATTACATAAATAAAACAAAAGAATCATGTGATCATATCAACAGATACAGAAAAGGCATCTGATAAAATCCAGTACTCTTTCCTGATAAAAACTCTCAACAAATTAGGAATAGATGGGAAATTCCTCAACATAATTAAGGGCATGTATGCAAAACCAATAGCCAACAATATTCTCACTGGAGAGAGACTGAAAGCATTCTCCTTGCAAAGAGAAACCAGACAAGGATGCCCTCTGTCACCACTCCTATTCAGTATTGTGTTGGAAGTCCTAGGCAGGGAATAAAGCATGAAAGGGAAGTAAAAGGTATATAAATTGGTAAGGAAGAAGTAAAACTATCCCTACTTAGAGATGATATGATCCTATATATAGAAAATACCAGAGACTCAGCAAGAAAACTGCTGGAACTATTTGAAAGATTCAGCAAAGTGTCAAGGTGCAAGATCAACATACTAAAGTCAGTCTGATTGCGCTACACCACCAAAAAATCAAACCAAATCGATTGTCATCAAGTCAATTCCAACTCATAATGACATCACAGGACAGAGTAGAACTGTCCCGTCCCACAGTTTCCAAGGCTGTAAATTTTTATAGATGCAGACTGCCTCATCTATCACCCATGGAGCAGCCGGTGAGTTCAAACCACTGACATTTTGGCTAGCAGCCGAATGCCTTAACTACTATGCCACCAGGGCTGTACACCAACAACAAGAAATAATTTACAATAACCACCAAAAAGATAAAATTGTTAGGAATAAATCTAACCAAAGTTTTACAAGACTTGTACAAAGGAAACTATAAAACATCACTGAATGAAACCAAACAAGACCTACATAAGTGGAAGAACATACCATGCTCATGGTATGAAGATTTAGCATTGTGCAAATGTCAATACTGCCCAAAGTGATTTACAGATAGAATGCAATCCCAATCCAGCTCTTTTAAAGAGATGGAAAAACCAATCATCAACTTTATATGGAAAGGACAAGATAAGCAAAGCACTAATGAAAAAGAAGAAAGTAGGTGGTGTCACACTCCCAATCTCAAACTCTTCTCTACAGTCCCAGTAGTCAAAACAACCTGCTATTTGTGCAAGGACAGATACATGGACCAATGGAACAGCATTGAGAACTCATAAGTAAATCCATCCACCTATGGACAGCTGATCTTCAATAAAGGGCTGGAATCCACTAAAAGAGGAAGAGAAAATCTCTCTAGCAAATGGTGCTGGCAAAACAAGTTATCCATTTGCAGAAAAATGAAACAAGATTCATACCTCACACCATATGCCAAAACTCATGTAAGATGGATCAAAGACCTAAAGATCAAACTGAAAAACCAAACTCACCACTGTGGAGTTGGATCTGACTCATAGTGACCCCTCCTTGGGTTACCAAGGTGGTATCACTATGGAAGTAGATTGTCCAACTTTCCAGCCTGCTGGTTAGAAAAAATAAGGGTAAACTTAACAAAAACAAAACAAAACAAGCTCACTGCCATCGAGTTGTTTCCAACTAATAGAGACCCTTCCTTGGGTTTCCAAGGTGGTATCTCTGTAGAAGTAGATTGCCCAATCTTCCTTCCCAGGAGTGGCTGGTGGGTTTGAACCACCAGCCTTCTGGTTAGCAGGAAACTATGCCACCAGAACTCCCAAAGGTAAACTTAGGGGCCCTAATTTATGGCATAAATAGACTATAACTAAAAATGCACAAACAGCAGAAAATATACTAGATGACTGGGACCTCTTAAAAATTAAATACTTACATGCATCAAAAGAGTTCTTCAAAAGAGTAAAAAGGGAACCTACATATTAGTGGAAAAAAAAAAAAGTCAGTGACATATAGGGCAAGAGCCTAATCTCTAAAATTACAGAAAACTTCAACACCTCAACAATAAAAAGACAAGCAACCCAATTTTAAAAAGTGGACAGAGGACATGCACAAACACTTCACCAAAGAAGACATTCAGGCAGCCAAGCAACACATGAAGAACTTCTCATGATCATTAGCCATTAGAGAGTTGCAAATCAAAACAACAATGAGATATCATCTCACTCCAGCAATAATAGCAAAGTTCAATAAGATAGAGAACAACAAATAATGGTGAAGGTGTGGAGAGATTGGAATTCCCATATATTGCTGGTGGGGCTGTAAAATGGTACAACTACTGTGACATTTCCTTAAAAAGATGGAAATAGAAATATCATTTGATCTAGCAATCCCACTATTAGCTCTATTTCCTAAAGAAGTAAAAGCTGAGACACAAGTAGATATATGCACACCCATATTCTTGCAGCATTAATCACAATAGCAAAAAGATGGAAAGAACCTAATGCCCATCAGTGGATGAATGGTAAACAAACTATGGTACACACACACAATGGAATACTATGCAATGTTAAAGAATAACAAAGAATCCATGAACCAAAAACACCAAACTCACTGCCGTCGAATCAAATCCAACTCATAGCAACCCCTCCTTGGGTTTCTGAGACAGTATCACTATCGAGGTAGATTGCCCAACCTTCCTTCCGAGCAGTGCTGGTGGCTTTTAACCGCCAGCCTCTGGTTAGCAGTCAAATGCCTTAGGCACTAATGTGGATGAACCTGGAGGGCATTATGCTGAGTGAAATAAGTCAATCACAAAAGGACAAATACTATATGAGTCCAGTATTATAAAAAGTCAAGGAAAGTTTTACACATAGAGAAAAGCATTCTTTGGTGATTACCAGGGATGGGATAGAAGGAATGGGAAAATCATTAACTGTATGATAGACACAAATTAATTTGGATAAAGAGAAAACCATTATACAATAAAGGGATAATCAGCACAATATCACTAAGGCCAAGAAAGACACAGAGAGGTGCACAAGAGTTACAGACAATAGAGGCAATTACTTTTACACACACAGTCCTAAAATATCAGTAATAACAAAATAATGTACAAGTAGATACATAGGCAGATAGGCAAGCTGAAGATGTATGGATAGGCAAATGGGACTACACCCATCACTACATACAGGTTTGGCAGAGGATATTTCTATATAAGTATTTGTATGTGCTATAAATATTTCCAGGGAGCTCTGGTAGCATAGTGCCTAAGGCACTTGACTGCTAACCAGAAAGCTGGCGGTTCAAACCCACCAGCCACTCCTCGGAAGGAAGGTTGGGCAATCCTACTTCCATAGTGATACTGCCTCGGAAACCCAAGGAGGAGTCGCTATGAGTCGGATCCGACTCAACGGCAAATAACAACAACAACAACAACATAAATATTTCCATGTTCATAGTAGAACAATCTGGAATAAAGTTATGAAAACTTATTAGCCATAACCAAACACCTTGAGGGAATGAGTTGCTGGGCTTAGGGGTTTAGTACCACAGTCTCAAGGGACATCTTAGTCAATTGGCACAACATAGTTCAGAACAACAATGTTCTACATCCTACTGTGGTGAGTAGTGACTGGGGTCTTAAAAGCTAGTGAACAGCCATCTAAGGAGCAACTATTCCTCACTCTCCATCTGGAACAAAGAAGAGTGAAGAAAATCAAAGACACATGGAAACAAGTAGACCAAAGGACTAATGAGCTGTGACCTCAGCCTCTGATGCTGAGACCAGAAGAACTAGATGGTGCTTGGGCTGACAACTCTGAAAGAGTTTCCAATATAAGATCCTGGATGCGGTGGGATAAAAATGTGGAATGAAATTTAAAATCATAAAAATGACCAGTCTGATAGAAAGTGGTGGAAATCCTGAGACAATGGTGTTTAGATACCTTTTAAGCCTGGAACTCACCCCCATGGCTCAACTTTCAGAAAAACAATAGACAGGCCTATAAGGTAAACAATGTGTGTACTACCTTGAGGGGCACACTCCTTAGAACAATCAACCATACAAGATCAAAAGGGCAATATTTGCCCAGAAATGAAGCTCAAAAGGCAGGAAGGGATAGGAAGAAAGGATGAGTGGAAACAGGAAACACGGGGAGGAAGTGGAAAGAGTGATATTACACTGTGGGGACTTTAATCAATATCAAGAAACAAAATATGTATGAATTGTTGAATGGAAACCCAATTTTCTCTGTAAATGTTCATTCAAATCACTATAAAAAGTTTAAAAATAAAATAAAATTCCAAAGGTTAGAGTTCCCTGGTTGCCAGTGTGGCTGTTGTGGAATAAGCCAGGAGGTCCTGCATAAAGTTGGAAAGGTCACTGGAGACGAGAGCATGAAAGGTCTTGTACGCCATTACGAGGTCTTTGTTTTTACTTTTCATGAGCTGGAAAGTCATTAATGTTTGAAGTAGAGGAGTGATATGATCTGATTTGGGATTTAAAAGAATAACTCAAGCTATGATGTAGAGATTAGACTATTAATAGGCAAGGGTGGAAGAGGACAATTGATTTTTCAGCTTTGAAAAAAAAATATTCACAACAAAAACAGATAGAGATTGTGCCTCAAATTAGCTTTATGGGTTATTTATTGTAAAATGGACTTGAGATTAGGTGTTTTTTAGAGTATTCTAACCTACGAGGAGAGATCCTGCTAAAATGTGGAAAATAATTCAATGACATTCTAATCTCAGCTGAGGGCTTTAGTATCTAGTTTCCCCTTCTCCCAATAGTCCAGTGTGCATGCCAGTTACCTGCAAGCAACTATGTTCAAGTCTACGTTTTCTTCTTCTCGTATCCTTGATGTTGGGAGCTCTGGTGGTGTAGTGCCTAAGGCATTTGGCTGCTAACCAGAAGGCTGGCAATTCAAACCCACCAGCCACTCCTTGGAAGGAAGGTTGGGCAATCTACTTCTGCAGTGATACTGCCTAGGAAACCCAAGGAGGGTTCACGATGAATTGGATCCGACTCCATGGCAGTGAGTTTGGTTTGGTTTTTGGTTCCTTGATGTCGAGGTCCAAGCAGTAGCAGTTTGCTGGATGATTCTTTTATGCTAAAACCTAGCTGAGGCCCTATGTGCAAGCACTCATTCATCATGAAGCCATCTGAAGAAATGGTCCAAGTGGGTTTTGAGGGTCCTCGGAAGGAATGTTGGGCAATCCTACTTCCGTAGTGATACTGCCTCGGAAACCCAAGGAGGGGTCGCTATGAGTTGGGGCCGACTCGACGGCACATAACAACAACAACAACAACAATGCATGAATGAGGATCCCTCATGGGGGGGGAGGGGAAGAATCCACCAGCAGCTCTGTGGGAGAAAGATGTGGCAGTATGCTTCCATAAAGATTAAAGCCTGAAAAATCCTATGAGCAGTTCTATTCTGTCCTGTAGCTTTGCTATGGGTCAGAGTCAACTCAATAGTAATGTTTTGTTTGTTTGTTTTTGAAATATGTGAACAAGAGATATCCTTGGAAGGATACTAGACATTCTCTGGAAGTCATTGAGTTGAGAGGCCTTATTCCCTTCATAGAGTATCACAACTGGTTGTTGACTGAGAGACCTTATGTAATTAATTCTCTTCTCAAAATGGGTAAGAGAAGATTTGTGAGGCATCTCTTCAGGCAGAAAGAAAGTTTGTTCTTGTCCTCTCTGTCTCTCCCTGAAAAGAACTCAGCATCAGGGTCTTAGGGACCCTACTCAGCAGTTAGCACCCCTTGCTCCACATGAAGCAGACTCACAGGAATCTTGCAGTGTCAGTTATTCTTCTTCAAAGAGGTATAATTAGATGTTCATATGTTGTCAAACAAGTAATAGAGGGACCCTAAAAAGCCATGAGTCCTAAGGTTCACTGGAAAAGGGGGTTGGGGAGAAGAAGCTCATCTCCACTGGGAAATGATGCTCATTTTCCCTTTATTATATTCAGCATCTCCTTCTGTGCAGAATAGTGTCTGATGGTGATCATAAGGCCACTTGTACAGATAAGAAGCCTGAGCAAAGAGATCTAATCCAAAGTCACAGCTGAGACATGCTTTAGACAATAAAAAGGAGCCCAGACGACATTAGATTTGATATTTCCTCCTTAGTGAAAGATTTCTTCTTGGAGACACATAGAAGTTCATCCAACACTTAATTATCTAGGCACTGATTATCTGATACCTAGAGTATTCTGGCCCCTATAGATGAACCTATCATGAAAATATAAATGTATTACTACTCACTCATTGTCACCTCAGCATGATTAATCAGGCTGTGGATTACCCAGGGCTTTTCTTTCTTTCTTTTTTTTTTTAAACTCTCTGTCTTCAAATGATTTTATAAATTGGTCCTATCTCCCTTCACCACAGGGTGGGTATGAGTAGAAAGAAGAGATACAGCTTAATGTAGTCTATGCATTTGTGAGTTAGGAGAAAATCTTTGGTATGGGAGAAACTAAATGGCTTAAAAATGATATTGGATTCTCTTTAAGTTTTAATTATCCATGTTATCTCTGCTTTCATTATTATGGATCCCTGAATGTTGGCAGTAATGGCTGCACAGATGACAACTGCACCATGTAATAACAATGTCTGCTCTGTAATCATAATCCAGCATGCTATTTATCAGGGACCATTAGAACTCAAGACGGTGGAGAGCAACAAAAATAAACAAATGACAAGCTCAGAGTGCTAGTTTGAATGTCTCTGTTATCTTTCATTACCATTTACTTTCTTAAGCATTAGAGTCACCTGGCCTAAGTGTTCCCTTTTATGAAGCTTCAGAAATGAGTCTGTAAAATCCATGAGGGAATTGCACTCTTGCTATTTCAATATTGGTATAAATTAAGTAGTTTTAAAAAAATTAAGTAGTTTAAAAAAAATTAAGTAGTTTAAAAAGTCCATGCATGTTAGTTATGAAGGTACTCAAAAGGAACTCAATGTTGGACCATCTTGGCATATCATGATTATTTTTTCAAGACATCAGGCAAAGTCCTGGCATGGAACCTACCACTCCAAGTATGGGTTTTTCAGACCTGGGTAGGCTCAATGTCCAAACAGAAAGGTCAACTCTCTAACAACAGAGGAGGCAATGGCAAGGTTCATACAGCAGAGAGCTTTGTGACTTCAAGGCCAGGGAGTGAGACTCCAGGGGAGACTCTGGTTTTAGAAATCAGGCAGAAAATAGTAGAGTCATAATTCTGTATATAGCATAATCCTGTCAAGTCTTTAGTCCTAGAAAAGAAAAGGAAAGTAAAAGAACTGGGCAGTCAGCAAAGAATCAAGTGGCAGTCCTTGGATGTGGTGCATGGGAAATAGGGCAGGGGTCCTTAAGAATGGACTATGAGTCAGATAGATGTTAGTGTGTAGCTTACCAAAAATCAAAACAAAACAAAACAAAAACAACCAGTTGCCATCATTTCCAACTCATGAAGACTTCATGGGTTTCAGAGTAGAGCTGTGTTTCATAGGGTTTTCAATGGCTGTGATATTTTTGGAAGTAGATTGTCAGGACTTTCTTTTGAAGTGCATCTGAGTGGACTTGAACCACCAACTTTTTGGTTAGTAGTTGAATACTGAACCATTTGCACCACCCAGGGATGCCAGTGGGGAGCTTAAATGTGCTGATGGTAAAGTGCTTAAAACATTGCCTAGACATAGTAAGTGATCTTTGTTAGCCATCATAATTATCATTACTGTTATCATTCCTAGGGATGTCAGATCCTGACTCTAACAACAGAGAAGGCAATGGCAAGTACCTGAGCAACTGGATCTTAATTAAGTAAAGTGACTGATGCTGACTGCAATTGTTGTGGATTAGGCTATTTAAATATTCCCTTTCATGTCTCTGGATTGACCTAGGAGTTGGAGCAGTGATGACCTGTCAGGTGGAGGAAACAATAGGTCCAGCTGTGAGGACCTGGGTGGAGAGAAAATGAGGGCTGGGGCTGGTACCCATGGAGTGGCCTGAGAGTTGCCTCAATAGGCAATTCTTGGACAGTAAGCATGGAGTAAATAGTACTCATAATGGAGTATGTACCACTCTGTGTGGGGAAACATAAATCCTCTTGGGTTGGAATTGATTTTTTGTATTTCTAAAATAAACATGCAGGGATCCAAATATGGATAATGCTAACTCTCTTGTCAGTAATCTAGAGACCTCTATGGACTATAATAGTCTAAGATGAGTACTATCTGTTGTTTGATTGAAGGTGCTCCGTGGCTGAAGTAGAGTGCAGTGGCAGATAGGAGTATTGACAGTGGAATTGCTGAGGACTCCTGTAATTAATTCAGTCTTTATAGAGTTAATTCAGTCTGAAGCACATACACTATCAATTCCATCTGTATCAGTGCAACTGGATTTTGGAGAATTTTTATTAAAAAATTCTCAAATCAGTCCAATATAAGAGAATTACCTCTGTGCCACTCCATATCTCCTGCCAAGTACTTGATAAATTGTGTTCTACAAATGTAGATATGGAGTCATGATAAGAAAACTCACTCTTGCTGAATATTGGAATTATCTGGCTGATGTTGCAGGCAAAAGTAAAACCCAAGATATATCCTGACTAGAGAATTTCCAAACTTCTAGAGATCATCCATCACCCTAGGATAAAGTATAAAGAGAAAATCAGAAATCCTTTGGTTTACCCACATATCAATGAACATATTCAAGATAGAACTGGACAGCTCACTCAAAGTAGAACAGCTTCCAGCTATATCCAGGTCTAACCATGGCTTCTAAATGAGAGTGATCTATGAATTATACTCAATGGGTGCTAGGATGGGCTCCTTGCAGGATGACCTGTGAGAATGGAGCAGACCTTTTGTTTTCTGGGGATACTTCTTGTTATTTCGCTAAGGAACCAGAGTACCTGTCCCCATACCCATGACTAGCCTCACTAGCTCCCACAAAGGAGCAGAAGCTGAGTAGGGAACAGTGGCATTAGTGAGCATTGGGGTGGGTGAATTTGTCATTAAAAGAATGAGAAGGGATGAGGCAGTTTGCAGGCATAGTAACTTGAGGATTCTGGAGTAGTAAGTGTTGTTGTGATTGTTAGCTACTGTCAAGTTGACTGTGACTCATGGCAACCTTACGTACAACAGAACAAAATATTGCCCAGTCCTGTGTCATCCTCACAATTGTATGCATGTTCAATCCCATCATTGCAGCATTGTGCACATCCATCTTACCATGGGTCTCCCATGCTTGCATTGACTCTACTTCATCACACATGGTGCCCTTCTCTAGCAATTGTTCCCTACTTATGATGGTGTCCAAAACAAGTTTTTTGTGATCCATAAGGTTTTTATTAGCTGATTATTTTTTTCAAATTTTGTTATGCTTTGGGTGCAATTTACAGAGCAAAATTTGTTTTACATTCAACAGTTCATGTACATTTGATTTCACGCCCCAATTACCACCCCCAACCCTAACACACTCTCCTCCCTTCCCATCCCTGTGACTATCCCCTCCCTGTGCCCTTCTTAACTGTGCACTCCAGTCTGTCTAACATTCCCTCTATGTGAATGCTGTCCCTCTGGTGCCCCATGGCTGATTGCTCTAAGGGGTGTATCTCCCTAGAGTAGGTAGGTGCATTGCCCTGGGGTAGGTGTTCTGATGTAGGTCTTTCTACTGTTGGGCTGAGAGCCAATCCATGAGACTGAGTCCAATTCAATTACCTGAAGGGTAATCCAGAGCCATAGTGCTGGGGGTTCCACCAGACTCCATCCAACAAGTAATTCTGGTCATTTTTGGTTTTTTGAATTTCGTTCCACATTTTTCCTCCCACTCTATCCAAGACTTCCAGTTTTGATCCCTTCCCAAGTGGTTGGCATTGGTAGCTGGGCATATAGACAACAGAGGCAAATGATAGTATATACACAATACTGCATTGTCACTAGCACCAAACACCAGGCTACAGGTCAGAAGAATTGTATGGTGCCCATCATATCCTTGGACTAATTGTCTCCAGGTGCCTTTGATTTTCTTCACTCCTCTTTGTTTCAGATTGTTGTTGTTGTTATTTGCCATCGAGTCGGCCCCGACTCATAGCGACCCCTCCTTGGGTTTCTGAGGCAGTATCACTACGGAAGTAGGATTGCCCAACCTTCCTTCCGAGGAGTGGCTGGTGGGTTTGAACCGCCAGCCATCTGGTTAGCAGGCAAGTGTCTTAGCCACTATGCTACCAGATGAGAGGAGACTAATAGTTGCATCTTAGATGACTGCTCAAAAGCTTTTAGGACCCCAGTCACTACTCATGAAAGGAGGTTGTGTAACAAGATTTTTCTGTACTATATTGTGCCAGTTGAGTTTGGTGTCCCCTGAGACTATGATCCCAAGTCGGTAGGCCCGGTGATTCTCTCTTTCAAGGTGTTTGGTTGTCTCTGAGAGGTTATTCCCACTCTGTCCTCTGTTGCTCCTGTAATAGGTGTGGCTAATTTTGTAGCACAAGTGCATACTAAGATTATCTTTAGCTAAATCTATCCTCTGGTAGCATAGTGCCTAACGCACTGGACTGCTAACCAGAAGGCTGGCGGTTCAAACCCATCAGCCACTCCTTGGAAGGAAGGTTGGGCAATCTACTTCCGTAGTGATACTGCCTCAGCAACCCAAGGAGGGGTCGCTATGAGTCGGGGTCTACTCGACGGCATATAACAACAACAACAACAACAAATCTATCCTTGGTCTAGGGTATATTCCTGTTTGTCAACCCCTATCTGATCTTCTCACTTGTCTATGTATTTATCTGTAGCCTGATGTTTGGTGCTAGTGGTAATGTAGTATTGTGCATATACTATCATTTGCCTCTGTTGTCTATATCTTTAGATCCTTTTTTTTTTTTTTTTTTCCCAGTGTTTCTTCCCCTCCTCTCCCACTCCTGGTAACCAACTTGGCTAATTTTTGGAAGTAGATCACCAGGCCTTACTTCTTTGTTTGTCACAGTCTAGAAGATCCACCAAAACCTATCCACTATGGGTGATCTTTCTGGTACTTGGATGCCAGTGGCATAGTTTCCAACATCACGGTAACATACAAGCCACCACAGTATGACAAATTGACGTACGAGTGGTGGGGAGTAATAAATAGCACCCAATAAAATTATAACTTGCCATGAAAGAGCAGTGGGATATCACATAAAGGGCACCAGATGGGAAAAGGGAACTTAGGACTGATTTCTGATCCTACTATGCATGTGTTACAGGAACACAAGCAAATCATTTTCTGGTGGCGTAGTGCCTAATGTATTTGACTGCTAACCAGAAGACTGGTAGTTCAAACTCACCAGCCCCTCTTCAGAAGGAAGACTGGGCAATTTGCTTCCATAGAGATACTGCCTTGGAAACCCAAGGAGGGGTAACTATGAGTTGCCATCGACTCGACAGCAGTGAGTTTGTTTTTTTGGTTTATGCCTTGGTTTGAACACCTGTAACTTAAGATGGTGGAAGTAAGGAGGGCTAAGGATATGTTATGCCCTTTCCAACTCTAATATTTCAAGTCCATAAGCCATATCATTTTCCCTTAATATGCTAAGTCCCAATAAACACTCACCTTTCACCTCACTGAACACTTAGATCTCATCTGTGGTGCATTCCACTCTTCGCACACTCTCAGGTTATTGAGATAAACCACTCTTATCTGAGATAGACAGACAATCATTTAGCCAAGAAAACAAAATGTGAAAGAAAATGAAGGCCCATCAGCAGAACAGATGGCTCAGCACACAAGTCAGAGATATCCACAGGTGAGACAAAGGGCAAGGCTGATAAAGAAATGGGATAAGAGATGTCGGGCAGCTGGATGGATGGAATGAAGAGAAGGAGGAGCAGTCTGTGACAAGTGAAGCAAGTGTATCATCAGGATCAGCATCATCCTACACAGTGAAACAATCATTCAGGAGAATTGAAACAGAGGAGCAGACAGCTCTGTCCTCTTCCCCAACTTCCTCCCTGCCCCCAATTTAAACAATAAGCATTTTTCAAAATCAAAGCAGGGAATTAACAATCATTGTGTGTACTGTGGGCTGTTCACTGTGCAAATGGTATACATATATTAACTTATTTCATCAGCACATAGGATAGGCCTTATTATTGTTATTGTTATTCCACCTCTTGCCTGTTGTTATTATTACCGTCTGTCATAAGTTGTTATTATTTCAGGTCTATGGATCTATGGATGAGAGCCATTGGTGGCTCAGTGGCAGAATTCTCACTTCCCATGTGGGAGACCCGGGTTCAGTTCCAGCCAATGCACACCACACGCAGCTACCACCCATCTGTCAGTGGAGGCTTGCCTGTTGCTATGATGCTGAACAGGTTTCAGTGAAGCTTCTAGATTAAAACAGACTAGGCAGAAAGGCCTAATGAGCTACTTCTGAGAATCAGCCAATGAAAACCTGTAGCAGATCTGGGCAGCATTTTGTTCAGTTGTGTTTGGAGTCATAGTCTCGATGGCAGCTAACAAAAACAACATGGATGAGAAAAGTAGTCAGGAAAGTCTCCTCAGCTAATAGCTGCCACCACTAGGCTGAACTTGGGTTTATCTGACTCATCCATATCACTCTCCTTTTCAGCATCCTCTCCTGGTCAATGACATATTTGTTTTCATGCTTTTCTCTAATTCCCTCCCTGTTCTCTTACCATCCTCCCCCATTCTGAGACAAAGATCCCAGCAGACTGGAGCACAAGAAGGCGTTTGCCTCCCTCTGTTCTGTGTTCTGCCTCCTTTCCTCCCTTTCCTGGACCAGAGTTCCGTTTACAATATGGAATGTACTATGGAGGCCATCCATTCACCACATCCCTAATTTTTATAGCATTTGTGATTAAATCAACTCACAGACTGTGGGAAGCTTTGGTAATTAAATAATTTAGGTAACAGAATATTTAATTAATTGTAATTACATATGCCATCTTGAAAGCCATTTCTATTTTAATTTTAGCACCAGCTGGATTGTACAAAACAAGTTTTTCTTTGCCACCAAAATCTCTTGTCTTGTTCCTTCTTTCTTTCCCACAATTTCACGCTCTCTCTCTCTTTTTTATTGTTTTCTTTACTTGTATAGTCAAAGTCATGCCTTAGCTTTGTATGATAGGTGTAGCTGTGTTAGCTGCCATTGATTTGGCCCTGAATCATAGTGACACCATGCACAATAGGATCAGACTATTATAATCCATAGGGTTTTCATGGTTGATTTTTCAGAAGTAGATTGCCAGGTCTTTGGTCCATGCTGTTGCTGTTGTTGTTGTTGTTGTTGTTATGTGCCATCAAATCAGACCCAACTCATAGCGACCCCTCCTTGGGTTTCCGAGACAGTATCACTATGGAAGTAGATTGCCCAACCTTCCTTCCGAGGAGTGGCTGGTGGGTTTGAACTGCCAGCCTTCTGGTTAGCAGTCAAGTGTCTTAGGCATTACTACCAGAGCTCCCATGCTAGAGGTGGAAATAGTAATAAAAGAACATAGACAAAGACTTTGCCTAGAAGATGTATGGATCTAATTGAGAAGACAATCTGTAAACCTATTAAAATATGAACAATATAAAAAACCCTACAAATGATAATGACATACCTAGCCAGCTGGAGTAGATGATAAAGAAATCATGACTGAATTAGGTTCTAACCAGGCCTCAAAAGATGCATTTGTGTTGATAAAGAGGAACGGGAGCAAGTTGCTAAGAAGAGCAGGCTTTGGAATTATAAACATTGATTTGATTTCTTTTCTTTTTATTCACTTCTCCACTCATTCACTCACTGAACAAAGATTTTTGATCAACTCTTAGATGCTATGCAGTGGCCACTAAAATGTCTGTTCTGGACTTAAGAAACTCCTGTCATGCTCTGTGCCTTAACATCTGAGCTTGGTGAGGACAGGAGTGCAATGCCCTACTCTCCAGGTGATCAGGTGTTTCAGCAGCCCAGTGTTTTATTTTCCTACAACTGTCAAAACCAAACACCACAAACTGGGTGGCTTGTGAGAATTTGTTGTCTCAGAGTTCTGGACTCTAGAAGTCTCAATCAGGGTATGGGCCATGCTGATTCCTTCTGAGGGTTCTGAGAGAGGAACTGTTCCATGCTTAGTTGATGGTGGCTCTTGGTAATTCTTGACATTCCTTGGTTTGCATCTGCCCACATGGCTGTCCTTCCTTACTCTCCATGTATCTTCTCTTAGAAAGACACCAGTCATATTGGATTAGGACCCACTCTACTCCAAGATGACCTCATTTTAACCTAACTGCAACATCTTTAGAAACTATTTCCAAATGAGGTCATGTTTGCATGTAGTGAGTATCTTTTGGAGGGACACTGTTCAATCCATAACGTCCAGTGACTCGTAGCCCAGCTACTCTTGCAGCAATTAAGAATATCCACTGACAGCTGTGACAGTCTTGCTTTTGTCCTTACCTGATAAAAAGAATAGGCCTTAGATGACAACTGTATGGGGGACACAAGAGGTGAAACCCACTTACTAGATGCCCAGCCCTTTTGCCATTTCCCTAACCTCAGCATCCCACTGGGGCTCTGAAGTTCCAGTCAAGCCAGGACCCTAGGAGTGTTCCTAAGATGCCTTTGTCTGAAATGCTAGGACTAAAAATCACATCTTGGACCCAACATCACATGTTGGCTGACATTTTAAAGCTGAACTCTAAAACTACTCAGGCGGTCTACATTTTCTGACGTCTATGGAGTTTTTACCCTTTTAAATCCTCTCATCAGGAGGAATTCTAATTGTACTCCTGAAGAGGAGTTGACTACTGGCTATTCATTCATTTGTGTTTTATTTGTTCATTTGTTTGTTTATCAAACATGTGTCAAGTAGCTTCTGCGGTAGGAACTTTGTTGTGTTAGACTTTGTACAACATAAATGAATACATGATTCTGTTCTCAAAACTTTCATAGACAAATGGAGTTTATCAGACAAAAATTATAATTCAGGATAAGCTAAGTTTTACAATACACGAAAATGCATCTAACTCACTTTGAGAAGTTGAACAAAGTCTGGAGATGAGTAATAAATGATTGGAAAGCAGAGAATAAGAGGTGGACATTCTAGATAATGGAGATAAATTAGGCAATGACATGGAGTCAAGTGCTTAGGGAATGGTACAAATTTCTTCCCTCTAAGGAGCTATGTTTTTGGCTAGTAGTCAAAAACTATGCCCATGACTAATTGTCCCTTTGGGAGAAAGGATTACCATATCTTTACAGGGGGAGGCAACATGGTTTAGTGATAAAGTGCCAATTTGATATTAAAAGTTCTAGATTTCAGTGGTGAACACCAGATGCTTTGAATTTGAATTTTAGCTTTGCCATGTACCATTTGTGTGATCATTGCCAAGTCACAAATATCCTACCTCATTTTTTGTCATCTGTAAAACAGGCAAAATAAGACCAATAAGGATTATTTTTAGGGCTAAATGAGACAAGGCCCACAGTGCTTGGTCTGAAAGAGGCATTTAATAGAGACTACTATTAGGAGCTCTGGTAGCATAGTGCCTAAGGCACTTGACTGCTAACCAGAAGGCTGGCAGTTCAAACCCACCAGCCACTCCTCGGAAGGAA
>NW_006921762.1:1061890-1062740 GCF_000298275.1 Orycteropus afer afer
ACGCTGAAAGTACCATGGACTGCTAAAAGAACTAACAGATCTGTCCTGGAGGAAGTGCACCCGAAATGCTCCTTGGAAGTGAGAATGGCCAGACTCGGTCTCACCTATTTTGGTCATGTTGTCAAAAGAGACCATTCCTTGGAGAAGGATGTCATGCTTGGTAGGGTGGAGGGTCAACGAAAGAGGGGGAGGCCTTCAACTAGATGGATTGACACAGTGACTGCGATGATGGGCTCAAGTATAGCAGGGATGGTGGAGCTGGCATGGGATCGGGCAGAGTTTCATTCTGCTATGGATGGGATCACTGTGAGTTGGAAACAACTCGACGACACCTAACAACAACAACAACATTAGGTACTTATCGAATACAAAGAATTATTTAGTTTCTGCAAGATATAGTAAAACTCAGCCCTTAATTCTTGATTAGGTGACTAGAATTTCTATATCTTAAATAATTTTCTTGGGTAGCCTGGATTAACCATGCTATTGCTGTTAGACACTGTCAAGTTGATTCTGACTCATAGTGACCATATAGGACATAGTAGAATTGCCCCATCAGGTTTTCTAGGTTTGTCTCCTCTATGGTAGCATATTACCAGGTCTTTTTTCCCTTGCAATGACTGGTAGATTCAAACCACAGACTTCGGCTAGCAGCCTAGCACTTAACGATTACATCACAGACAGGCTCCATTGTCTAACCACATAGACTCTGTTTTCCAAGTGAAAACAGAATCTCCTGTTGAAATAAGAGTTTGTCGCTAAAGAATAATGTAGAATCTGCAAAACACCGCATAACGTGGATGAACTTGGAGGACATTATGCTGAGCGAAATAAGTCAGTCACAAAAGGA
>NW_006921762.1:1063215-1111661 GCF_000298275.1 Orycteropus afer afer
TACTCTGTAAATCTTCACCCAAATCCTAATAAAAGAAAAAAAAAAAGAAATAAGAGTTTGTGTCAGCACAAGGATGACATCAATGATCCTACCCCAATGTTCCACTTTTTCAACCTACACAGACACCTGGTAGAGTTCTCAGTTCTTCCCAACAGTAAGCCAGTGAGGACAGCCTCAGGGACTAGAAGGAACTCGCTTTACTCACATCATCTATAATTTTCAGATTTGCTAAGCACTCTTCCCAAAACTGTTTTCACTTTCTTGCCAAAGCTGCTTTTCTTTTGTTTGCAAAGTTTCCCCCAAGAGGAGAAGCTCTGTTGCTATGGAGGATGTATGACTATGCTCACCAAACAGCCTGCTCTACAAGAGTTTGAGTTTAGGTGACCCTTGCCCTTGGATGTCCAGAACCAGCAGCTTTCACAGAACTGATTTCTTCTCACAAGGTCCATTGGGGGTTCTGTGGTGACATTTACCTCTTCCTATCTCTGTCTGCTCAAGAGCAAAATTGTATTAGGGAAGGATCACATATTGATACCATTAGCAGTGATGGGTGCTAGTAGCCATACATGGCCTCCTGGTCTTTCTAAATAGGCTTAGAAATTATTTTAAATATTTTGTTTTTTTTTAAATAAAAAAGCTGTGTGTACTTATTATAATACATAAAGGAATATAGAGATGTAAAGAAGTTTAATATTCTTCTAACCTGTCTGATTCATCTCAACTTAGATAACCAGTGCTCACAGTTTGGTGTATGTATCTTCCCACACTTTCTCTATGTTCACATACACGCATGCACACTCACACTAATACACATATTAACACATACATACAACCTCACACATATTAACATGCACACACATTCTATCACACACACTCACACAGACACGGTTGTTTTCCTGTTTGTCTGATTTGACAAAATGAGATCATTCTCATTACATATTACCCTATGATTTTCCCCCAACGTGTAAACCAAAAACCGAACTCACTGCTGTTGAGGCAACCCTGACTCATACAACCCCTCCTTGGGTTTCCAAGGTGGTATCACTGTGGAAGTAGATTGCCCAACCTTCCTTCTAAGGAGTGGCTGGTGGATTTGAACCACCAGCCTTTTGGTTAGCAGTCAAGTGCTTTAGGCACTATACTACCAGAACTCCTGTAAACATAGATGTAATTATTTTTTTATTGCCACATAAAATTTAATTTTAAGGTTGTATCATAATTTATTCAACTTTTCCCTGATTCATGACAATTCAGATTATTTCTAGTTTTCTACCCTGACAAATAAAGCCAGAATAAGCAGTCTTACACATGTATTTCAATTACATATCTTTATATGCTTATTTTAAAACGCGCGTGTGTGTGTGTGTGTGTGTGTGTTTATTTATAATAAGGACTCATCAATGAGGGATCGTTGATCAGGGTGATGCATTTTTAATTTTCACACGATATTCTAAGTCACATCCCACAAAGGCTGCAGCCTCTACAGTCATCAACATCTGAGAACACCCATTTCCCCACATCCTTCTCAGTTCTGCGTAGTACCAGTCTTTTTCAATTTTTGCTAATCAGATGAATCAAAAGTTAATGAAATCCATCTCCTTTCTTCCATCCCTTCTCTCCAGAAGAGCCAGATGACCACTATGCAGTGCCAACTGACCGTGCAGGGGGCTGGGTCCTGTCTTGATCCTCTGTTTTGGTGAGAATTCAGCAAGCCATTCAGAATACCCTTGTTTTGCTGGCAGAGCCAAAGCCATCAGGTAGAATTAGGAGTGTGCGTAAATTTACTGTGAAATGGCCCTGACAGCTATAAAAGGTTGTGTATTATTCATTAAAAGGAAGCCTTACAGTGAAGCTAAATACCTTGGTAGGAAAGGGAGTCCCTAAACCCCTGCAGAGGAATATTTGAAACACAGGCCAGAGCCTTCCTAAATGCTAGAGAAGAGAGAGAAGGAAAAAGAGGTGGGGAGGGGTGTAAAGAGCGAGAAGATGACTGGAGTCATGTTCAGGACACTTGCAGGGTTATTGTAGGACTAACAGTGAAGTGTGTACGGTGCCTTACCCCCAGTGAAGAATATACAGTCCCTATCCCATGCCCGCTACATGGTGATCACTTTAAAGATTATGGTTGCTGTTATTATCATAATTATCCAATTGCTAGAAAAAGCTATCATATTCGGTAAAGTAGAAGTTCAGTGAAAACAAGGGTATGACCTTTGGGCAGAGATCATGTCAAAAAGTCCTTCCCCAAGGACCTTGTATGTATCTGAAGTTCCACTTATAGAGCTGTTAATAAATTATTTACCCAATAAGGAACCATGTGCTCAACTATTGCCATTATTATTTTCTATATGTACTGTGTATGTATTTCTACTCATTTGCCTTAATAGTGGTTGCATCTGCCCTACTCCAGGGACTATGCAACAATACCTATTGCCATTGAGTCTATTTCAACTCATAGTGAGCCCATGTGTCACAGAGTAGAACTGCTCCATAGTGTTTTCTTGGCTGTCATTATTAAGGAAGCAGATCACCAGGCCTTTCTTCTGTGGTGCCACTGAGTGGGTTCAAACAGCCAACCTTTACGTTAGTAGTTGAGTGCAAACTGTTTGTGCCATCCAGGGACCTCTCCCAATAATAAAGGTGAGCTTTTAGCATCCCAGGGCTATTTTTAGCAATCTGGTCCTTGCCTCTAACTCTATTTCCAACCCACAAAATTCTTGGCTCCTAAATCTCAACTTTGGCTTTTTAAATGGTATTGGTTTGAATCTCTCAGTGCTGATTCTGAGATTTCTGTAGGCGCTCAGGCTCTTGTAGCCCCTCTCAGACTCCCAGCTCTATCCCTCCGATACTCAGTGCCTGACTCCAGCCTTGTGACCACAGAGAGCTTAGCCAAGCTGGTCTCCACCCTCTTTCACCCTCATCTCTCCACAGCTGGGGAAATAGTTCCCAGTGATAAAATGCATTGGCCATTTCACTACATTTCATTCTCTGCAGTCCTTCCCTCACATTTCTGTGTGTCTTGTGTTCATGGGCTGCTCACTGTTGTTGTTGTTGTTATGTGCCATCGAGTCGGCCCCGACTCATAGCGACCCCTCCTTGGGTTTCCGAGGCAGTATCACTACGGAAGTAGGATTGCCCAACCTTCCTTCCGAGGAGTGGCTGGTGGGTTTGAACTGCCAGCCTTCTGGTTAGCAGTCAAGTGCTTTAGCCACTATGCTAGCTGCTCACTAGGAGTCCTTTTACAGCATGCCACCTTGCACTGACTTTCCTGCCTCCACCTGGAAGCCTGGAGGAAGGCTGTGAATGCCACATCACTTTCAGAAGTTAGAAAACTTTATAACAACCCAGATTCCTAAGGGAGCCTGTAGTAGAAATATCTGAGCCTGAATCTATAAGACATTTCAGTATGTCGCTCCTGCTGACCATATGTTAAAGCAAAGGGCTGAAACGCTCAGTTGCTGGCAATAGAGAGAAGGTGAATGCTCTTCTCTGCTATCAGAGTCCCTGAAAGTAGCAGACAGCTAGTGCCTGATGCGGTGGCCACATGGACACTCACAGACACTAAGGAAAATCCAATCTGATCCACTCCAACTTGGCTATTACTCTCTAGTCCTGATAGAATCACACTCTCAAAGCACAGGGTAAAATTAAATTTGAGAGAAAATGAGATTTCTTTTGTTTTCTGCAGAGTCCTATAGATAAGCTTTCTTCACAACTTGACCTTGATGGCCACGGGGAAACCCCACTGCAGGCCCATGGGGATCTGATAGACAAATTAAATGAATCGGTGGTTCCTATTCTTTCCTGCTTGGCATTACCATCAGAAACTATAGGATCCTCTTTCCATTTCCCTTCAGGCCAGCACCATGCAAAATTGCAAAGTACTGTCAATGAAGTTTATCTCCAACAACCCTTCATCCAATTCTTTTCAGTTCCTTCTCCCTTTGACAATCCCCAAAGGTCCCTGGGTGGCACAAATAGTTTGTACTGTTTGACTACTAACCTAAAGGTTGCCAGTTCCAATCCATCCAGTGGCACCATGGAAGAAAGACCTGGCAATGTGCTTCTGTGAAAATTATAGCCAAGAAAACTCGCTAGAGAAGTTCTGCTCTGTGACAGATGGGGTTGCCATGAGTCAAAATGACTCCATGGCTATGAGCTTATCAATCAGTCCTCACTCTTTAGTTACCAAGTGGCAGTCACAAGCACTAAACTGAGTCCTAGGGCTGATAAGCTCATATGAGGTAAAATGTTGTTATTGCTAGCTGCTTGTCAGTGGATTCTGACTTACAGCAACCCTAAGTGTGCAGAGTAGAACTGTTCATTAGGGTTTTCAAGGCTGTGACCTTTTGGAAGCAAAGAGCCAGGCCAGTCTTCCAAGGCTCGTCTAGGTGGATTCCAACCACCACCTGTTTGGTTAGTAGTTGGGGGCTTACTTTTTCTGTCACTTAACTCTTTACCTCCTGCTCATAATTCCTTGTGACTGGCCTTTAAGCAGAAGAATAACTCAGCCACAGATTTCAGAGCTCCTCATGAGGCTCTAAGAACCAGTTGGTAAGAGAGGTTCTCTGCCTGAATCACAGCACTTGGACCCACTCTCTGGGGAGAAAGATGAGCTCTAAAAACATGCTTTTCTTGCTGGTCTGTGGTAATATTTCTCAGAATATAGTTCACAGACAAGCTGCATCAGAGGCACTGAGTGCCGGAAAAAGTACATATTTTCAGTCCTTCGTCCAGGGTTACTAGATCAGAATCTCTGTCATGGCTTCTAAGGAACAGCCTTCTGAGCCTGCATTCCATGACATTCTAAGGCACAACTTGAGATCCATTGGCTAGAGTCCTGGACATCTCTCCCAGTGGTCCTGGCTCCTTTAAACCAGCAGCCATCTGATGGGTTCTCTCTGAAGTGCCCTTATGGGCCTCCTGTTACCACTAGTAGCTGCTAAAGTAATGGCCTAGAGCTCTTCAAAATGTGCAACTTCTTCTCAGCTAATCCACATAGACTGTCTCCACTAGCTAAAGGAGAGTCTTTCCAAAGAGTGCCAGTGCTCACATGCATGCTTGCATGTCTGTGTGTGTGTGTGTGTGTGCGCGCGCACACGCATAACAATGTTAAGAGAGCCCCAGGTTAACCTGAATATAGGACTGATCTTACTCATGGGTGGGATGATGATGGTGACAATTCCAGTAAAACCTGTAAAAGTTGGAACTTGTATAAGGTGAAAACCTGTCAGAGAAGGAAAACTCAAATATTTTCCACTAATAGAGAGCAACAGGAAAGTGGTAAAAGTGGAGCCTGGAAAAACAAGGCAGTCCAGTGGGTCCTTGCTCTCACCGGTTTCATTGTATAATAACAGCTGCTATTCATCAAAGGCCTATCAAGTCCTAGGTCCAGTAGAGACAATATATAGTTACAAATTCATTTACTTCTCACAATTTTCTTACTTACGGTTATTATGCCTTTTCTACAGATAAGTAAAGTGTGGGTCAGAGAGATTCCTTTTCTTAAAGTTACACAACTAGTAACTGGTGTGCAGGGCTAGAACTTGAACTCAAGTCTATTTGAATCAAATAACCCCTTCATTGTTGTTGTTGTGCTGTCGAGTTTGTTCCGATTCATAGTGACCCAGTGTATAACAGAACAAAACACTGCCTGGTCCTGTACCATCCTCACAATATTTGCTATGCTTGAGTCCATAGTCACAGGCACTGTGTCAATCCATCTCATTTGAAAGTCTTCCTCTTTTCTGCTGACCCTCTACTTTTCCAACCTCAATGTCCTCTATAGACTGGTCCCTTCTGACAACATGACCAAAGTGTATGAAACAAAGTCTAGCTATTCTCACTTCTAAGGAGCATTCTGTCTGTACATTGTCCAAGACACATTTGTTCATTCCTCTGGCAGCTCAGAATATTTTCAATATTCTTTGCCAGCACCACAATTCAAATGCATCAGTTCTTCTGTGCTCTTCCTTGATCACTGTCCAGCTTTCACATGCATATGAGGCTACTGAAAAGACCATGTTTTAGGTCAAACACACCTTAGTCACTGAAGTGACATCTTTGCTCTTTAACACTTTAAAGAGGTCTTTTATAGCAGATTTGTCCAGTGCAATACATTATCTGATTTCTTCACTGATGCTTCCATGGCCATTGATTGTGGATCCAAGTAAAATGAAATCTCTGACAACTTCAATCTGTTAATAACTCCTTTAGATATATACAATTTATGAGCCAATCATTTTCCCATACACTATTTCATTCTGATTTTTACATTAACCTTGTGAGGCAGATAGAGCAAGTTTTATAAACAGAAAAGTTGAGGATTAGAGGAAATGATAATTTCAGGCCACATATTAGTAAGAAGCAGTTGAGATTTTAATTCAGTGCATTTTACTCTCAGTCCAGTGCTCTTTCATTCATGATTCTCCACTCTGTCTTCCTGCCACATCTATCTCCTGTGCCCCCCACCAAAGTGAGACTCTCAGAGCAAAAGGTCTACTCACAGTATTGTTATGTGCTGTTGAGTCGTCTCAGACTCATGGTGACCCCTCCTTGGACTTCCGAGGTAGTGTCTCTACGGAAGTAGATTGCCCAACCTTCCTTCTGAGGAGTAGCTGGTGGGTTTGAATCCCCAACCTTCTGGTTATCAGTCAAGTGTCTTAGACACTACACTATCAGAGCTCACAGTATTAAGGACATCTAAAAGGCTAGATTTTGGGATAGGAAAGTTTTCTCTGCAAGTGTTTTTTTTGTTTTTGTTTTTGTTTTTACTCATCCAGGGACTACATCAGGTACTAGGGGTATAATAATGAGTTAGGCGGATGAGGTTCCTGCCCACACAGAGTTTGCAATCTAGCAGGAATATAGACAAATAGACTAGCAGGAATAGATTGGGATGTCATGAGAGAAAAGATGAGGGGCACCAAAAGCAGTCTATAGGGTTGCAGGAAGGCTTCCCAGAGGAAGAAAGGAACAACTTAGACCTTGAGAAGAAGTGGGATTTGACCAATTAAAGGGGTGTGAGTGGACTATGTGAACCAGAAATTGGGATAGGGAGTGTTCCAAGGACAGGCCTGGAAGAAGGAAGCCTGCTTAAAGGAGGCTTAGTGTGGGTAGTCCCACAGTGCTTGGTAGAGAATGCTGAGCAATGTGCCCAGGGAGATAATCAGTGACCAGATCAACTGTTCCTGTGTATGTAGTTCTGCTAAACATGAATGAGTTCTGAGGGTACCAGATGCCTCAGCTCTGCCACACATCTGTGAACACTAATTCCCTGCTACAGAGGAACATTTGTGGAGGATTCAATAAGTAAGTGAGAGCATATAAGGCTTTTCCATATTTAATGTCTCCAAGACTCATTTATTCACCAATTACTTATTTAGTGTTCAAAGTCCTACACTAGGTATGTAAGATACAGAAATGTATAACATAATACCTAACATTTATCCAACACATATTATATACAAAGCACTATGCTTAATGCTTTAGTTGGATTATCTCCCTCAATGCTTTTAACAACCTTTAGCATTGTTATTATCCCTATTTTGCAGAGAAGGAAACCAAGACTTGTTGTTGCTGTTAGGTGCCGTTGGTGTTGTTAGGTGCCGTTGAGTCATCTCCGACTCATAGTGACCTTATATACTACATAATGAAACACTGCCTGGTCTGGTTCCAGCCTCACAACCCCTGCTATACCTGAGCCCATTGTTGCAGCCACTGTGTCAATCTATCTTGTTGAGGGTCTTTCCCTTTTGACCGTCCACTTTATCAAGCATGATATATTTCTCGAGGGAATGGTCCCTTCTGACAACATGACCAAAGCACGTAAGATGAAGTCTGGCCATTCTCACTTCCTAGGAGCATTCTGGCTGCACTTCTTCCAGGACAGATTTGTTAGTTCTTTTGGCAGTCAATCTTGGAAGGAAGATTGGGCAATCTACATCCATAGTGATAATGCCTTGGAAACCCAAGTAGGGGTTGCTATGAGTTGGATCTGACTCGACGGCAATGAGATTGGTTTGGTTTGTTTTTTGGCAGTCAATGGTACTTTAGGTATTATTTGCCAACACCACAACTCAAAAGCATCAACTCTTCTTCAGTCTTCCTTATTCATTGTCCAGCTCTCACCTGCATATCAGGTGATTAAAAATACCATGGCATGGGTTAGGCACACCTTAGTCTTCAAAGAGACATCTTTGCTCTTCAGCACTTTAAAGAGGTCTTTTGCAGCAGATTTGCCCAGTGCAATAAGTCATCTGATGTCTTGACTGCTGCTTCCATTAGTGTTGATAGTGGATCCAAGTAATATGAAATTTTTACCAACTTCAATCTTTTCTCCATTTATTATGATGCTGCTTATTGGTCCAGTTGAAAGGATTTTTGTTTTCTTTATGTTGAGGTGTAATCCATACTGCAGATTGTAGTCTTTAATCTTCATTAGTAAGTGCTTCAAGTCATCCTCATTTTCAGCAAGCAAAGTTGTGTCATCTACATATTACAGGTTGTTAATGAGTCTTCCTCCCATCCTGATGACACTTTCCACTTCATATATTCCAGTATCTCAGATTATTTGCTCAGCATACAGATTGAATAAGTATGGTGAAAGGATACAGCCCTGACATGCTCCCTTCCTGATTTAAAACCATGCAGTATCCCCTTGTTCTGTTCCATTGACAGCCTCCTGGTCTATGTACAGGTTCCTCATGAACACAATCAAGCATTCTGGAATTCCCATTCTTCTCAATGTTATCCACAATTTGTTATGATCCACACAATCAAAGGCTTTTGCATAGTCAATAAAACACAAGTAAACATCTTTCTGGTATTCTTTGCTTTCAGCCAAGATCCATCTAATATCAGCAATGATATCCCTCATTCCACATCCTCTTCTGAATCCAGCTTGCATTTTTGGAAGTTCTCTGTCAATACACTGCTGTAACTGTTTTTGAATTATCTTCAGTAAGATTTTACTTGTGTGTGATTTTAATGACATTATTTGATAATTTCTACATTCTGAGGGATCATCTTTCTTTAGAATGGGTACAAATATGGATCTCTGCCAGTCAGTCACCCAGGTAGCTGTCTTCCAAATCTCTTGGCATAGCTGAGTGAGTGCCTCCAGTGCAGCATCTGTTTGTTGAAACATCCTAATGGGAACATCAGTTCCCAGAGCCTTGTTTTTTGCCAGTTCCTTCAGTGCAGCTTTGACTTCTTCCTTCACTTCCATTGGTTCTTGATTATATGCCTCCTCCTGAAATGGATGAAGATCGACCAGTTATTTTTGGTACAGTGACTCTCTGTGTATTCCCTCCATTTTCTTTTGATGCTTCCTGCATAATTCAATATTTTCCCTATAGAATCTTTCAACATTGTAACTTGAGGCTTGAATTTTTTCTTCAGTTCTTTCAGCTTGAGCAATGCCAAGCCTAATGAGTTTAAATAACTTGCTCAAAGTGTTTCAGCCTAGAAGCTTAGAGCTAGGATTGAACCAGGATAAGTCTAATCCAGGGCCATACTGTTAACCTCTGTATAATAAACATCCTTGCCTTTAAGGAGTTTATAATCTAGTAGCAAAGGTAAACCAAAACAAACCCATTACCATGAAATTGATTCTGACTCATAGTCACCCTATAAAACAGAATAGAACTGCCCCAAAGGATTTCCAAGGCTGTAAATCTTTAAGGAAGTGGTTGCCTCATCTTTCTCCCATGGAGGGGCTGGTGGATTTGAACTGCTGACCTTTTAGTTAGCAGCCAAATGCTTTAACCATTGCACTATCAGAGCTCCTAATAGGAAAATAAGATAATAACTCAAAGCATGCTGAGAGCCTGTAAATAGTTCTTGGAGAAGGGATAAAGTGGGCTGGGGATAAGTGTGAGGAGCAGGGAAGAGGAGCAGGAACATTTTGAATAAGGAAGTTGAATTTGAGCTGAACTTGGAAGGTCACATATTGTTGTTGTTATTATGTGCCGTCGAGTCAGACTCGACTCACGGCGACCCCTCCTTGGGTTTCCGAGGCAGTATCACTACAGAAGTAGATTGCCTCATCTTCCTTTCGAGGAGTGGCTGGTGGGTTTGAACCGCCAGCTTTCTGGTTAGCAGCCGAGTGCCTTAGGCACTATGCTATCAGAGCTCCCAACATAGCTAATAATATTAACAAAAGCACTTAGTTTATGTCAAATGCTGTGCCAATGCTTTGTACAACCTCTGAGGTAGATACTGTTATTAACCCATTTAATTGGTTGGGAAGTTGAAGGCACATAAGGGTTGAGTATAATTAGGATTGATGCATCTGGTACTGAGGGCGATGTCCAGAGGTAGAAAATATCATTAAATGCATGGAGGGGAAAACCAGAGGAGTGGGTGTGGGGACAGTAAATAACAATGCTTAGTGGGGCTGTCAGATCCATGAAGGGAAAGTAAGTGGGAAATAACACCATGAAAAAGGTCAGCTGGGGCCAGATCATAGCAAGTAAGAAATTCAAGCCAAGGTTTTGGGTCCTGGTTCAACAGACAATGAGACGACATTAGAATATTTTAATTTAATCAGAAAGATTAATCTGGCAACAGGATTGAAGCTGGAGTGAGGACAGATGTAGGCAGGGAGATGAGTTCAGGCCTATTACAATAAATCTCATCCATCAGTTAGTCAACAATCTATATTGGGCCCTTACAATGGGCCAGAATAAAATGACGAGACAGAAAAAGAAGTCCCTGCTCTCCCACAGTTGGCAATTGAAAATTATGGCAATGAAGGCCTGAAATAAGGCAAGAGCCATAGCAGAGGGAAGAGGGATTGATGGTAACAGAATTTCACATTTAGAAGAAATAACCCTCCAAAAAACCAAACCAAAACAAAACAAATGCACTGCCATCAAGTCAATTCTGATTCGTAGTGACTCCCGTTGAGATTCCAAGGCGGTAAATCTTTACAGAAGTAGATTGCCTCATCATCCTTCACAGAGTAGCTGGTGGGTTCGAACCACTGACATTCTGGTTAGCAGCCAATGTTTTACCCATTACACCATTAGAGCTCCTTTTAGAAGCAATGGGACACCACAATAGAGACATTCAGACTACTCTCTGCAGTTGGAAAATGAAATGTGCCTGGGGGTTAGGGACCAACCCACCTGGAAGCTGAGTATGAGACTAAAAGTGACAACTTCTAAAGCATGTTGGAGTTTAGAAGAAAGGACATTTCGCACACTTGCCCAGCCAGCCCAGTGAGGGGGATCAGCAGCAGTGGCTGCCAGAACACTGGACACCAGATGCCAGGCGAGGGAGGACACAGCATGACTGGTGGGACTAAACTTCAGGAGCTCATCCTGGGTCCTTAGTCTTTGAACTACCTACTTGCCACTGCTCTGCTAATTGTTCAGGTTTGGCTCTTGCAGCCCCTCTGCTTCTCTTCTCTCCCCTCCTGCTGTCAGCCTTTGGGTTATGTTTCTACTTGTTAGCAGCTCTGCTGGCAGTGGGGTGATGGGATAGAAAGGATACAGAACAGACTGATGTCTTTGCTCATCGTTAACAACTGCAATGAAAGGCAGGTTGGAGGATGGGGGAGAGGTTGATGTTACTAGGTCAAATTTTTCTCATCATTACTGCAACCTGAATATTATATATCCTCCACCCAGTTCTGTCTGCCTCTCGCAATTCTATCAGGCTTCGGAGATCGGTTCAAACCCAGTGAAGGCTCTGTGACTGTGGGGCTGATGATGAAGCTGAGTGATCCCTCTGGCTGGAAGACCACGTCCTCTGAGCCCATAGACTCTCTGTATATATTACTTAGTACTCTTTTATAGCCTTTTACAGCCAACAGGCCAAGAGGGGAAGGATTCTAGCATGAACCTGTGAGCCCCTGAAATAATTTTTTGGACTCCAAACCCACCCAGCTGGAGAAAGTTATCAGCAAAAATGACTGACTCTCTGTGAAATTGCACATTGTAACAATGATACAACACTTTGCCCTCTATTTAATTACCTCAGTCACTTGATGAGGTAGGTTTTAGTGTTTATATTATTATTGTTCAATATTTATAATACAATATTATTATTTATTACCCATTTTACAGCTGAGCAAGTTTCAATTCAGAAAGATCCAGCTATTTACACCAAAGGCTTGGCTACTAGGATGAAGATGAGCTTAGAGTGAATGTTTTCTCATTCCTAAACCACAGTTGTTTCCATTCCAACACATAATGTCTGTGTTTGCATTGTTTTAATATTGGTTGGCTTTGTTTATTATGTTTTTGCTCAAGGGAAAAAGCAGGGGAAATATGTTTGATTACTACCAATTTCCTAAGCATCACAAACCTCAGTATGCCTCCTGTTCAGCCCCAGCTAGTCCTGGATCTTGGGATCAAATCTCAACATCGCTGAGGCTCTATTTCCTCATCTGTAAGATGGTGGATTGGACTGGATACTTCCCCAAGACTCTTCAAGTTCTAAATTCTCTGTTTCCATGACTCATATTGGTTCTCCCCCTTTTCAGGTCCACATGTCTGGTAGCTATAGGAAATACTTGTTTTTATTCTCAACCAGGCCAGCACTTGATAGATTCATGGTTCTGCTTAGTTTTGTTCTACCCAGTACCATAAGGGATTATCTGTGAGACTTTCCCGGTCTCCTCACACTAAAAAACCCTGCGGTAAAATGACTCGATGATGTACTTGCTGCTCTGGGCTAAAGTCCTGAGAGGCCACCCCTGGCCTGAGATTCTGCACAAAATTTTATGTGTTGTAAGCCAGAAATGAGTTCTATAAATACTAAATGTTCCCTCTGGCCTACAATGGACAACGGGTTCAAGAACATTGGCTAGCTAGCAGCAAGGATGCTCTCACGGTCAAATGTTGTGACCCTCTTCTGCTAGGAGACTAGGCAACTTGAGATGGCTCCATGAAGGACATGAATGTGTAGACAATGATAGAGGAGTGGACTAAAGAAAACGGGCCCTCAGTCATTAAGCAGGGTCCCAGGGCAGGTCCCTCTTCATATAAGTCACTATCTTTCTAGTTGCAGAGAAGTTGCCCTGCCAGCCTTAATCCAGGTGGGCAGTGAGGCTGGCAAGGCATAGCTGTGCCAGATGGAAAACCAAATAGGCACGTTAGTGCCCAGTAGAATCCTCAGCCCTCTGAAATGAATCAAAACCTATGTGCTGGGCACTAGTGGACAAAAGGCAAGGACAGCATTTGATGAACACTTTAATAAATGGTATTGCCCAAAGTAGAGCCTCAAATTGTCCTTGCACCCAGGTTAGTCCTTCTCCCAGTCAGTATGTTCCTGGAGCTGGCAAGCATATTTGGTAGCATAGTGCCTAAGGCATTTGACTGCTAACCAGAAGGCTGGCGGTTCAAACCCACAACCCACTCCTCGGAAGGAAGACTGGGCAATGTACTTCCATAGAGATACTGCCTCGGAAACCCAAAGCGGGTAGCTGTGAGTCAGAACCGACAGGATGGCAGTGAGTTTTTTGGTTTTTGGTTTCCTGTCGATTATAAAGCAGCTGTGCTCAGGGCAACCAATTTTTTTTGGGGGGGGGGGGCGTTCCACTTCCTGTTGTAAACAATGACCCTATGGCTTTCTGCAAGAGTTTGCCTGAGGCAGACAGTGCCACTGCTCCTGCGGCTTGGGGGAAGGGCATCTGCTGGCAAGGTGGGCAGAAGGAAGCAAATGGCTTCCTCTTAGCCAGCTGGGATGGAGACTCCCCAAGTGAAACAGAACTGCAGTTTAATGGCATGGAACAAAAGGAGCTAAGCGGCTGCCAATACACATACAGTTGAGTCTGGAAACCACAGTAAAAACAAGAGGGAGAGGGGGAAAATAACCAGCCCTGTCTGTTTGATTTGCGGTGTCTGCATTGGCGCTGCATTTGTATTTGTGGCTTCTCTTAATAGGAGGTGGGCTCTAATGATATCACTTTAAATTGCAAGGCCAGAGATATAATCGTATGCCTTTACATACGCTTTAATTACATGGTAACTACTTTGCCATTACTTTCTAAATTCACTCTAATTGCAACTCACTTCTGATTAGTGGGCAATAAACATTCCCAAACAGGGTCCGAGATCTATTTCCATAAAATTTACTGGCAGCTTAAGAGAAAAAATACAAACATATAAATTGGGTGACTGCAGAGAACCTGACCCAATAATTGTCAAAAAGACTGTTGGTTGTGCTTCACCTTCACAATTGTGTAAGAAAAGTGATTCAGAGGAAAATCACCTATGTGCTACATAGGCATAATGCAGGAAGTCAAAGTTTGAAGTTCTGAGTCCTGATTCAGGTTCTAACCTTTTTATTTACTAGCCATGTAATCTTGGTGAAGCCTTAGACCTATCTGGGCCTCAGTGTTCTAATAAAAAAATGGATAAAATAATACAAATTACCTTGCAAGGCTGTGTAAAGATTAAGAAAGATCATGTTTGTGAAAATTCTCTGGGAAATACAAAAGGTTATGTACTTGCTAATAGTGGAAAGGCATCATACATGAAGAAAGTGAGAGGTCATTAAAAAGACAGGAATGAAAGAAAAGACAAAAATAGATGTCAGGGAGGGCCTGAAACTTGCTCTTGAATGTACAGTAACTGAAAGAAATGATGAAGTAAAAGAGCTAAAGAGAAGTTTGCAAAGTGTACCCCTTTAGAAGACAAAGTACTATAATGAAATGTACAAAGACCTGTAGCTAGAAAACTGAAAAACACACTCAGTATTTCTTAAGTGAAAGGAACTGAAGGAAAAATTCAAGCCTTGAGTTGTGATACTGAAGAATTCTACAGACAAAATATTGAACGACACAGGAAGAATCAAAAGAAGATAGAAGGAATACACAGAATCACTGCACCAAAAAGAATTAGCCAATGCTCAACCATTATAGGCGATGATAGCATAAAATCAAGAAGAAGAAGATTGAACAATCTATTTCAGTAGTGATACTGCCTTGGAAAGCCAAGGAGGGGTCACTGTGAGTTGGATCTGACTCCACGGCACATAACAACAACAATGATATCGAAGGAAGAACTCCAAACTGCATTGAAAGCATTGGCAAAAAACAAGCCTCCAGGAATTGATGGAATATCTATTGAGATGTTTCAACAAATGAATTCAATGCTAGAAGCACTCACTTATCTATGCTATGAAATGTGGAAGACAGCTACATGGCCAACCAACTGAAGAGATCAATATTTGTGCCCATTCCAAAGAAAAGGGATCCAACAGAATGAGGAAATTATCAAACAATATCATTAATACCACACCCAATGAAAATTTTGCTGAAGATAATTCAAAAACAGTTCCAGCAATATATTGACACAGAACTGCCAGAAATTTAAGCCAGATTCAGAAGAGGACTTGGAATGAAGAATATCATTGCTGATGTCAGATAGATTTTCACTGAAAGCAAAGAATACCAGAAAAACCTTTACATGTGCTTTATTGACTATACAAAGCATTCGACTGTGTGCATCATAACAAATTATTGATAACATTTAAAAACATGAAAATTCCATGTCACTTAATTGTGCTCATATGGAACCTATACATAGACCAAAAGGCAGTTGTTTGAACAGAACAAGAGGATACAGTGTGGTTTAAAATCAGGAAAAGTGTGTGTCAGGGTTGTATTCTTTCACCACACTTACTGAGTCTGTATGCTGAGCAAATAATCCGAGAAGCTGAACCATATGAAGAAGAATGTGGCATCAGGATGGAGGAAGACTTATTAAAAACCTGTGATGTGAGATGACACAACCTTGCTTTCTGAAGTCAAAGAGGATTGAAGCACTTACTGAAGAAAGTCAAAGACATGGCCTTCAATACGGATTACAGCTCAATGTAAAGAAATAAAAAATTCTCACATTTGAACCAATAAGCAACATCATGATAAATGGAGAAAAGATTGGAGTTGTCAAATATTTCATTTTACTTGGATCCACAATCAATGCCCATGGAAACAGAAATTAAGAAATCAAATGATGTATTGCCTTGGGCAGCTCTTCTGCAAAAAGAAACCTCTTTAAAGTGTTGAAAAGCAAAGAAATCACTTTGGGTCCGAAGGTATGCCTGACTCACACCGTGGTACTTCCAAATGCCTCAGATGCATGTGAAAGTTGGATAATGAATAAGGAAGAATGAAGAATTGATGCCTTGGAATTATGGTGTTGACAAAGAACATTGACTGTGTCATGGACTTCCAGAAGAATGAACAAATCTGTTTTGAAAGAAATACAGCCGGAATACTCCTTAGAAGGAAGGATGGGAAGACTTCATCTCAGGTACTTTGGACATTTTATCAAAAGGGATCTGTTCCTGGAGGAAAACATCAAGTTGGGTAAAGTAGAGGATCAGCGAAAAAGAGGAAAACCCTCAATGAGATGGATTTACACAATGGCTGCAACAATGAGCTCAAACATAGCACAATGATTGTAAGGGTAGCACAGGACCAGACAATGTTTCATTCTAATATACATGGAGCTGTTATGATTCAAGGACACCTAACTACAGTTGCTAATTATTACTATTAGTCCCATGGTGAAGAAAATCTTTTAATAGTGAAAGAAGTGAAATTCATCTTATTTCGACCCCATCAGCTCATCTTTAATATGAATACAATCACCTGAGGTTGTTGTTAAAATGTGAATTATGATGCTACAGACCTGAGTGGGGCTCCAGATTCTGCATGTCTAGGAAGCTCCTGGAACCCCTGTGTGGTGCAAAGGGTCAAGGAGTTCAGCTGCTAACTGAAAGTTTGGAGGTTCAGTTGGATGGCAATCTACTTCTGAAAAATTGACCATTGAAACCCTATACAGAACAGTTCTACTCATAGCGACAGACATAGGGTCACCATGAGTTGGAATAGAGTCAACGGCAGTTGGTTTGGCTAACAAACTCCCAGATGATGTTGATGCTGCTGATCAACAGACCATACTTTGAGTAGGAGGTATCCTGCCTCAAGGGGGCAGTGTGGAACATGACAGGAGGCAGGGAAGGGCTGAATGATCACATGCTCACCAAACTGCCCCTCTCCATCTGCAGGAGCCAGTGCCCATTAGACACACTTCCTGGGCAGAGGGCCATTAAAATGTAAATGCTGTCTAGGAGAACTATGGCACCTCAGACATGTACATCTGATTGAGAGTTGGGTCATCAGTTTAAGGACTCACCACTTTAAGTGCCCAATACCTAAAAGAGTAAATCTTTGTGGAGAGGACAGTAGGAAGATTCCTGATAAAAAACTAGTTTTGTTTGCATATTAGCAAGAGTGTTCATATATGAGGAAACTCTCAGCAGATAAGGCAGCATGGTGGTCCTGGACAGACTGCTATATCCTCCGAATCCGGCCCAGGGCTTGGACTACAGAAGAGGCTCAAGTACTATCTGAAGGGAGAAAGGGATGAAGAAAGAGAAAGAGAGGGAGGGAGGGAGAGAATTTATTTTAGGTGTGTTTGGAAGAGTAGACATTGCCTACTTCACATTTTTGTTAGTGGCTGGCATTAAAAAAAATCCTACGATTATAGATGGCTGAAGCTGGAAGGCATCTTTGAAGTCTTCTTTTTCAACCTCTCATTTCACAGTTCAGAAAACTGAGACCGATAGAAATGCTTTTCCTGCATCATACAGGGAGTTGGTGGCAAAGCTAGGACTGGATCCCAGTGTTCCCAGTTCTCAACCTTGCCTTATTTCCCATGCTCTTCATACCAAATAATGAAATTTATTTCATGGAATGTCATTACATGTCCAGTGCCCAGAAAGGATGAAGGTCTGGCAGCTGGAGGCCCCTGGGGCCACAAAGGATTACTCCTCCTTAACTCTTTGCTGAGCCTCTTGTGTTCTTCAGCTCTGAACTCTATTCCCCAAAGAAGACATTTTTGTTCTCTGTCCCCATCCCAGAGCAGGGAGAAACCAGGCTCTACCAGAACCCCAAACCCTTAAAGTTCTGGTTCAGAGTGGTGGCTCCATTCACATGCCTGGATCCCACAGCATACCTGGCGTCACCTGCAGACACCGACAGGTGTGAACACACTGAGAGGGATGAGGGGCATTGCCACTTCCTTAAGGAGACATCTGGATGTCTCCTAAGTGCTTCAGTAAATCGCAGACAATGCATCTATGCTGAGGGAGGTGGGAGACACACAGCAGGTCCCAGCTTTGTGGCCTGGAGAAGGGATGCTTTGACACTGAGCACTGGGGCACAGTTAGAGTGAAGGAAAGTGACCTGATAAAATGGTATCTCTCAGAGAAGACTTCTGGAAATGCCTTTCTGGGTGACATAGGAAGAAGTAACTGACCTGGTAACCAATGTGGCCTGTGGCCCACCCCTTAAAAGGCTCTTGGTCCCACATAGGAAGAATCAGGATCTTCATGTAGAAAAGCTCATTTGTATGTCATTCTCTAAGCCATTCTTAATATTTGCCTTAATCTAAGGCCTATTTTATATATATATATATATATATATATATATATATATATATATATATATATAACCTGTTGTTGTTGTTATTTGCCATCGAGTCGGCCCTGACTCATAGAGACCCCTCCTTGGGTTTCTGAGGCAGTATCACTATGGAAGTAGGATTGCCCAACCTTCCTTCCGAGGAGTGGCTGGTGGGTTTGAACCGCCAGCCTTCTGGTTAGCAGTCAAGTGCCTTAGGCACTATGCTACCAGAGCTCCTACTACCATAGAATTAATTCTGACTCATAATGGCCCTATAGGAAACAGAGTAGAAATGTCCCATGGGATTTCTTGAGTTGTAACCTTTATGAAAGCAGACTGTCACATCGTTCTCCCACAGAAGAGCTGGTGCTTTTGAACCACCAACCTCTTGGTTAAAAGCCAGGCCCTTAACCAGTGTGCACCAGGTCTCCTTAATACGCACATTCAGTGAACAAATTTAATATATACCCATATTTCAGCACTGAAACTCCTAGTGTTGAGCATAAAACCAAATTCATTGCCATAGAGTCGAACCTGACTCATAGCAACCCCTCCTTGGGCTTTCGAGGTGGTATCACAACCTTCCTTCCGAGGAGTGGCTGGTGGGTAGCCATTATATATCCTTTTAGCAATGACTTCAATGAGCTTCCTAACTATTATGTAGAGTAAAATCTAAATACATATGAACATGGGATGTTTTAGAAGCCTAATTGGAGGGTATACTATGTTGGTGATAGAGACTGTAAATAAGGGTATTTAAAGATCTAGGTTTGTTTCTTAGCTCCATTTATTACCATTAGATATGCCATTGTTGGGAAGGCCCCTATTTTATCTTCATGCTCCTCACTACACACCCACTTAATTACTGACTCCTCAATCAGGAAGACATGGAAATTCAGAGAGGTTAGGAGACTGTCCAAAGTAGAACAGGTTTGTCCTGTTTGGGGCACCCACATGTCTGAGTTTACACCACACATAGGAGAAGAGGTAAGGAGGGTTCAGTGACTTGGAGCCCCAACACGAGACCTTGGTGTAGACACAGAAGCCAGCTCCTCCAGGCCTGTATTACTGGCCCTACTGGAGCTGACTTGATGTCCTAAACATCACCAGGCTTCTCTAGGGCTGCAAACTAAGGCTATCTTCATACCCCATATTCAAGGTTTGAATTGTAGCTTCTTAGTTTAGGACCATGAGTACCCAATCATCTGCCCAGGCCCAAAGTCCATGCTTAATGTTTAATATCCCTTTATGTGGAAGCTCAAAGAGCAATTTTAAAGGAGGAAAAAAGTTCAGCATAATTTCCCCTCCTCTTCAACAGAGAGCCATACCCCAGATGGAAATAGAATTTGGTTATTGTCTGTTTAGGCTGTGGGTCACAGCAGTGACATCCAGACATGAAAGGTTTTCAATTCCATTAGCAGCACTTTAGCCCTCATTGCCCCCCTGCTGTCCTTTTTTTTATCTCTAGTAATATAATTAAGCCACTTCCCTTCCTTCCTTCCTCCCTTTCAATCTCATGAAGGAAGCTATTTTCAAGGCTTCTCATCAGCCCTTGTTACAGGGTGGTTTCATCTGATGAGTTCAGATGGCCATGTGGCAGCAACCCTCCAGGCTGTCCACTAGAGAATACAGGAAGTGCCACATTTTTTTTCCCCTCAATATTTCTGCTCATTGTCCTCATTGTTCCTTTACATCACATGCATCCCCTGCAACTTGGCAGCTGGTACAAGAGAACCTGCATGCTAAATAATCTCCTATGTCAGGATCTGGGGGAGGAAGGAGGCCAAACTTCTTAGAAGCCTTATCCTGAGGAACCACCAGGGACAGGAGCCCTCTTCCAAGAGGCAAAAAGCCCCAAGGAGTAATATTTAGAGAGGGATGTGTCGGGGGAAGCCCAGAGCAGCCACAGTTACTAAGGGAACTGACTGCCCCAGGGCCCTGCCTAAAGTGAGCACCAATTGTTTGTGCTAGAAATATCAAGATTCAGAGCTCTGGGAAAAGGGGACATTCGAAGAATGTCCTTAAGTGCTCCAACTTTTTAAAACCATTTGTTATGATTGTCAAAACCGAAAAGACCAAACTCACTACTGTCAAATTGATTCGACTCATAGCAACCCCTCTTTGGCTTTCTGAGGCAGTATCTCTATGGAAGTAGATTGCCTGATCTTCCTTCCGAGGAGTGGATGGTGGATATGAACTGCCAGGCTTCTTCTGGTCAGTAGTCAAATACCTTAGGCACTATGCCACCAGAGCTCCTGTTACGATGGTAAGTCCATGGAAAGAGTGGAAGAAATAAACAAGGAAGAAAGTCTTAAAGAAGAAAGATTCCTAGTAGATGGTAAGAAACCAAAAACTCTACCAAGAAGATGGGGAGAGGAAGAACACAGCTGAGAAGATGAAGGGCAAGAACCTCTCTCCTAGCCTGGGTGCCTGGCTTACTCAAAGCCTACTTTTCACACCAGTTCAGCTCTGCCCTCCATATTTAGACACTATATGTTTTTCTTCATACTCTCTTCCTCTCCCTTCCCCAAATATCCTAATTTGACAACTCCGGGATTTTCATGGAATATACTAAGTTCTTTATTGAGACAAATTATAAAACCCACACAAAAGCAAAATATCCTAGTAGCTAAAACACATAGAATCCCTGCTACATCCATCATCTCTAGTAATAACAGTAGTTCTGCAAGGTAAAAACTATCTCTCCAACTTACAGATGAGGAAACTAAGGCTGACAAAGGTTAAAGATCTTGGTTGCCCAAGATCACACAGATAGTAAATGACAGAGCTAGGGTCTGACAAGCTTCATGTTTCTCCAGAGCATGTGCTTTCTCACACAATATTATAAAATCTTTCTGATGGAAGTGATGGGGTCTTAGATTGTGACACTTCTTGGACAGAGACAATGTCATGTCCACCTTTATAGGAGCCATTTAATAAAGATTTGACATAGATAGAATAAGGATCCCTGATGATACAATGGTTAAACACTCAGCTGTTAATTGAAAGGACAGCAATTCAAACCCACCAGTCACTCCATGGGAGAAAGATGAGGCTGTCTGCTTCTGTAAAGATTACATCCTTGGAAAATCTATGGGGCAGCTCTACTCTGCCATATAGGGTTGCTTGTGAGTCGGAATCTACTCGATGGCACACAATCCAACTGCATAGATAGAATATACAGAAGGCCTGATTCTAATCCCATCTCCCTTGGCTTTGCTGAGAATTTTTTTTCCAGGAAGGGAGATGGAAGCATCTAATAGGGCAGAGATATCAGTGGCTTGACTTAAATTCCCTAAGTGGAGGTTAGAGGGCATCGGTTAGAAGGTGGTAGTGGGTCTGTAGTAACACACACACAGCATGGCAAGCAGCTAGGCAGAGAAACATGACTTCTGTCAAATAACATGAAGAGTAGAAAGGCTACAGAGAGCAGAATCCAATCATTACAAAGAGGCCAGTTGCAGTCTGCAAAAAAAAAAAAACAGGCTGTGGTGTGCTAGGAGACAACTAACAACTGGCTCCGACTTGTAGGGAGGGGTATGTGTATGTGCTCATTTGCAGGATTTACCAATTTCCATGCGACACACATCCATGCTGTAAATGCTCCCATTGTGGTCAATTTCATGCTATCAATGAGATGTTAACTGACTCAAAAAATTCCCAAAATTTGACAATATACTTTCAGCACTGGAACCAGGAGAGTGCTAAGGCAAAGACTTGGGCCCTGGCCAAGAAAATAGGAGTAGGCTACAGAGACTCAGAGGTCTGGGGAGGAAGATGTCCTGGTGTTGGAATACCATCCTAAAAACACAGCTCTTAGTTAAACACCCAGAGGAGAACTTGCAAAGTCTCTTCTGGCATCTGTTTTAGTGGCTTCCAAGCTTCATAAACAGACGGTTCTAGATAGCCGAATGGTATTCCTCCAGTGGAAAATCCTTAATAGATTCATTCATCTTACAAAGTGCCATTCGCTGTGTTAGACCCGTAGATTTTCAGTTCCCTCTTGGCTGTACATACTGTAAGGGAAGGAGTTATGTTCATATCCAGCACACAGCACAGTGCCAGGCACATAATAAGTGTCTGTATATGTATTGAGTAAATGAATGGAATCAAGCTTGTCAATGGGAGGAAAAAAAAAAAAAAAAACTTGGAAAGACATCTTTAGGGAATTAGAAGACTTTGCATTCTCACCCTATCTGATTCTCCTCTCTTAACCTTTCTCTCATCTCGTAAGTGGTTTAGGATTTTAAAGACATCATAGAAATAGTAAGAGGTGCATTTATCAAGGTTATAAGGTCTTTAACTCGTTTGTAAAACTACTGCATTAGTTTATATGTTAAGGAAGGTGAGTGGTTTTGTTTTTTTCTTTTTTTTAATGGAAGGGGTGGGGACAAAAATAACTCCATCAATGCCAGCAATGAAATGCTCAAGGGGATGGAAAATCCCTGTGTTTAGCACTGCCTATGGGCCCAGCCATTGAAAAAACAGAGCAAGGTCCTGACCCATTGACGGGTGCCTGTCTCTGCAGGGCATTTCTGAAAGAGAAGGCCGTTACTCTGCAACCAAGTGGAAAGAATCAGTTGCCTTTGAGAACATGCCAACTTAGAACAACTCCATTAGTGTCACAGTAAAACTGTGCTCCATAGTGTTTTCAATGGCTGATTTTTCTAAGCAGATTGCCAGGTCTTTCTTCCAAGGCACCTCTGGGTGGGCTTTAATCTTCAATATTTTGGTTAACAGTGGAGCAAATGAACTTTTTGTACCATCCAGGGACTACCCAACCAAGTGGAGATCCTATAAAATTCACCAGATATGCAAAAACAGGGAACTCTAAAAGAAAAGAACTCAATTCTTGTGAACAAAACCACATGGCTCATTCAGAGCATTGACAGCCACCTTTGCTGGAACCAGGGCAGTTCAAAATGGGTCAGTCATGGATAATGGAAACAAGGGCAGTACACATATATCATAGCATGAAAATATTTTATGCAGCAGGATTTTGACCTGAGTAGTGTCCCAAAGGTGGTGGCTGACGCATTCAAAGTGGCCTGATTGGCTTCAGCATTTGAGCACGTGTTTGCTGCCTATTTCCTCCAAACCCACTGTCAACTAGTCAAATCACAGTGACCCTATAGGACAAAGTGGAACTATCCCATAGAATTCCAAGGCTGTAAATCTTTACAGAATCAGACTCTCATATCTTTCTCCCATGGGGTGGCTGGTGGGCTTGAACCACTGACCTTTTGATTAGCAGCTAAGCGCCTTAACCGCTGCATCACCAGGACTCCTGCCTGTTTTCTAATTGAGTCAAAATCTGCTTTTATTTCCTTCGGCCATGATTGAATCATTTAAAGTTGGTTCAAACCCATGGCTGGAATACCTATCAGCCCAAGATAGTTTTTAGGTGCCCTCAGTCAGTTCTAACTCATAGCAACCCTATATACAAGAGAATGAAATCCTGCCATTCCTGCACCACCTTAACAATGATTGTTGTATTTGAACTCATTGTTGCACCCACTTTGCCATTTCACTGAGGTCTTCCTCTTTTTCAATGACCCTCTACTTTACCAAGCATGATGTCCTTCTCCAGGGACTGGTCCCTCTGGATATCATGCCCAAAGTACGTGAGACGAAGTCTTGCCATGCTTCTAAGGAGCATTCTGGCTATACTTCTTCCAAGACAGATTTGTTGGTTCTTCTGGCAATCCATGGTATATGCAATATTCTTTGCTAACATTACAATTCAAATACATCAATTCTTCTTCAGTTTCAGTTATTCATTGTCCAGTTTTCCTGTGCATATGAGGTGATTGAAAATACCATGGTTTGTGTCAGGTATACTTAGTCCTCAAAGTGACATCTTTGCTCTTTAACACTTGAAAGAGATCTTTCGCAGCAGATTTGCCCAATCCAATATGTCATTTTGTTTCTTGACTGTTGCTTTCAGGGGCATTGATTGTGGATCTAAGTAAAATGAAATCCTTGACAATTTAAATCTTTTCTCCATTTATCATGATGTTGCTTATTGATCCAGTTATTTGAGGATATGTGTTTTCTTTATGTTGAGGTGTAATCTGTACTGAAGACTGTAGTCTTCAATCTTCATCAGTAAGTGCTTCAAGTGTTCTTTGCTTTCAGCAAACAAAGTATGGATAACATTGTGAAGAATGGGAATTCCAGAACACTTAGTTATGCTCCTGTGGAACCTGTACATAGACCAAGAGGCTGTCACTGGAAAGAAGACTTTAAAATCAAGAAAGGTGTGTGTCAGGGTTGTATCACTTCACCATACTTATTCAATCTGTATGCTGAGCAAATAATCTGAGGAGCTGCACTATATGAAGAAGCATGCAGCATCAAGATTGGAGGAAGACTCATTAACAACCAGCAATATGCAGATAACCAGATGACATAAGCTTGCTTGCTGAAAGTAAAGAAAACTTGAAGCCCTAGATAGTATAGGGAAACAAAGGAGAGCCACATACACATCTCTGAGCCTTGAAAAAGTGGGGTGGGGAGCAGGTGCGCTGGCAGGGCCTATGGAAGAGCAAGAGAGGAAAGTGAGGGAATCCAGGCTGGAGCTTTCCCCTACCTCCCCTCAAAACCCCCAAACTGTGGGCTCCTTCCTGGGAAGGAATCTGTAGCTGGTGCCTAACAGATTACAGCCCACTACTGTGGAGTCAATTCCAACTCATAGCAACCCTATAGGACAGAGTAGAACTGCTCCATAGGCTGTAATCTCTATGGAAGCTGACTGCCATATCTTTCTCCCTCAGAGTGGCTGATGGGTTCCAACTGTGATCTTTTGGTTAACAGCCAAATGCTTTAACCACTGCCCCACCAAGACTCCTTTCCTAACAAGTTAGGAATTATATTATCCATTCTGTGACCTCTAAGGAGCATATCATCTAAAGAGTCCCTGAGTCTGTTGAATGTTATATAAAACATGAAATATTTTCAGTTGTTACTTGTCTGTTCTTTGTTTCCTTTTCCTCCATTGATTTAAATTCAACCTACAATACTTTATTTTCCCCCCATATCACTATTACAAGACTTATCATATTGTGCTATATTATTGATATACATATACGTCTGTCTCTCCTCTTTTCTGCCCACTTCTCAGCAGCAGGAACTGTGTATCTATGCCTGGAACAATCCTGGGCATATAGGACATATTCTGATATGTTGGTTAGATACTGTAACCAATTAATTCATATGCCAATGGTTATGGAAGTCTCTATGTGGTGCAAATGGTTTGCATAGGGCTACTAACCTAAAGGTTGGTGGTTTGAATCCACCCAGAGGTGTTTCAAGCCAGATTCAGAAGAGGACTTGGAATAAAGACTACAGCAGAGGTTTTTGATGGATCAGGAAGAAGTGAAAGAAAGAAATGGTCAAGAACTAGCAGAAGGGAAGGAAATGAAGATCAGGATAGATATCTGAATGAGCAAATAATACACCTTAGAAAAGGAACCTTACTGGACATAATTTCACATAATGAGATAAAATAAAGAACAATCTCCAGGTGACCACAAGGCCCAGGTGATCAGAAGCTATTCTGCATTCCTCCGAACGAAGGAATAGATTTTGTAAGTTAGTATGCAACTTAAGTTTAAAAAGTAAAGAGACAGAGAGAGAGAGAGAGATATCAGTGAAAACCAAACGAAAAGCAAGGAAGAGGAAAAGGATTTACAACACAGTGTGCTGCGTCCTTTGACAGAAACATCAAAGAGTGACCTTTAAAGTAAAAGCTGGGCAAGAGCCGCTCAATGAGTCTGGTTTCCAGCCAGCAGGAGCGTGACGCAGACCCAGTGATGAATTATGTAATAGTCCCACATAAAGGAAAAATTCTTCCAAGGCATCTGGCACATAGTAGGTGATTGGGAATCATGCCCTTCCTCCTTCCTTGCCATACTTAGGGGGAGTTGAGGAGGTAGCATCTCCCCCCAGGGTTCTCAGGGAAGCTGGAGGGGATGGATCAACAGGTGTGTGGCTTCTTGATGTTTACTCCACAGTCTGCAGAGACCAGGACAGGATGTTCCCAGAGGTGTTTTTTTACCTTGATATGGTAGGTCATACTACATTCTTAGGATTAGGTTTCTTACATGTGTTCAAAATTGTTTATGTCCCAATCCTCAGCCTGTCTTCCTTTTACTTGGCTACATTTAATTAGGTGGTATATATGTACCTAAACTTCAATGGGGAGCTCTGGTAGCATAGTGCCTAAAGCACTTGACTGCTAACCAGAAGACTGGCGGTTCAAACCCACCAGCCACTCCTCAGAAGGAAGGTTGAGCAATCTACTTCCGTAGTGATACTGCCTTGGAAACCCAAGGAGAGGTCACTACGAGTCAGGTCCGACTCAACGGCATATAATAACAATAACAAAACTTCAATGTGTATACAAGCCTGTGTATACAATGCGTATACAAGCCTGGTATTTTGCAGGCTATCCCTAACATGGGACAATTCCTCAAGCTGTCTCCGTTAAGTGATTTTTCATAAGATCATTTACATTCCTTTTGTTCCACTTCTGTCCTCATCAAAGAAATTTGATTATGATCTGGCTTCCCATGTAGTTTGACTACAGGGAGAGGATACACTTATCATGTAGCTTTTAGTGTTCTGGTTTGGTGACAATTACTTCTCATTGTAACTTAATCAGTTGTCTCCTGATATCAACCTCTGGTGCATCTCAGTTAACATAGACCTGTCTGTAGGGCCTAGTGTCACCTAGTCATTGTCAGAAGCTTGTCTCTAGGCCTGCAAAGTAAAAACCAAGTCCAAGAATGTAGGGATATCTGCAAGATACCCTCTGAGGATGACACCTTAGATGATATCACTATCATGTCCAGCTACTATTTTCTAAAACTCTTAAGTCCCTTTAAACAAAGACTGTCAAAAGAGTCTATTCCCCAAATCGCTTTGACTTTAGCAGCTACAGAAAAATGAAAGGAACATGAATTTCATTTCCAATGTTTATTTTCCCCTTTTCATGGATGTATTGCCTTTTCTCCTCATTCCGTACTCTCATTCTCTCACCCTCATGGGCAATGATTTTAATGTGTTCAATGTATGTTAATGCTCCTGCAAATTATATCACTGTTGATTTATAGCTTATATTTATGTAAATCAAGTTGGGTTACAGATATCATTCAGCTTCTTACTTTCTGTACTCAACACTATTTTTGGAAGCTCCATCTGTGTTATGATGTGCACATTTAGTATATAGCTTCTTTCTGCTGCAAAAGGCTCCATGGTGTGTGTGTGCCATGTTTGGCTTATCCATTCCCCAGGTATGGACACATGTTTCTTATGGACTTAGGGTTTCTTGGGATATATACCCAGGAGCAGAATTGCTGGGGCCCAAGTTATATGTACACAAGTTGTCTGAAGACTGCCAGGTGGCTGCACCAAACTACACTCCCACCTGCAGAGCACAGAGGTTCCTATAGCCTACCTCCCTGATAACTCCAACAAGTCTCATTTTATTTTTCACACTTCTGATTACTAATGAGGTTGAGCAGCTCGTCTTATGCTTGTTAGACTTCTGGGTTTAGTCTTCTCCACATTGCCTGCTCACATTCTTCATGGGATAACAAAATATTCCATTATTATGTTAGACTTTCTTTACTTTTGTTTGTTGTTGATTTACAAGCTCCCTATTCATTCCATATACCAACCCCTTGTCAATTTGAGACATTGCAAATATTTCTCCCAATGTTATTTGTCAATCTTATTCATGTTTTCCATAAATCTTCAATTTCCAATTAGCCAAATTCCATCTTTTTTAACTTCTGCTTTGTACTTTTGAAGTTTTGTTTAAGAAGTCTTTCCCTACCCTAGAAAAGAATTCTGGTAGTTCAGTGGCTAAGGCATTTGGCTACCAACCAAAAGGTCAGCATTCAAACCTACCAGCTGCTACACAGGAGAAAAATAAGGCAGTCTGCTTCCATAAAGATTTACAACCTTGAAAAACCTCTAGGAGCAGTTCTACTCTGTCCTATAGGGTCACCATGAGTTGGAATCAACTCAATGGCAGTTTTAAGGGGATCGAGTTTATTCTTTTCCAGAAAGATATCTGCAACAAATATGTAAGTCACATAAGTTTATAAAATCTGTCAGTATTCTCAATACCATCCATTAAGCTATCTATCATTTCTCCATGAGTTTGTCATGCCATCTTTATTGTGTATTAAATTCCCATAACAATATTTATTATCAGAAAGCTTACCATGTGGATTCATGTGTTGTGAATAATATAAAACTTCAGAAGATTTCATGCAAATGAGAAAGACAATGGCCTCTGAAACCCTGCAACACTTTCAGGACAAGCTGTAATCTAAGGAGAGACTTGTCCAGATGCAAAGCTTCTTGGTTCTTCCAGTGTGAGACATGGAGGCTTCAGATCTAGGAGTCTTGGCTGTTATTTCTGAAAATAGAACCGACTAAGCTCAGCAGTAGCCAGTGTTTGTTCATTGCCTGCAGAGTACTAAACTCACTGCCCTTGAGTCGACTTGACTCATGGCAACCCCTCCTTGGGTTTCCGAGGCAGTATCTCTATGGAAGTAGATCTTCCTTCCGAGGAGTGGCTGGTGGATTTGAACTGCCAGCCTTCTGGTTAGCAGTCAAATGCTTTAGGCACTAAGCCACCAGAGCTCCCTCTACAGTGTACTAGAAACTTTCATAGTTGCTTTAAGTATATTATCTGCTAAACCCATTAAGCCATGAAGTAGGTGGTTTGATCGATGAGGAAACTGAGATGCAGAAAGGCTAAATAAACTTAAACCAGCCTGCCTACCAGATAAAGGGTAAAGCTAGATTGACTTAAGATGTGCATGCATCTAACCCCACTACCGATGATCCTTCTATTCTATTATACTGCTCTTCATATTCATTTTATTATTTCAGACATTATTTAAGAAGTTCTGACCATTTCAAGGCATTGTGCTTGGGGGCAAGAAGGGTTCATCAGATAAGGATTCTCTCCTTAAGAAGTGTATAGTCTAGTCTGAAGATAACATTCATCCACAAACAAGTACAATATAGATTAGAAAAGAAGAACTGATATAGAGGAGAATTGAGTTCTGCTCAAAATTAGAAGAAATGTTTTCAATTTTTACCTTTATCTAAGAAGCACCTATCCCATTAGACTTCCATGTCATGGACTGAATGTTGTAGTCACAAGTACTGGGTTACACAGATACTTAGCAAAACTGTCGTTCCAGGGATTTCTTCTAGGCTTTTGAGAATTCAAAGAGATAGTCTCCAACTTGTGTGTAATGTCCTCTTCCCTTGAGCTATTGGCAATTCTGGTATTTAACCTACAATCTCAAGACCACTCAGTCTCAACAATTCTCTATCATTTGCTAAAGGAAACATATAGGCCAGAAACTCAAAAACACTGGGAGAAGAAGAGAGGAACATACAGAGAGGAACAGTCGGGAAGAAAAAAGGAAAGATGACAGTTTTATGAACAGAACAAATTCTAATAATTTTTCATACTTGAAAGGTGTCATTGGTCTAATTCCCCAGAGGCAGACCCCCTGGACAAGGATACATATGAAAGAGGCTCAGGAGAAGCTAGTAAGGGAGGAAGGGAAGCAGGACAATGATGGGGAAGAAGTCACACAGAGTGATATTTCAGGCACAGTCCCAGCCTCAGCTTGATCCTACCACGGAGCTCTGGAGTGAACAGAGCATCTCAGTTTGTTCAGACTCAGAACCATTTTGCTGGGACTTTTATACTCCAACAGCACTCAGATCTCAGTTATGGGTCAAAAGGGGATGGGGTCATAGAATGCAAACTCCCAGGCAGCTCCAGTGTCACGTTAATTGTCCTCAGTAGAGAACTGGGTATAGATAAGAAAGACATACAGAAGCTGGGGGTGGGGAGGTCTGCGTAGGGCTTCCATAGTGCTGCTGCAAATGAGGTCTGCATCAAATATATAAGTCAAGTTCAGGAATTCTGCCAATCTGTAGCCATTTCAAAGGAGCCCTGGTAAAGCAATGGTTACGTGTTTGACTAGTAACCCCAGGGTTGTCTGTTCAAACTCACCCAGAGGCTCCTTGAGAGAGAGACTTGGAATTCTGCTTCCATAAAGATTACTACCAAGCAAACCTTATGGGGCAGTTCTCCTCTATCACGTAGGGTCTCTTTAAGTCAGAATTGACTGGACAGTACCTAACAACAACAACGGCACAGCTGCTCCAATGAATCTTAGTAGTACACCTTCAGTCTATAGGTGAGAAAGCTGGGGCACAGACAGTTAAAATATTTGTCCCAAATCATGTTAATTTGTGACAGAACTAGAATTTCTGGCTTCTAAATTCAAGTAAGGAGCCCTGACAGCATGTGGTTAAGCCCTTGATTGCTAACCCAAAGGTAAGTTGTTGGAATCCACCAGCAGCTCCCAGGGAGAAAAATGTGGCAGTCTGCTGCTTCTGTAAAGATGACAGGCCTGGAATGCCTACTCTGTTCTACTCTGTCCTATAGGGTCACTGATAGTCAGAATCAACTCAATGGCAATATTTTGTTGCTGTTGTTAAATTCAAGCACAGGTCTTTTTCAACTTACTCACTGCCTCACTTCCCTACAATGACCAGGCCCTTAGACTTTGCCAGAACACCTTGTCAACTCAGTAGATCACATTTTCTATTTGCATCATTCCTTGCTCAGAGTGCTTTCTCAGGCCCATCACCCATCCCTCCAGGCCCCAGCCAGCCCACAGAGGCCTGCTTGGAGGCTCAGAAGGAAACAGACTTATTCCCTTGACAGAGGGCCGGCAGTCATCTGGAAGACTAATCTGGGTAGTTAAGGAAACCTTGGCGCCTGAAGAAGGCACTCAGAAGATGACAGGTCTGAATAGTCTGACAAATTTTTATTGCCCCAAAATCTCCAGTCCTGTAAGTCATGAAATAAATCTCAGCCCACATCAAATAAATTATCGTCTGTTTAAGAACAGAAGTGGGGATGAAGTGGAGAGTGCTCAATCTGCTCCAGCCTCTTCTTTCCCTCAGCTCAATTTGGGGATTTTTTTTAATCAAAACAGATTTTGGCCCAACCCTTGAAGCACCAAATCTCCCCCCACCCCCAATCCCCTGAAAGATGGATGAGCCAAACCTCAGAGCAATCAAGGGGTTAAACCCACTTTTAAGAATCCTGAGACCAGCCAGGCAGGGAGGAAAGAGGCACTGAAAGATGAGGAAGCTGTCATGCTCACTGGCGGGGCAGATGAGATGACCAGCACCAAAGATTTATCAGCAAAAGGAAAAAAAAATCAATTGGCTGGAATAATGTTAAAAGAAAGAAGGGGGAAAATAATGCAAGTGACTAGGGCAATGGGAAAAGAAGTTTTAAGTATGAGATAGAAATCTCTTCTCTGACCTCTGGAGGCACAATCTGTGCTTCCTTCATTCTTACACTTAACAGACTGAATTATAATAGTCCATTTGCTTATCTGTTTCCCTGACCAGAACGTCATACTTTTGAGGACAAGGACCCTGTCTTCTCGGTTCATCCTTGATGTCAGCCAGACCTAGCACAATGTCTAGCACATAGTAGATGCTCATTGTTGTTGTTATGTGCTGTCAAGTCGGACCCGACTCATAACAGCCCCTCCTTGGGTTTCTGAGGCAGTATCACTATGGAAGTAGATTGCCCCATCTTCCTTCCGAGGAGTGGCTGGGCCTTAGCCACTATGCTACCAGAGCTCCCGTTCATTATGTATTTGTTAAATGCCCAAGTGAATGCCTGAATGAACTGGCATTTTTCAAGTATCAATATTAATGCAGACTCAAGGCTAGGCACTTGACCTCCTTGAGTCTTATGAATCTCTCAACAATGAGATAGATATTATCACAGCCCTTTAGCAGATAAAAAATTGAAATCTAGAGAGGTGAAATAACTTTCCTGAGACAAGACAGCCAATACATGGAGGAGTTGGAATTCAAATCAAGTTCTATATGACTGTAAAGTGTATGTTTTTTTAATTGAATTTACTGTTTATTTGTAGATAATTCTTGATTATGTGAGGTCTGGCTGCCCAATCTGAGAATGAGCCATTATCCTCCCATCCTGGGCTGCCCACCATTTTGTCATTCCATCCTTTGCTTCTGTGTCCTCCATTTGGTACACTGGAGAAAGAAAAAAGATGAAATCTAAACCAATCCATGAATTATACTTTGTCAGCTCTTCTCTCTGGGTGTTTCATTTGTATATGTTTTCTCCTGCCCTCTAGGCTGTAAGCTCCTTGGGGGCAGAAGCCACATTTTGTGCTTTTCTGGCCACTCTTCCCCCAGGCACTACAGGTATGATTCAGGTCATAGGCAGTTATGTCACTCTGGTTGGCGCCACAGCAGAGGATGACAGAATGAGGGCGCCAGTGACCCGGGGGGGGGGGGGCTATGGTACAGAAATGAGAGGTACACAATGCTGCCTTGGAAAGTCCCACCAATAACAGAGCCAATCCATCAGTTGAGCACAAAGCAAACTGGTTCCTGAAGGACAAATGGGACTTAAACAGAGGGAGGAGCAAGGCAAGGTTGGCATAGACATAGGTTTCAAAAACTGTGGAGCACAGTGGAGTCAGCCTGTCTGTCTCTGACTCTTCTTCTCTGTGGAAGCCAGATAACATCTTGCAAGAAGTCTTTTTTTTTTTTTTTTTTTCTCGCCTGTATGGCCCAGCTTTTCCACTGTAACCTCAGGTGAACATCCCCAGCCTGAGTCTTCCCACCTGTAAAAGTAGGGCTGAGGCTAGCCCCACTTCTCCAACTCCAAGCTCTTTGCAATCTCATGCATTTTGAAGTCTCTGGTGTAAATGTTACTTCACAGGGCTTTTAGCTGCTGGGAGAGGAGAGAGCTACTGAGAATGGAGAAGTGCTGAATTAAGCTTATTATGAGAACCGCACCTGAACATCAGCCTGCTGAAAGGCCATCCATCTTGGCTGGGCTGAAGGGATGGAGCGTGATTAATGCAGCTGGTTAGTGGGCTGGACCCACCTCTGCCCATCTCCTCCTCTGGATGCTGTTTGAAGAATTCATTAAGAGAAGGTGGTCAGGAAGGGGGAAAGCTGCCACTGTCCTTATCTCCCCACCCTTGCCCTCCTCCAGTTTGTCTTCAAACAAGAGGGTCAATATCGAACAGAGTTGGATAGGTCCTTTTGGTAGGAACAAGACTACCAGCACTGGTAAACCCCTCCCAAAGTTACATACGTACATATATAAGTACGTACGCACGTAAGCATTGCCATAGAGTCGGATCAACTCATAGTGACCCCTCCTTGGGTTTCTGAAGTGGTGTCACTATGGAAGTAGATTGCCCAACCTTCCTTTTGAGGAGTGGCTGGTGGGTTTGAACCACCAGCCTTTTGGTTAGCAGTCAAATGCCTTAGGCACTACACCACCAGAGCTCCCCCAAAGCTACATAGCAAGGTTAAAAGCTTTAAATTCTCTGTCTTTCCTTGAAATTTTATTGTGGCGGTCATTGTTGTTAGGTGCCATCAAGTCAATTCTGATTCATGGTGACCCCATGTGGCGGAGAAGAACTCCCCATAGGATTTCCTAGGTTGCAATCTTTACATGACCAGATCACCAAATCTTTCTCAGGGAGTGGGCTGGACGGGTTAAAACCATCAACCTTTTGGTTAACAGCTGAGCACTTAACCACTGCACCATCAGGGCTTCTTTTATTGTGGTTATAAAATTTTACATAAAATTTTACCACGTTAGCCATTTTAAGTGTACAACTGTGACACTGATGACTTTCACCATATTGTGTAATCATCACCATTATCCATTTTTGAAAATTTTACATCACCTCAAACACAAACTCAGAATCCCTTCAGCAATAACTCTGCATTCCTCCTCCTTCCCCGAGCCCCTGGGAACCACTAATCAACTCTTATCTCTATGCACTTGCCTATTCTAGATATTTCATATAAGTGGGATCAAAACAATACGTGTCCTTTCGTGTCTGTTGAATTCTCATTCTTTTAATCTATTCACTTAAAAATGAAATAATAAAAACAAAAGTGAGCTCCCTCCTCTGTACTCATCCTGCTGGAGTCGCTTCTCTGATAGACTCCCCTGAAGGCGTCTGCAGGGTAGCCAGCCACACAGACACTTCAATCCAATGTGATGAGGGAGGACAAAGGGTGCAGCAGGGCTGACCCCCCTCATCTGGGCATCCTGGAAGGGATGCTGGTCACAGGGTTCTCCACATCTAACCACTCACAGGTGCTGTCGTAGTTCTCTAGTGCTGCTATAATAGGTACTACAAATGGATGGCTCTAACAAACAGAAATTTATTTTCTCACATTTTAGAAGGCTAGAAGTCCAAATTCAGGGCACCTACTTTCTCTCTCTGTTGGCTCTGAGGGAAGATTCTTGTCTCTTTTCACCTTCTGTTTCTTGATTCCTTCATGTGGCTTGACCTCTATCTTCCCCCATCTCTGCTTGCTTCTCTGTGCCTAAACTGCTCATTTTATTGCTCAGAGATGATTGGCTTAAAACACACCCTACACTGATATGGCCTCATTAATATAACAAAGAAAGCCCTATTCCCATATGGGATTACACCCACAAGTACAGTGGTTAGGATTAGTGCCTAAGGCACTTGACTGCTAACCAGAAGGCTGAGGGTTCAAACCTCTACTTCTGTAGAGATTGTTGTTGCTCTTGTTATTATTATGTGCCATCCAGTCAGACTGACTCATAGCAACTCCTCCTTGGGTTTCCAAGGCTGTACCACTACGGAAGTAGATTGCCCAATCTTCCTTCCTAGGAGTGGCAGGTGGGTTTGAACTGCCAGCCTTCTGGTGAGCAGTCAAGTGCCTTAGGCACTATGTTTTCAGAGCTCCTCCCTAGAGATACCACCTCAGAAACCCAAGGAGGCGTCGCTGTGAATAGGAATACATTCAACAGCACTGAGTTTTTTTTTTTTTTTCTTTTAGTTTGTTGTTGGGGACACAATTTGATCTGAAATAGGTGCTCCAGTCAGAGTGATTCATGCAGGTGGCCAAGCAGCCAGGAACCCCTGCTTGAATCACCAAGAAGTCAGGTGCACGAGCAAGGGCTATTACTTAATGATTAAAATCATTCTTTATCACTCCTGTGATTTTTAGTCTGAATTCATAGAAGTGTCATTTTTAGCATTCCATAAAAATTGTTCTCTTCCTGCTCCTGCTGGTGTCAATTTAATGCTTGCTACAGGGACTGCTGGGAAGTGGGAGGAATCGGCAACAACCTCACCCAACACTTGAGAAAAATTATTTATTAATGATTCAGGCCATCTTTTCAAGTTTTTATAAATCCTTGCTGACCCCCTGATTATTTCCTTTGGGAGAAGAGGGACTGGGCTTGGTGCAAACTCATTTTATTGATTTCTTGGGTTGGATAACTTGATACCAAATACAAGGCAGGAGCCCAGTTATCTTGATGTTTTATGTACGGGAAGCAGGAAAGACTAGAGAAAAGGTCTCTGTCACTGGAACAAGAAGATTTATACTTTAGTGCCAGTTCTACAGCACATAGCTGGTGGATCTTGAGTAAATCACTTTTGTTACCTACCGCACTAAAACAGGAAAACAACACACGTTTACTGACACCAACCTCAATTACTCTGCTATTTCTTGTCCCCACAGAACTAGTGCACATAATTCTCACTATTTTTTTATTTCATTATGTATTTATTTGTTCTTCCCTCATTTGAAGAAAAATTAGGGAAAGTTTACAAAATTAGGGAAGCAAAAAAGAGAGAAAATAACCTCCAAAATCCTACTGCTGTGAAGTTGATTTCAACTCGTAATGACCCTACAGGACAAAGTAGAAGTGCCTCATATGGTTTCCAAGGCTGTAATCTTTACAGAAGCAGACTGCCACATCTTTCTTCTGTGGAGCAGCTGGTGGGTTCTAACCACCGACCTTTGTAGTCAGCATCCAAGTGCTTAGCCATTGCACCATGTGGGCTCCTTGGGGGGAGGGGGAGGAGGCTAAATAAAAACATATGACAGAGAAAATTAGTACCCTAAAATACATGTCACAAAGTTCATCCTTTTTTATTAGAAATAGGCCACACATTGGTCTCACTTGCTAGTGGCAAAATGAGAGCATGCAATCTGAAAGGAAAACGTAGTTCTGGGTGGGGTGGGGTGGGGAAGGCCAAACAGCAATAACAACGAATTTTCCTGGTTCTGAGAACTGACAAATTTGTTTCTTCAATCCCAGTAAGAAGTACCTACTACCCATATGTCAGTTTGTTGTATTGTGGTGGCTTGTGTGTTGCTATGACTCTGAAAGTTACTCCACAAGTATTTCAAATACCAGCAGGGTCACCTGTGGTGGACAGGTTTCAGCAGAGCCTCCAGACTAAGACAGACTAGAAAGAAAAGCCTGGAAATCAACTTCCAAAACTTAGTTAATGAAAAGCCTATGGATCACAATAGAATATTGTCCAACTGATCATGAAGATGGCTCAGGACCAGGCAAAGTTTTGTTCATTTCATTATACATTAGGTCTCTATGAGTTGCAGCTGACAGCAACTAACAACAATAAAAGGACATTGAGAGATGAAGAGTACAAGTTCTCTACAATTTCATAAGAGTGAAGATACCAGTAATTTCTTAAAGCTATGATTACTTGTTACAGTTTTCTTTCTTTTTCTTTATTTTTCTACTTGTGCAGTGTTCCCTCTCCTCCCCTCTCACCCCCGGTAACAAACAAAGCAAGTTTCCTTCCATTTTCCAATGCAAGATAAGGGCAATAGTGTCATCAAGGAATTCAGTGAAAAACACCTCCAGGTTGGAGCTCAAAACAATATCTGCAGGTATGAATCTTTCTGCTTTGGGTGAGACTATTGAAAACTTGATATTATTCAGATTAGTTGTTCTCAGAGTGGGGCCCTGAACCTCCAGCATCAGTATCATTTGGGTACTGGTTAGAAATGCAGATTTTGAGTCCCATCAGGAGCTCTGGTAGCATAGTACCTAAGGCACTTGACTACTAACCAGAAGGCTGGCAGTTCAAACCCACCAGCCACTCCTCGGAAGGAAGATGGGGCAATCTACTTCCGTAGTAATACTGCCTTGGAAACCCAAGGAGGGGTCGCTGTGAGTCAGGTCTGACTCAACAGTACATACCAACCATACCAAAGATCTAAAAAACCAGTTGCTGTTGAATTAATTCCAACTCCTGGCAACCCAACGTGTGCAGGATAGGACTCTGTTCCACAGGGTTTTCAATGGCTATGACCTTTTGGAAGCAGAAAGCCAGGCCTTTCCTCAGAAGTGCCTCGAGGTTTGTTAAAACAGTAAACTTTTGGTTAGCAGTTGAGTGCTTAAGTATTTGTACCACCCAGGAACGCAAACCTGCTGAATCAGAAACTTTGAGGGTAGAGCCTGGGAATTTGTGCTCTGGTAGCATAGTGGCTAAGATACTTGCCTGCTAACCAGACGGCTGGCGGTTCAAACCCACCAGCCACTCCTCGGAAGGAAGGTTGGGCAATCCTACTTCCGCAGTGATACTGCCTCGGAAACCCAAGGAGGGGTTGCTATGAGTCGAGGCGACTAGACAGCAAACAACAATAACAACAACAACGCAGTGTGAGAAAGGGATGAATAGATTGCATGTCCTTCAAACAATTCACAGAAACACTAATCCTTGCCTCTGATCCTTTGAGTAGACTGGGAGGCAGGTAATTTGAGATTATAGGCCCTTAGCAAGAGCCTGGAAAACAAACACTTACATTATCAATTAAAAGCAACATCACCTGAGAGGAAAGTCTGGTTGACATCCTTCCTCTTCTGTATGCTATGTCTTCCCTGCAGATCATCTGACCTCCTGCTTTGCCCTGTGCAGAAGGGTGCAAGTGCAGGTCAGCACAGGGCCATGTGTTTCCTGGGAAGATGCCTGCACTACGGAGTACGCATTTCTTCGTGGCTTCTTTTAAACTGTTCATATGTGTTCTGCATGCGTATCTGTTCTCCCAGCTCTAAAATTCTGTTTATCCCAGTCAATAGGAAAAGAATAAAAAAGAGCCCTAAAGCTGAATCAGACTATAGAGATAATGCAATACAACTTCCTCATTTTACAGATCATAAGCAAGTTGAAAGCAGGCATAATTTCCCTTTGTGTATTACTTAGCTCTGTACCTGGCACATAACAGGTTCTCAGTGACTCTTAGTTGAATATGTTTACCGAGTGTATGTTGTGTTTCATAATTTTATATGCCTCATAGCATTTTATCCCCACAAACACCCTGTAGTGTTATTATCCCCATTTTCAGACCAAGAAATTAAGCTACAGAGATTGAATATATAAGAAAGTCACACAGCTTTTTTAATTACAGCTTCAGTACTGGAACCCAGGCCACTTAAACTAGAGTCCATTTATTTACCTTTCCCTTCTGCCATGGGGCCTCTCCCCAGAGTGCCTGTAACTATGCAGTCTCACACTGGGCTCCACAAGCGCAAGCGTATAAACATGTTTCAAACTGAATGCTTTGTTATTGTTAGCGGCCATCGAGTCACCTGGATTTATGGCAACCCTATATGCACAATACGATTGGACTATTGTTACGTCCACATAAATAGTAGTACTGGTCAGTTACAGTCAGCTCAAGGAGACAAAAGCAAGGCCTTCAACTTTGTCAAGCATCTCAAGACAGCCTCTCACAGCTGCACCGCTGAGTAAGGACTGTGGCTGTGACCTTACGGAAACCTCACTTGCTGCAGAGCAAAGTCAGGGTGTGATGGTTTTTACTGGAGTAGTATAGCTACTAGGTTATCAAAATCAGCTAAACACAATCTGTGAGGATAAAGGGGTAACAGCGTCTCTATATCCTCTTGTTTCTATATCTGTATGTATATTTCTGTACATGGATAAATATGGATAAATATGTAGAAACTGTATGCCATTTTAAATGCAAGCAAAGTGATTTGATCTCAGCAAAATTAGTCTACACAAATGCTGCATGAGGTAGCAGAAGGAGGACAACAAAACATGTCAGATTAAAAAAAAAAATGCAAGAAATTGTTCTCATTCAAGACATAAACACAGACTCTGTGTTCTTCCCAAAAGTCACAAGGCTGAGGAGTGCCCATAGGTCTTTGTAAATATTAAGAAAAGGTACTCCTTCCTTCAGGTAAAATTACCCCCTTGACAGAATCCCTGGTGGTGCAACAGTTCAATGCTTGGATGCTAACTGAAAGGTTGACAGTTCAAACCCACTCAGTGGCTCTGCAGCAGAAAGACCTGGCAATCTGCTTCTGTAAAGATTCTAACCAAGAAAACCCTATGAGGAAGTTCTACTCTGTCAAGTGGGGTTGCTAGGAGTTGGAATCAACTTGAAAGCACCTAACAAAAACAGGGAACATGGCTAGGGGAATGGAGGATAAGCTGACTTTGGGCTCCTATTCATCCTCAGCCAGGCACCCACATGCAGTGCATAACCAACTCATCTGCACATAGCAGCCCAAGTCCTGTGTGAACTACAGCTGTAAGCCCATCCATTTCTGGCATGTAGCTCAATATGAGCATAAACCAAAAAACAAATCCATTGCCTTCAAGTAAATTCTAACTCAGAGACCCTATAGAACAGAGTAGAACTGTCCCATAGGGTTTCCTAGGCCGTAATCTTAAAGAAGCAGACTGCCACATCTTTCTGCCATGGAGCAGATGGTGGGTTTGAATTGCAACCTTTTGGCTAGTAGCTGATAACCACTGCACCATCAGGGATCTTCCTGCTAAACTTCAAAAAACCAAACCAAATTCACTGCCATTGAGTTGATTCTGATTCATAGAGACCCTCATTGGGTTTCCAAGGCTGTAAATCTTTACGAAAGCAGACTGCCTCATCTATCTTCCTCAGAGCCTTTAAATCAAATAGATATTGCTAGCTCAGAATGACACACAAGACTACGTTTACAGAACTGTGTCATATACTGGAGATCCACATATTGCAGATCATTTCTCCCCACCCTCTTAGTTTACTAGGTCATCTCTCCAGACAGATCTAAAATAAACCAAAAACCAAACTCACTGCCATCGACTTGACTTCCACTCATAGCAACCCCTCCTTGGGTTTCAGAGTGGTTTCTCTATGGAAGTAGATTGCCCAGTGTACCTTCTGAGGAGTGGCTGGTGGGTTTAAACCACCAGCCTTCCAGTTAGCAGTCAAATGCCTTAGGCACTGCCTAGACTGATACCAGTAATACTAACCCATACTAGTGGGAACTCTGGTAACGTAGTGCCTAAGGCACATAAGTGCTAACCAGAAGGCTAGCGGTTCAAATCCACCAGCCACTCCTCTGAAGGAAGATGGGGCAATCTACTTCCATAGTGATACTGCCTCGGAAACCCAAGGAGGGGTCGCTATGAGTCGGGTCTGACTCGAGGACACATGACAACAACAACAACAATAGTAGTACTAATGAAATGAAGCCAACCAAGCAGTTGTCATTGGTCAATTCTGACTCATGGCAACAGAACTGTGCTCTGTAGGAGCTCACTGGTTGATTTTTCAGAAGTATTTCACCAGGCCTTTCTTCCAAGATGACTGGCAGATTTGGACCACCAACCTTACAGTTAGCAGCCAAATGCATTAATTACTTGCACCACCTGGGATTCTGCTGCTAATAATAGCTAACGTATATTTGAATGCTTACTATAGGCCAGGCATTATTCTAAATGCTACATGTATTAACTCATTTAATCCTCATCACATTTCTATAAGGTTGTTGTTGTTGTTGTTGTTATGTGCCATTGAGTCGGACCCAACTCATAGCGACCCCTCCATGGGTTTCCGAGGCATTATCACTACGGAAGTAGATTGTCCCATCTTCCTTCCGAGGAGTGGCTGGTGGGTTTGAACCGCCAGCCTTCTGGTTAATAGTCAAGTGCCTTAGGCACTATGCTACCAGAGCTCCCATACCTCTCTATAAGGTACCTCTATAAGTACCTCTCTATAAGGTACTAGTGTTATTTCCGTTGTACAGTTGCAGACTTTTCTGAAACAAAAAAAGTTGAGTAAACCACTAAAGGTTACTGCTAAGAAGCAGCAGAGCTAGGATTCTAACCCCAGAATCAGGTTTCAGAATCTGTGCTATTAACCACTGTGACACGTATGTAAAACGCTTGAAACATAAATCAGGCCGGGATGGGAAGTATGTTGTCAAAGGGAAGCTCTAGGAGAGATTGTGCTATATCATCTGGTTCATCCTCCACCCTGGTGGAGAACCAGCCCTAGTACTCCCTTCTGGGTCAAATTCTCTAGGCCAAGGTGCAGTCATGCTGAGTTTTGCTAATGTCTCCTCGGGAATCCAAGTCCGCCTTGCTATGTGGGAAGATTATTTTCTGGCTTTAAGGACAGAAGAGGGTGGTGAGAAGTGCATGTGGTGACAGGGAACTCGAGCCCTGGAACTTGCTTCTAGTCCTCATCTCCCCCACCCTCCCGCCTCCCTCGCTTCTGCGTTGAGCTTCAGGGTCTCAACTTTGCGAACTCCCAGGGAACTTGGTCTCCCGCGGCCACTCTTGGTCGGCCGAGGCCGCTGCGCCCTCCACCTCACACAGGTGCTCCCCATTCCTTAACACTAATGGACCGCGTGCGCGCCGCCTAGCGCCGGCCGGGACCCCATTAATCCCGCCGACCGGCAGCACCCGGCAGATGTGAATTACTCCGTCACTCCGCTGCCGCGATCGCGAGAACCCCAACTCTTCACGTTTCCCAGTAATGCTTTAATGGCCTGCTTCTGTTGCCATGGTAACAGGAACAAGGCTTGGAGTCCTGGAAGAAAGTACCTGGGGTGAAAGCAAAAGAGGCGTGTTTGCCTCCGTCGGTCACTGGGCGACCCAAGCCGGTTTCAGGGTGACTGTGATGGTATCGGCTGCTGTTAATCATGTTAGTCAAACCCCAGGGTGCCCTAAAGGGAAGTGCAATGATCTGACAGGGATGAGTTGGCCAAATTGAGAAAGACTTTAGAGCTGACCTATCCTACCTCTTCCCTCCTGCTTCCATGAGCTCTTAATTCTCCTCTCCTCCACTCCCCTGTGCATGTCGGTGACCCTCAGACTTCTCACATCTCCTGAGGCTGCAGCCCCCTCCAGAGTCCCTGTAAGGGAAACCCAATAGAGGTCGCTATGAGTCAGAATCCACTCGATGGCAGTGAGTTTGGTTTGATTTTCTGAGGCTTAGCAGGAGGAGCCCTGTAGAGGAGGGCACTCTGGAGACAGGTCTGGAGACCACTGTTCCAGTTCTGCCCTTCCACTTACTAAATGTATGACCTTGGAGAAGACATTTTGCCCCTCTAGAGCAGGAGCCACCTACAAGTGCATTGCATTCAAAGGCACCTTTCAACTCTGCCTCACAACAATTTCTAATGAATGCCTGCCCCAGTATACCACTGAGAGGGTGACAGAATTAATGGGATTTTACTTTCAGTCCTTAGAGGTCCCTGAGTGGTATATGTGTTTTGCAATGCCTGCTAACATAAAAGCTGGCAGTTGGAACCCGTCCAGCTGTTCTGTGGAATAGAGGCCTGGCAATCTACTTCTCTCAAGATTACAGCCAAAAAAACCTTATGGAGCAGTTCTACCCTGTAACACATGGGGTCCCTGTGAGTCAGAATCAACTCCACAGCAATGCCAAGTTGTTTGTGTGTGTGTGTGTGTGTGTGTGTGTGTGTGTGTATGGCTTTTTTGAGTGCCTTCCCATTAGAAAAAACATACAAACACACCCCATAGTTTTTTGAGTGCCTTCCCATTAAGAAAAACATGCAAACACACCCCATAGTTTACTGAAGTCTTTGGGACAATGTCACATGGAACTCACATTCCGTACTTGCACAGCTGACATTTCAAAATTAAATATAAGGTTCATACTTCTTTTAAAATGTACCTTTTCTCATTTTTGCCTAGCTTTGTTGTTATGTGTCATCAAGTCAAGTCCAACTCATAGTGGCTCTAAATGACAGAGTAGAACTTCCCCATAGGGCTATCATCTTTATGGGAGCAGATTTGCGGGTCTTTTATCCCCTGGACCCACTGCCTTTCACTTTTCAGCCAATCATTTAGCCATTGCACCACTAGGGATCCTTGTCTATAGCTTCAGATCGTCATAATCTGTTGAATTTGGATTCTAACAGTCACCATGCCCTGTTTTATCTCAGCCTCCCATTTATATATCACCTGTACATTTGATACCCCTATCTTCTATGTCAAGGAGCTCTGGTGGTGCAGTGGTTAAAGCAAACAAAAAGGTCAGTGGTAAACCCACCAGCCAGTCTGCAGAAGAAAGATGAGGCAGTCTGCTTCCATAAAGATTTATGCGCTTGGAAACCCTATTGGGGGCAATTCTACTGTGTCCTATAGTGTTGTTATGAGTTCAATTCAACTCGATGGCAGTAGGTTTTGTGTTTCTTTTCTTTTCTTTTAATATTCTTTGTCCACATCCAAGACCTTGAAAGCATAGAAAACATGATCACTAAAAACCATGACTGTGTTTCATTAGCATGAACTCATATAGCACTTAATATAATCTTTATTTGTGTCTCATGAGAAATAGCACCATTAATTCTGGTGAAGTGATTTGTTTTTATTTTTTCAGTGATAGAACTAATGACATGGCTTTGACCAAGTCATGTAACCTGTTCAGCTTTGAGTTTGCATATCCAGTGCTGTTGAGTCTATTAAGGTCCTTATAGGACCACATAGAACTGCCCCATACAGTTTCCTAGGCTGTAATCTTTACAGAAGCAGACTGCCACATCTTTCTCTTATAGGGCAGCTGATTGGGTTTGAACCTCCAACCTTTTGGTTATCAGCTAAATGCTTTAACCACTGCACCACCAGGGCTCCTTGAGTTTGCTTAGATGCTCTATAAATAATAGTTGAACTAAGGAATTGAGCTAAATGAGTTCTACACGAGGTGTGTGTTCCTTCCTGGTAGATGTTTATACACTTGATCTCTGGAGATTGTTACTTTTTTTTTTCTTTTTCTTTTAGTCTTAAGTGCATGCCCTGCTCACCTACAGCAGGGATGTTGCTGTACTCTACCTTATATTTTCCTTGGTGTCTTCTGCATACCTTGAGCTCTTCATAGGATAGGCTCTCAAGAATTGTTTGCTGGTGATAAAGATGAAATCTACAATGGATGGACAAGGATTATCTAGTTCCTTCAGAACTCCTTGAGAAGTTTCATTTAAAGACCCCAGCAGGTCCAAAGTTCTGCTCAGTTTTCACTCAGCTTCCTATCTGTTCTCTAGAGGGGACAATTATAATGGAAATAAGAATTCTAAGCCTAAAGGAATAATATTACTGCAGAAGAATCAGTAGATTTTATTCTAATTAAAATCTATTCTTCCCCCACTGCCAGCTATTTTCCTTTCTGGAAAAACATAAATTGCTCTGGAGGTCAATATGTCAATGCTAATTCACACAAGTGGTCCAGCTAACTCCCTTCTACCTACTCTCCAGACTTTCCCTCAGTACCCCAGACAAATAAGCTTCTACTCCCCTCTAAAAACATCACCAGGTATAAACATTCCACTAGCTCATTTGAGAATGGACCTACTGTCTCAGAAGTAAAGAAAAACCTCTGAAAAGTCAGCCCCTGGGCACAATTTGAACTTTAGCACAACCAAATGCAGCTGGACTTGTGGAGACTGAACAGGCATTCATTCATTTAGCAGTGTTCACTGAATGACCGCTCTATCACAGTGTACAAAAAGTGTCCAGATGGAAGGGCCCAGACATGATTTCCCATTGCTTGGGTGCTGGAAGCCATACAAGGATATGTGGGAAATACAGTCACTACCAACATCTCCTAGAAATGCTCTTTACGCAAGGCATATCCCAGGATTCCACAGAACAGTGCTCCATCTCCAGCCCTGTGGGGACTTGTGCTGGGATTACACACAGCTCATCTCATCCCTGCACCCTAGAGAACCTTGTACCTCAGGGATAATCTCTCTTGTCATTACCTGCCTCACAGGGTTGTCAAGAGGATTTAATGAGATAATGTTTGTAAAGCTTTTTGAGATCCTCAGAAGAATGGATGGTGCTATATAAATGCAAAACATCATTGTTATAGTGATCACTTAGGCATTGCATTTGCTCTAGTTAAAGCCAATGGGAGAGGAACCCAGATTCCATTATAATCACCTGTTCCCAAGAGCTGATAACACTGAAATATGTGTCTCTTTTCCAATGGAAATTCTCCACCTTTATAATCGGCTCAGAGGTGAAATGTTTTGGGAAAATTTCAGAAATTTCTCTTTAGTCTTTTTTGAAAAGGAAGAACACTAAATAAGCACACTTTGCCTGCTTATAAAAGAGCTGTTTTGACCAAAATCACTCAAAAAAAGCTGAGCTTTATGACTTCAAATTTAGCTGGTCTCCAGTCCCCACTGAGATAAATGAAGCAGTGTTAAATCTGAAAGGGGAAAATTGGTTTGGCAAGGTTCTAATGTTTGAATCTGCCATTCAAGGGTTGCTGAACAGAGGCCGATTTTTCCATATAACAAAATTGTTTCTTTCTATAGAAATTATTCCAGTGATTTTCCCACACTGGAAAATGAGGTGTGTTATTTTGGCAATAATTCATCCTTCCAATTTAGAAAGATCATTGATTTTCAGAAGTCCTTCAAAGTCCTTTGTCTTGTATTGAATCAATCGCTGAGGAGAGAAGAGACCACAGTGGAGCAGGTGTCTCAAACAGAAGTGATTCTGGGACCAGGCAGGTAATATCAGGGAGGCAAATAGACTGGGCATGGTGACCACTGAAGCTTCATGTTGGAGGTGTTAGGAAGTGATGGGACCTTGGGGAGCTGCAGAGTTGATCTAAAGGGCCTGCTCATTCTTGCCATAGACACACTAGCCCAAAGTTTCTCCCTCTTTTCAAGACAAACCAGAAATCAATACTTCTATATACCATCTCCCAATGTTAAATGTATTCACAAATTCTGTTTTTCAACACTGTGTAGCCAAACAAGGTATCTGGCCTATGGGGTGTTATTTACAACCTTGGATCCAAACTAATGTGAATTTTCCAGTGAAATTATTTTTTAAAAAAACCTCACTGATGTTGAGTAGAGGAAGGAAAAAAAAATTCTTTCCATAAACCCCACAGAGTCTTACAATCATAAGAATCATGGAATTTTGACAGTGCCTTCTTCTCCAGCTTGACAGTCCCCTTTCCTCCAGCTCCCCTTTCTCTCTGTGCCTTAGCCTCCTAGTTTGTAAAATTAGTATAATAGAGCACCTAGTAAGAACACCTATGTTATAGGAATGTTGTGAGCAATGAATGAGAGAATGTATATAAAATGCTTAGAACACTGCCAAGTGATGAACACTCAGTAAGTCTTATCTGTTATTACCATTGATTCACATTTTACCTAGCTAGATGATAGCTTAGGTCTATAGAAAGGGGCATCATGTTTGGCAAATTAGAGGGCCAATGAAAATGAGGAAAACCTCAGTAAGACGAATTGACACAAAAGGCACAGCAATGGACTCAAACATACCAATGATCATGAGCGTGGCAAAAGGCCAGGCAATGTTTTATTTTCTTTATATAGGGTTGCCAACTTGACAGCAACTAGCAATAAGACCATAGCCTGGGAATCAAATCCACTGCCCTTTCTATTTTACAACTGTTTCATTGCTTAGTCCATTTCAGTCTAATTCAATTCAACACATGGGGGGGGGGGTCCATTATAATATTAAAACAAAGAAGATGGGACAGCCCATTGAAAATCAGCTCTCCTGAGACTTGGGGTGGATGGGAAAGAGTTACAAAGCCATCTGAGTCCGTGCAAAGATATCCTGATTTTATTCTCACCATCAGATGCTAAAGGAAGTAGGAAAGCTCATCTTGTCCGTTCACCGTCTCCTGGAAGATAATCTTTAATGATAAACACTGGCAGAGGGGGAAACATGAGGAGAAAGTTCTGAAATGGGGCTTAATCTGGGTTTCAGTTTAGAGATATGACTAGGGCATGAATTTACTTTCTCCTCTTACTTTTAAAATGAAGGAACTGACCTAGACAACTTTTAAGTTCCTTCCACCTTTAATCGTCTATGAGTCTGTGGATCCACTCTGTATCTTCTTCCACATGGTCCGTTTCTTACCAATACTAGGAAATCACCAAATATCTGTTGCCTATGATTCCTATACCCCAAAGAACTTATATCTCACTTGAAAGAATAATATTACATACCTGAAGCAGATGACAGTATGTGGCTAAATACAAGAACAAGGAATACAAACAAAGGCTTTAGGAAATAGAAAAGGAAGTGTGGACTAGACCCACAATGATAAGGGAAAAATTGGATAGTAGGTGGATTTCTGATGGTCAGGAAAAAAAAAAAAAAAAGTGTGTGTGTGTGGAGGGGATGGAATTAACACCAATAGGGAAAGCTAAAAGAAGAAAGAGTATTTAAAAATTTTTAGGAAGCTCTTTACCCTTTTTCTCTATAATGACTCATATATTTTCAAGACAGTTAATAAAATAATCGTAGAGTTGTAATTCCTACAGACCCCAGGATAACCTTTCTAATCTCCACCAGGAAGATGCTAGGAATTATATTATCTAGTTGGTACACTCCAGGGTTACAGGTGAGGAGAGACAATGCAGGGACGCCCAGAGTAGCAGGCCGGAAGAGCAGGAGAAAGGGGATAAAAGACTTGAACCCGGACAGAAGAGCAGTCAGCCCCAGGCTTACAGGTGAGGAGAGACAATGCAGGGACACCCAGAGTAGCAGGCCAGAAGAGCAGGAGAAAGGAGATAAAATCCAGGAAGCCAGAGAGAAGAGCAATCAGCCGAAGGGATTTGGTGAGGAGGGAAAACTCAGGCCCACCCAGAGTAGCAGGCCGGAAGAGCAGGAGAAAGGGGATAAAAGCCTTGAACCCGGACAGAAGAGCAGTCAGCCCCAGCGTACAGGTGAGGAGAGACAACTCAGGGATGCCCAGAGTAGCAGGCTGGAAGAGCAGGAGAAAGGGGATAAAATCCAGGAAGCCAGAG
>NW_006921762.1:1114961-1133838 GCF_000298275.1 Orycteropus afer afer
TGTGATGATGGGCTCAAGTATAGCAGGGATTGTGGGCTGGCGCGGGATCGGACAGTGTTTCGTTCTGCTGTGCATGGGGTCGCTATGAGTCAGAAATGACTCGACGGCACTTAACAACAACAACAACAAGTTGGTACACTCAACTTTTCTATTTCTTTAGAATACGAACCATGGAGATCAGGGAACTAGGGGAAAATAACAAAATTCATACCAGGAACTAGGAGAAGATGACAAAATTCACACTAAGAATTGGAAATACCCATAGTGATGTTGAAGTAACTAACAGGTATGAAAGATGTGTGAGAAACCAGAGACACACCTCTTATGCTAGACCTCCATGCAGCTTCATGGGTGAATAATTACTACAGAAATTGAATCTAATGAAAGAACTTTGGCACCACTGTCAGCCCTAAGATTTGGAGTCATCAAAATTTCCTGCCACTGCCTTATCTGTTGGGAGGATACTTGGATCTCAAGGAATGTTTCTTTTCTATCACAGAGAAAACAAATGATCCCAGGCCCTGCTTGCCATGCAGAAGACACCCACAGATGTCTCCTCTGCAGTGAGAAAAGAACAAAGGACAGAAGGTTTATGAGGACCCTGGGCTTGCCATGGACAGCAGCTGTGAGGGACAAGCTCTTTCGAAATGTAATTTTATTGATTTTAGATCAACCAGTAAAGGAAACTCATATAGTAATGGAAGTGAGAGCCCATCAAACAATCTTAGTTCCTGCAACTTGTAACTCCTAAAATATGGGCTGACCCCAGTGCTGCATTCTTTTATTAGATTCTATTTTGACAGGAAACATTTGTCCATAAAACCACTTGGTAGATCCCAGGATGAGATGTCGACTGTATTTGAGGCTCTAGCTTGGGTTGGTTCAGATTGGTGTGTCTACACACCCCCTGACTTTTCTATTTCTCCATTACCTGACTCAATGTGAGGCTTGGCTTACAAGGACAGTATGAACAGTGTAGAGAACTAGGTTGAGTGGGTGGAGTCTTCAAATCAGTTGCTGTTGAGTCGATTCAAAATCCATGGAGATCCCATGTGTGTCCGAATAGAACTGTTCCACAGGCTTTTCAGAGGCTGATTTTTCAGAAGTAGACTGCCAGGCCTTTCTTCCCAAACCCTTTCAGATAGCACTGAGACTCCATGGTGTCTTTAGCCTTCTCATAACTTTAGCTGCCACCCAACTATCCCAAATAACCAAACCAAACTCACTGCTATTGAGTTGATTTCCACTCATAGCAACCCCTCCTTGGGTTTCGAAGGTGGTATCACTACAGAAGTAGATTGCCCCATCTTCCTTCTGAAGAGTGGCTGGTGGGTTTGAACTGCCAGCCTTCTGGTTAACAGTCAAATACCTTAGGCACTATGCCACCAGAGCTCCCCAAATAAAGCACTAAGTAAAAGTGGAAGGCTTTTTTTGCCAGTCCAACTTCAAAATGAATCTGTCTTCCAACCCCTAATTTGCCTAAGATTGCCACCCCTAATCCCTTCTTATAAGAATATAGAATTTTCCTATAGAAAAATTCTGTCACTGTTGCTACTCTTTAGAAGAGATTCAGTGGTCAGTCCTAGAGAGAATCTCCAGTCAAAGTGGTTCAATAGATAATTGCTTCCTTTCCTCATGACCAAAGACAACATGAATATATTTTTAAGCACTGTAGACAGAAGCCCACTAAGCAGCATCTGTATACTGCAATCAGAAGCTCCCAGAAGAAGAAATACTTGCCCTTGAAGTGCTTGCTTGGTCATTAATGTGGACTAGGCAAGAAAGAAAGAGAATGTAGTCTTTACCATAATCATCCAGCCTGAAGATAACACAGGGAAAAAAAATCTAATCTAGGAGACTAAGCATTGAAGGAAAGGGGCTGGGCCCTGAGCTGTGACATTAGGGAGTCACTTAACCTTCATGAACTTCTATTTTGTAGCTGTAACTCAATGATGCTACCCACAGAACAGTGGTTAAGAGCAAAGTGAAACAGTGATATAAAGGGCCAAAGTGATTGACCCCAGCTGAATGATGGGGATAGAGTGACCACCACTCACATAGCACTAGAAGGAAAAGTGAGCAAGTCACCAGCTCCTACAGTCAGGCTCCCACAGGAGCACAGGTCATCTACTTAAAAACAACAACAGAAAAAAACATTGCTGTCGAGTCAATTCTGACTCCTAACAACCTTATATGACAGAGTAGAACTGCCCCATAGATTTTCCAAGGCTGTAATCTTTATGGAAGCAGACTGCCTCATCTTTTTCTCATAGAGTGACTGATGAGTTTGAGCTGCAGGCCTTTCAGTCAGCAGCTGAATACTTAACCACTGTGCCAGGGCTCTTGGGTTATCTACAGAGAGCTCAAAACAAGTATCACCCAAAGGAGACACCATTAATATCTATACTGGGACAATAAATGTATAGACCAGCATCACCCCAGGCAACCTGAGATATGTGGTCTCCTTATTTATCTATCACTGTGAGCTAGTGAAGGGAACTGTTGGCAGCCTTTGGTTGAAGAAGTACCCTGAGCCCTGCTGGAGAGTCCCAGATGTGCTGAAACAGTAATGGGCTGAGTGCATCTCTGAAGGATGAGATGGGGGTCTTACTAGTGTGCAGAAATGCTTTGTTCAAGCCTCTTCCCACCCCCAACAAAAACTCATTTGCCATGGAGGTGACTCCATGTGAGGCAGATTAGAACTGTGCTCCATAGAGTTTTCAATGGCTGTTTTTTTTTCAAGTAGATCATCAAGCTTTTCTTCTGAGACACTTCTGATGGATTTGAACCTCCAAACTTTCAGTTAGCAGCCAAGTGCATTAACTGTTTGCACCACCCAGGAACTCCCATTTAAGCACAAAGGAAGACATATTGGAGGTACCAGAGGCTTTAACCAGTTTCATCCTAATTCCTCAACTCCTAGACCTAGCAGAAGCTAGAAAATCCCAAAGCAAACAAACTCTTCTCTCATTTTCTTGCTCATTTCTCTTCTCCCTGGAGAAAACCCAGGAGACAGAGGCTTTATACATCTGAGAAATTTTTTCTCTAAGCCAAAGCCCAGGGCTCATACAGCACACTGCACTGTCCTAGGCACTGAAGGACATGAAGGGAAGTAGAAGTAAAAAAATTGTATCTTTGAGTTACAAACAACAGGGGGAGGATATGGGTTGGGGGTTGAGGGAACCTCCAGACATGAAATGACTAGAAAATTTGAAGCATCTGTATGTACAGTATAAGGAGATCTGATGGCATAGTGCCTAAGGCATTTGACTGCTAACTAGAAGGTTGGCAGTTCAAACCAAACAGCCACTCCTTGGAAAGAAGATTGGACAATCTACTTTCATAAAGATTTACTGCCTCGAGACTTCGGGTAAGATGAAGGAATAGGCAAAGAAGGGACACAGACCCTCTTCAACAAAGAAAAGAAAAACCAATTGACACGGATACAGAAGATATTCCTGGAGCCCTGAGCTTTGAAAGTAACTATACTTTCAATACAGAAATGGATTAGGCACCAAATAGTGAAAAATCTGAATGAAAACAGTGAGTACAGAGACGGTTGGAGCTGCGGACTGTCAGCTACTCTGACAAGACCAACAGTCTGAATATTTCCAACTGGTATTGAGACCTGAGAATTGATATAAAGAGCAGCCCTGCTCGCCAAGGGCTAGAGGGATGACTGCGCTGGTGACCTACGACTAGGAAGGGAAACAGCAAAGAGAGAGACAACCTGAGCTGTTGACTTTCCACTGTCCAGAGGGCACAGCCATTTTGATTGTTCACACATGGCAGCCATTTTGAATATTTAAAATGACCAAGGGTGCAGCTATTTTGAATGTTTACAAGTGGCAGCCATTTTGGATATTTAAAATGACTGGGAGCAGCCATTTTGAATTTTTACAAGCAGTGTCCATTTTGGATATTTAAAGTGACCAAGGGCAGAGCCATTTTGAATCTTTACAAGTGGCAATCATTTTGGATTTTAAAGTAATAGCATTCTCATTCAGATTCCAGACACGTAAAAATATGCTGTGTTTGCCAAGGTCAGCAGGGACATACAAGAGGTTGACAACAGGAAAAGAGACAGGTGGTGAATGTATAAATGCTGTCAAGTAGCGAATAGAGGAGCACAGTACCCTGCTTGTGTAGATAACATACAAACAAAATGAAAATCATGGGCAAGTCACTCCAACATACAATCACCAATTAAATATAAACACAAAAACATCACAATGCCATGGAGACAACAGAGGATCACAGTCCACACAAAGAAGCAAGATAAAGCATGAGAAACAAGGGACCAGGATACAGACCCAAAACACATCCCTGAGGAAGATGCAGCATTGGAACTCCCTGATAAGGAATTCAGAAGAATTATATTTAGGTATCTTCAATGAATTGAGAGACAGATCAAGGAAAACATAGAGAAAATCCTAGAACAATTTCTAAAGACAATACAAGAACAAAATGACAAAATAAATGAAAATTAGAAATGATACAAAATATACACACAGAAATCCAGAAGATTAATACTAAATTTTCAGAAATAGATAAGACATTGAATGTGCAAAGGAGCAGAATTGAATCAATAGAAGACAGAATTAGGGAGATATAAGGCAAATACCTGAACACTTCTTTGGAAAGAGATCAATCAGAAAAAAGATCAAAATAAAATGAAGAAAGCCTAAGGTTCATGTGAGATACCATCAAAAGGAATAACCTACATGTAATCAGAATTCCAGAATGGGAAGAGACAAATAAAACCACAGAGAAAATTGTTGAAGATTTGTTGGAAGAGAATTTTCCTGGTATGATGAAAAATGAGAATATATCCACTCAAGAAGTCCAACGGACCCCAAACAGGATAGACCCCAAAAGAAAATCACCAAGACATATCAATATCAAACTTACCAAAACCAAAGACAAAGAATCATGAGAGCAGCATGGGAAAAATGAAAAGTAACCTACAAGGGGCAACCAATAAAACTAAAGCTCAGATTTCTCAACAGAAACCATGCTGGCAAGAAAACAATGGGATTATATAAAACCCTGAAAGAGAAAAATCTCCAACTAAGAATTATGCACCCCGCAATATTGTCCCTCAAATATGATGGTGAAATTAGGAGATTTCCAGATTAACAGAAGTTAAGGGAATTTGTTAAAACCAGACCAAGTTTACAAGAGATGATAAAGGGAGCACTTTGGACAGAGAACCAATAACAGCAAACAATTGACTATTAACACACATAATGATATAAATCAGAAACCAACCCAGCTGTGGAAGTATCCAAAGTAAATAAACCTACAAGATTGTAAACAAGTAACCAGAGACATCAATTGACTAATGAGGACAACTACAGACCAAAAAGAGGGAAAAAACTGGGTCATTACAGAACTTCTAGATGGTAGGGAAGTCAAGACAACTATAAGATAGAACGGACTGTTCTAAACTTGGAAAGAAAGCTATAAATCACAGGGTAACCTCAAAGAAAAATGATAAACCTTCACATCAAAAAAAGAGGACCAGCATAAATATTCAGCAAGTACTAAAACAATAGCAATGAAGGAAGTGATAATACGATTCATAAACAAAACAAGCTCAGCATAGAAAATTATATGAAACAGAGAACTCAACACCACAAGAAAGCACATAACAAAAATGACAGCAACAAATTCATATTTGCTGATAATTACATATCTGGCAAAGGGCTTATCTCTAAGATTTATAGCGGAAGAGTGGATGATCAAACTATGGTACATACACATAATGGAATGCTATGCAGCACTAAAGAATAATGTAGAGTCTGCAAAACACTGCAAAATATGAATGAACTTAGAGGACATTATGCTGAGTGAAATAAGCCAATCACAGAAGGACAAATGTAGTATTAGTTTGTTGTTGTGGAGGGTCAAGGAATGGTTTATATATGGAGGGAAACTTTCTTTGTTGGTTGTCAGGGGTGGGAGGTGAGGGGAGGGAATACTGCAAAAAAAAAAAGAAATGCATTGACCCATGTCACTTTAGTTTTGTGTATTTCACTGTACATAAATTATATTTCAATAAAATGCATTAGAAATAAAAAAAAAAAAAGAAAGATTTACTACCTCAGAAACCCAAAGGGGGTTGCTATGTATTGGAATTGACTTGATGGCCATGAGTTTAGTTTGTTAGTTTATATAGAGAGAATATTCATACACTACACAAGGTGACACAGGCTTAAGAGCCAGATTTGTGACCAGCCTCCTGGCCTTGGCTCTCCCTTCTCATTCTGCCTGGATGCCCCCTCCTCCTGCCTTCTCCATCCTCCATGACTCTCCCATTTGTCAGGGCTCTGTGATAGTCCTGCCTTTTCCAGGGTGCCCCAATAACTCCTTTGTACTCACTGAGGGCTCCCTCCTATGACAGCTCTTAAGTCTGTGCCACCTAGTGTAGACTAGCCAGTGAGGCAATCAAGGTGTGTTCCCCCCTTTCCTTACTCAGCATCTGCCTTGTTTACTCAGACACATCTCTCCTCTGTATACTATAATGAGTAGAGAAGAAAAGAACAAACAAAAGAAAAAATATTTCCCTCTGTAGCTGTCTGTGGTGCATTGAATTACTTAATATGGATCTTCTAGCCATGGTCTTTGTGACTCACACCAGATGACTGAGTGGAACTATGCAAATGTATGGTGACTGTGGCCCACCAAGGAGATTGAGTAGCTTGCTAATAATGCAAATAAGGTGCATGGTGCCCTTGTGGGGGTGTGACTATGCAAATAAGGTGTATGGAAACCTAACATGGGGATTGGTCAGTTTTACCAACCTAGCTAGGCTTAAAATGAGCCATTCCAGAAGTGGAAAGGGGATCTCACTCTCATTGAGAGAAGAGCCAGGAGTGGAACTCATAGTTGGAACCAAGATCTCTGTGCTGAGATGACAGCAGAGATTGCAGAGAGATGAAAGCAGAAGAGGTAGCAGAGCCAAGGGACCAGCATGAGACAGAGTGACAGGCTTGCTGACCTGTGGAGCAAAAAAGCTGAGTGCCTTTGGGCAGGGTGCTTGGTTGGTGGAGTGGGTGCACCTATTGGCAAAACTAAAAGAGCTTTCTAATACTTACTTGAGCAGGGCAGAGGCCAGACCAAGAGGCCAAAGGCCAAAGAGAGGTGTGTCTGAGGGCATGGCCTAGCGAAAGCTGTCCTGACCCAAGAATTGTATCCTGAGTGCATTCCTGAATCTGAATTGTAGCCTGTTACTTCTCTAACAAACCCCATAGTCATGAGTATTGTGTTTGAGTTCTGTGTGACCATTGCAATAGATATCCAACCCAGCAGAGAAGTAGAGAGTGCCGTGGGAGGGACGGTTGATGACGGAATTGGTAGAAAGTTTGGAGGGTGGCAGCATGTCTGACCTTCACCTCATAAATATAAGCCTTGAGCAGCTGATGGTGATTTTCTCTCACCTGAGAAATTAAAGGAGGTTGACGACACCACCACCACACTGTTTTTATACTCTCCTTTTGCCCTTTTACATTATTTTCCAATTTTACTTTTACTTAAAAAAGAAAAGTCTTCTTGAAGAATCTTCTTTCAGTAGACTACATTTACTTCTGGCCTTGGAGAACATTAATGTGTCTTATGCCACTCTGTGACATGGGAGGTCTGAGGTCAATTGTATATGCCCTTTGTCATCTGTGGGTGGGGCCCCACTGGGCTGGCCAGGCAGGGGTCACCATAGTAGTTACTGGCTCTGGTTTATGTCCAAGGAGATTGTGTGGTTCTGGACCTCAGCTTCTCAATCTGAAAAATAGAAGGTTTTAGACTTAGATAAGCTTTGATATCCCTCTCAGTACTAAGAATCAATGACTCCACAATACAATTTATTCATTGATTTTTCCATTCATCGTCCATTCATTCATCATATGACAAATATTTGCTGAGCACCTACAATGCGACAAGTTTTGGAGCTACAAGTATAAACAAGTCATAATTCTTGCAAATACTCTAGAAATGCTAACAGGTAGAAGACACAGTTGCAGCTGTTGAAAGGAAAGCTACTCTGGGAAGAAAAGTAAAGGTGCGGTTGTCTAAGGTTCAGTAGTAGCTCTGGTAGCATAGTGCCTAAGGCACTTGACTACTAACCAGAAGGCTGGCAGTTCAAACCCACCAGCCACTCCTCAGAAGGAAAGTTGGACAATCTACTTCCATAGAGATACCACCTTGGAAACCCAAGGAGGAGTCGCTATGAGTTGGGGCCAACTTGACAGCATATAACAACAACAACAACAACAACAAGGTTCAGTAGCCAGGGGTCAATGCACAGCCTCAGGGTGACCAGAGTGTGGCAACAGGGACTCTGTGGGCAGGCAGTTTGGACAGAGATGTCTGTGAGAAGACAGCAGGGCCCCAGCAGGGTTCCAAGCCATGGATATGGGATCCAATTATCATTACTTAGATGAACATGGAGCAGGGTCTAGGCTCAGGAAGTTGGCAGAGGCCCAATAATTGGAATTATAACAGAGGATAGCTCTGAGGAAAGGGACAGCTTGTTGCCATACCCTAGCCTGTTGGATTAGAGTGGTTTAAATCCCTCCTAACTCAGTTTGTGGGCAATCCTACTTCCGTAGTGATATCTGCCTAGGAAACCCAAGGAGGGGTCGCTATGAGTAGAGGCCGACTCGACGGCAAACAACAACAACAACTCAGTTTGGAAGGATCCCTGGTGGCCCAGTAGCTAAGTGTTCGTCTGCTAACCAAAAGGTTGGCAGTTCAAACCTGCCCGTGGGTCTATAGGAGAAAGACCTTATGATCTGCTCCTGTAAAGATACAGCCTAGAAAACCCTGTGGGGAAGACCTACTCTGTCACAGGAAGTTGCCACGAGTCAAAAATCAACTCCGTGGCATTTAACAACTCAGTTGGACAGTCTTACACCCTGAGATCAGGGCTCAGTCTATACCTGGAAGAGAGGTATCTGTAGCTGAGATGGAGGAGATAAAAACTGGGGGTGGGACAGGGCCTATGAGTAGAGGTATAATAGTAAATGTGATAACAATGTTGCTGTTGTTAGGTGCTTTTGAGTCAGTTCTAACTCATCACAATTCTACGTACAACAGAAAAAAACACTGCCCAGTCCTGTGACATCCTCACAATCGTTGCTGTGTTTGGACCCGTTGTTGCAACCACTGTGTCAATCCATCTTGAGAATCTTTCTCTTTTTCTCTCTCTACTAAGCATTACATCCTTCTCCAGGGACTGGTCCCTCCTGATAACATGTCCAGAGTATGTGAGAAGTCTTGCCATCTTTACTTCTAAGGACCATTCTGGATGTACTTCTTCAAGACAGATTTGTTCATTCTTTTAGCAGTCCACATATTGGTATATGTAGTATAATTCAATATTCTTTGTCAATACTATAGTCCAAAGGCATCATTTACTCTCTTTTTTATTCATTGTCCAGCTTTCACATGCATTTGAGGTGATTAAAAAGAACGGGTTTGAGTCAGGTGCACTTTAATCCTCAAGGTGAATCTTTGCTTTTTAACACTTTAAAGAGATATTTTGCAGCAGATTTACCCAATGAAAATATTTTGATTTATTGAGTGTTGCTTCCACCGGCATTAATTGTGGATCCAATAAAATGAAATCCTTGACAACGTCAATATTTTCTTCTTTTATGATGATGTTGCTTATTGGTCCAGTTGTGAGGGTATCTGTTTTCTTTATGTCGAGGTGTAATCCATACTGGAGGCTTTAGCCTTTGGTTTTCATCAGGAAGTGCTTCAAGTTGTCTTCACTCTCAGCAAGCAAAGTTGTATCACCTACATATCACCATGTTACTAAGTTTTCCTCCAATCCTGATACTTCATTCTTCTTCATATAGTCCAACCTCTCAGATTATTTGCTCAGCAAAAGATGAATAAATATGGTGAAAGGATACAACTCTGATGCACACTTTGCCTGATTTTAAATCACACAGTATCCCCTTGTTCTGCTCAAATAACTACCTCTTGGTCTATGTACAGGTTCCAAATGGGCACAACTAAGTGTTCTGGAATTCTCATTTTTCACAGTGTTATTCATAATTTGTTATGATCCACACAGTCAAATGCTTTGCATAGCCCATAATACACAGGTAAACATCTTTCTGGTATCTCTGCTTGCAGCCAAAATCCATCTGACATCAGCAGTGATCTCTATCCATTGTTTCAAATCCTTTTCTGAATCTGGCTTCAATTTCTGGCAATTCTCTGTCGAAGTACTGCTGCAACTGTTTTTAAATTATCTTTAGTATAATTTCACTTGTGTGTGATATAATGATATTGTTCAATAATTTCTGCATTCCGTTGGATCATCTTTCATTGAAGTGGGCATGGTAGCAATATGACAATAATAACACATAAGCTAAGAGTTACTGAGTATTTACTATGTGCTAAAGGTCCCTACAGGGAGTTCTGGTGGTGTAGTGCCTAAGGTATTTGACTGCTAACCAGAAGGCTGACAGTTCAAGGCCCCCAGCCACTCCTTGGAAGGAAGGTTGGGTAATCTACTTCTGTAAAGATACCATCTCAGAAACCCAAAGAGGGGTCACTATGAGTCGAATTGACTCAATGGAAGTGAGGGTTTTTTTTTCCCTGAAAGCTCCCTGAATGGCACAAAAGGTTTGGGATCAGCTGCTAACCAAAAGGTTGGTTGTTCAACCTCATCTGGCAAACAAACTGTTTCCTTAAAGAGTACAGTGGAGAAAACCCTATAGAATAGTTCTATGATGTAACACACGGGGGTCACTATGTGTCAGAGATGACTCAATGGCACAACTTTGTTTTAATTAGGTGCTGAGTATTTGCTACATGGATTATCTCTTTTAAATCCAATAGCTCTATGAAATAGAAATTACCTCCATTTTACAAGTGGAGGAACTGAGCCTTGGAGAGGTTATGTCAATTAACTTGCCTTGTTACTTCAGGGTCACCTAAGCTTTGCTGCAGTAACAAAAAATCTCAGATCTCAGTAGTATGAAACAACAAGTTTATTTCTCATTCATGTTGAAGACAGGTTGGCAGGGTCTCTTTTTATCCTGGTTACGCAATTCTCAGGCTAAATCAAAAGTGATACACACTTCCTCGGTTGCTTCAACAGAGGGGAAGGAATGCCCTAGTTTTGAAAGCTTCCTCTTGCACACCATTTCCCCTCATATTTCCTTGCCCAAAGCAAGTCACATGCCACACCTAACCCCAAAGGGTCAGAGAAACACAATTCTACCATGTACTTAGTTAGAGAATGTGAGTATTTGTCAACAGCCTATTACTACTCAGTCAGCTTCATAGAACTAATAGATGGGAAACCAAGTTTCAAACCCAAGGTAGCTGACTCCAGAGCCTATGCTCTGTCCTCACGCCATTCTAGAGGAGGTTATCAGCCAGCTAGCACAGTCTCTTGCCCCTTTATGCCCTATTCCTACCTCTCTTTGCAGATCCTGTACCCTTCCCGGGCTGTATGTTGTTGTTATGTGCCGTCAAGTCGCCCCGACTCATAGCGACCCCTCTTTGGGTTTCCGAGGCAGTATCACTACGGAAGTATGTTAGGAGACAGGAACTAAGTGATTGATGGTTCCCAGCAATAGTCTGGGAAAGATTATCTAACAGCATGTGCTGAAGGAGCCATGGCTGGCAGCCTGCTCATGATAGCAATTGAAGTACTACTTTCTGCAGGGCTTGGAGTGCTTGGCTCTCAAGGGCTTATTAATCCCACAGCAGTCCTGGGAGGGGTTCATTGCTGCTGTTATTTATACCTTTTCTGTGCTCATCTAGCAAGGAGAGTCAGCTGGGATTATGTTCCAGGGACACAGAGCCCTGGCTGCCATCCAAGCTGGGGCTGTGGAGGACACGTCCTTCTCAACTAGCTCCAAGGCAGCATTCATAAAAGGAGTGAATGGAGGCTGTTTAGTCATGGTGCAGACACAGGCATCAGCGAGGCAGTGCCCTGGATCATGTGGAGTCCTGGGACTTTGCTGACTCTCTTAATGCTAAACTTAAGACTCCTTCCTCTGCCATCTCACTTGCCCCAGGCCAGAGTGACTGACTGCTCTGTGCCTTCCTTTGAACCTCTGAACCTCTTGCAGTCTGTCCCTGCACCCCTTGTTAGTTACCTGGCTTTGTTGCTTCTTCTTCTTTGTAGCATAGCTTGTCTGTTATAACTTAAGTGAGTTCCTTGGAGCACTGTTGTTATGTACTATTGAATCAGCTCTGGCTCATAGTGACCCTGTGCACAATAGAGTGAAACACTGCCCGTTCCTGCACCATCCTCATTTTCATTGCTATGTTTGAGTGCACTGTTAATAGGCACTGTGTCAATCTATCTCATTGAGGATCTTCCCCTTTTTCAGTGACCTAATAATTTACCAAGCATAATGTCCTTTTCTGCAATTGATTGCTCCTCATGATGTGTCCAAAGTGAGACAAAGTCTCACCATCCTTACTTCTAAGGAGCATTCTGGCTGTACTTCTTCCAAGATGGATTAGTTCACTCTTCTGGTAGCCCATGGTCTATTCAGCATTCTTCACCATCACCATAATCCAAATGCATTAGTTCTTCTTTGTTTATTGTTCAGCTTTCATATGTATACAGGCCATTGAAAATGCCATGGCTTGAGTCAGGCACCCCTTAGAGCATAGATTATGACTAATGTTTGTGGAGCCACTCAGAACACTGACCACACACAAGATTTTCTATCAGTGTTTGCCAGTCCTTTGCTCCTGTCTACCTCTCCAAGCTCACCTTCTGCCATTACTTTCTTTGCTTTCACTTTGCCCTCCTATCATTTGGACTAAATGGCTCATCCTGCCATTGCACTCCTCCTCGCCTTAGTGCCTTCATACTCCTCATTGCCAACCACTCATCTCAAGCAGAGTGGATCATCCTTCTTTTTGGCCAATAGTGTATCTTGCACCCAGTTCTATTATAAAAATAACTATTCTGTCATTGGTTGTTTTCCTGTCTGTATCTCCCAATAGATTGAGAACTCCCTGTGAATTGAGATATATGTGTCTTATTTATTCCTTGTACCCTTTTGCCTCTGTCAAGACCTGAACAGGACCAGGACTAGGGCGGAGCAGATGAGGCATTTGCTTGGGGCACATCATTTAAGGTGGGGAAACTCACTGCTGTAGAGTCCATTCCAACTCAAACTGACCCCTCCTTGGGCAGTATCTCTGTAGAAGTAGATAGCCCAGTCTTCCTTCCGAGGAGTGGCTGGTAGATTTGAAGCGCCAGCCTTCTAGTTAGCAATCAAATGCCTTAGGCACTATACCACCAGAGCTCCTTAAGTCAGGGGAAGGGGGGGTTACCAAAAAACTCAGTAATCAAGATGAATAATATTTAATGTAACATTTTTAAAAGTAAAAATTAATACAAAAATCCATGATGAACAAAATATGAAAATTTTAAATAAGGGCAGACTCTGTAACAGTGCCATGTTGAGCCACACTGGATAGAGCCTGAGGTAAAAGGAAAAAATCAGAAATACTGATTCTGTTTTTATTGAAAATTTTGCTATTTTGTTTATCATGGATTTTTTTACATTGATTTTGATTTTCAAAAATATTGCCTAGAACATTATTGTTGTTGTTGTTGTTATGTGCCATTGAGTTAGACCTGACTCATAGTGACCCCTCCTTGGGTTTCTGAGACAGTTGATAGGTGCTGTATAAATGAATTTATAAAAACCAAACTCACTGCTGTCAAGTCAATTTGGACTCATAGCAACCCTTCCTTGGGTTTCTGAGGTGATATCACTATGGAAGTAGATTTCCCAACCTTCCTTCTGAGGAGTGGCTGGTAGATTTGAACTGCCAGCCTTCTGGTTAGCAGTCAAATGCCCTAGGCACTACACTACCAGAGCTCCGATAAATGAGTCAGTCATTTAGTAATTAAGTGAGTAAATGGCTGGAACAATTTTGCAATTGTACTTCCGATTATCCAAAGCTTCAGTTTCTTTTAAAAATTTCCCATGTGTCCTTAGAACCCGCTTCTTCACCCTATTATCTGCCTTTGGTGCAAGTTGTCTAATCCCTTTCCCAATTTTATGGGCAAAAGAAGAAAAGAAAAATAATGCCCAAACTAGAGAAATGATGCCAAACAGTTAAATGTGCTGTCCCAATTAGTTGGGTGCTGTGCAAACAGAAGGCCTTAGTCACTGGGAACACTGTGCAAAAAGCTAGCAAATTAAAGTTAATTCATCTCAGCACCAGAACACAAAATAGGCCCCTGGGGAGAAGGTTGACATTTTGTGGAGATGAGTTCTCTGTGTTTTCTATGCATTGTCATTGTCCTAAATAAATGTCCAAGATCCAGCCATAGAGCTATGTTTGGAGCTACCCTTGTCCTTAGTTAATGACACTAGTGAGCTAGTGAGAAAGGAACCAACTGGGCCCAGGAATGAGGACTTGGGTTTAAACCCTACTCTGTGCTCACTAGCTGTGTGACCCTGACCAAGTGACTTAGCCATTCTGTGCCCCAGTTTACTCATATGTAAAAAGAGAAAGTTGATCTACAAAACTATGATTTTAAAGCCATATACTATGGAATCTTAGGCCTGTGAGTGGGTCTCTTAGGTGCATTGATGGTGTCACGAGGAAGATGGAGATAGGTACCCACTTCATTCATATTTATTACATATTAGATTTCCATGTAGGACTTGCATGGGAAAAAAAAAAAAAAAGGGAGCAAGGTAGTTTCAACCCTTTAAAAAAGTCTCAAAAACCACTGGTCTAAATGATTTTGAAAATTCCACCAGCCATACTATGTGATGAGTCTATGATCATTTGGCTGCAGCTTTCAGGAATGGCAAACTTGCTTCGGCTTTGTCTGAAGGACACTTAAGACCATGGACTAGGAGGGCCCTACCTCTTGAGACACACAGAAAGTGATGGCTTGACTTATTTTATTTATTCTCATTGCATGGATCTTTGTCCCAACAAATCACTCAGACCTTAATAACAAAGCTGTCACCATAAACTATAAAATCACAGGATTTTCACATTGAGAGAAGCCATTAAATCTAGTCAATTGCTTGTTTAATGTGTAAATTCCCTCCTTTCTATCCTTATCACTTGCTCTATAGTGTCTTCTTGAATTTCTCCAGCGATGGTGAACTCACTACCTCTAAATGCAGCCTCTAAATGACCTTTAGTTATTTCTTACTTGAACCCCGGATTCAGAGAGTTTTACTTCTTTAGGTCATGCAGGATGCATACAATGCCTCTTTACGTGACCTTTCAAAAAATTGAAGAAAGTGATCATCTGCTCCCTGGCATCTTCAACTGGTCAAGCTAATCGCTCCGCATCCTTCTCTCTCTCTTTATGGCAAAGGAGGTTTAGCTCCCTTCACTATGCTCATAGACCCACAGTTTTGTTTTTGCCCCTCATGGTAGTAACAGAATGGAATCACCTTTCTGCACACTAGAATCACCTGGGTAGTTTTTCAAAAATGTTATTCCCCAGAATCCACCCCTGAGCAATTAAATAAAAAATTCTGGGAGTGAAAGTCTAAACTCTGATATTTTAAAAAATCCTCAAGTGATTTTTTTTTTTGGCCAGAATGAAGAGTACTTGCTTTTTACTTTAGGTTCAGAAGTCTTTTATTCTTGCTTTGATTGATGAATGAATGATGGATTGTAGTGTGCTACACAGCTTGGTTGGAAAGGCCAATTTGGGGGAAGAAGAAAAGGCTATTTTATTTTATTTTTTTTAAGTATCAATTATGTGTGAAAGGATCCCTGGTGGTGCAGTGGTTAAACACTCTTCTTTGCTGTAGAAGAAAGATGTGGCAGTCTGTTTCTGTAAAGATTATAGCCTTGGAAACCCTATGAGGTTCTGCTCTGTCCTATAGGGTCACCAGAATCAACTTGAAGACAGTAGGTTTGCTTTTTTGGTTTTATTATGCACCAAGTACTGAGCTAGACACTTAAATACTTTATTCCTTTTAATCTTCATCTGTGAATCAGATGTGTGTTTGTTTGTTTCCCCCTGATTTTACCAAAAAAAAAAAAAAAAAAAAAAAAAAAACAGAGCATTTAATTTCACCTCTTAAAAAAAAAAAAAAAAAAAGGAAATTTGAAGCTCAAAGAGATTAAGCAATTTATTCAACGTCCAGAGAAAGTTGGGACTCAAACCCAAACAGTTTGAGCCGAAAGCCCACTTTGTTTTTATAACTTCACTCAGTTTCCCTTAATTCAATTAATATAACAAGTATTTACTGAGAATCAGAATCTACCATATTCTAGACACGTCCTAGGTTAGCCACTGTTATGAGCTGAAATTTTTTGTGGTGATTTGCCAGGCCTGCTGGGCCACAGAGTATTTTCTTTTTTCATCCAATGATTTGTTTATGGGTACACTTTCTTGAAGGAAAAATCATGTTGAAGTAATGCTGGCTTTGTAGAGAAATAAGTCTTTGGTATTTGGTTGTAAAATAAATGTCAGAATAGAATGTTTAAGAAAATAAAGAGCTGTATATGAAATCACTTCCCACAAAGCTATAGAATACTGATGGGCTGGGGCTGGTGTTTCATTATTTAAGGCACATTTGGTACATAAAGAAGGAGCTGCCATACCCTGGCCTCTATTGGTCTCCAGGGATGTGGTCTTTCTGTCAAGAGTGACCACATAGTGGCTCCATGTTGTTTCAGCCAGAGGGTTTATCCCATCTTTTAAAGACCTTCCCAATCATGAGTCTTGTTGCCTGCATGACATGAACAGAATCCAATGGCTCTGTCGCTCTCTTCAGCAAACTTCTGGGGCATACTCCAATAAAGATTTTAGCCACTTGCTTACCTCAGGTTAACCAGGCCGGGTCATTTGGAGGGGGCCACTTACAGGCTGAAAATACCAGCCATTGTCATTCCTTACTTCAAGAATAAGTAAAGACATCCGGAGAAGAGGAGAGGAGGGAAGAAACAAAGAGACAACAGAGAGCAGAGAAGTAAGAAGACAATGAAGGTGTGTGTGTAGCACCAGCAACTCTAGATTCTCTTTGCCTTAGATGTTCTCATACTCTCAGCATCCATCTCTTCCTAGGCTGAAATCAACCTGTCAGATCACATCATAGAAAACCCCTCTTCTTTGGGGGCTTTCCTGAATACCTGAGACTAGATCCATTATCTTTCTCAAGTTCTTCCACAGTCCTGTACTCACTTCATCATAGAATACACCAGACTGTATTACAACTGTCTCACTGGTTATCAGTCTTTTCTTTTAGACCAAAGATTCTTCACTATGTCTTCCAGGTGAGCTACAGAAGTGTCCAAGCTTTTGTACACTTTAGCACGTATGGCATTCTAGCTGCTGAAACCCTGAGCAACCTAGCCCTTTTATCCCAGTATGTGTCAAACTCTTCTTTACGTGTGCTGTGACATGGAGATAGTTAGGAAACACTGTTCCAAACTGCTAGATTAATGATAGGAAGGAAAGGAGGGAGGGAGGAAAGGATGGAGGGAAAAGGAAGGGAGGGAGGGAGGAAGGGGCTGCCCAGATGGTGATAGGCTCTCAGCAACTAGAGATACTCCAGCAAAGACCATTTACCAGGGATGTTCTGTGAGCAGTTTCTGTCTAGAATGTGTTCTTCTTGGGTGCTGTCAAGTCAATTTCAACTCATAACAATCGCATATGACAGAGCAGAACTGCCCTATAGGGTTTCCTAGGCTGTGATCTTTACAGAGAAGCCCTGGTGACACAGTGGTTAAGCACTCAGCTGTTAATTGAAAGCTTAGTTATTCAAACTCACTAGCCACTCTACAGGAGAAAGATATGGCAGTCTGCTTCCATAAAGATTATAGCCTTGAAAATCCTATGGGGGCAGTTCTACTCTGTCTTATGGGGTCTTTTTGAGTTAGAATCAACTCAGTGGCAATGGGTTTGGGGATTTAATCTTTACAGGAGCAGTTTGTCAATTCTTTCTCTGGGGAGCCCCTGAATGGGGTCAAACCACCTACCTTTCAGTTAGCAGGTGAGCACTTAACCATTCTGCCACCAGGACTCCTTTTTGTCTGTTGTTGTCAGGTGCCACCAAGCTGACTCATAGCAACCCTTGTACAACAGAATGAAACTGTCTGGTCCTGCACCATCCTCACAATTCTCACTGTTATGTTTTCATCTAGTTAAAACCAAAAACCAAACTCACTGCTGTCAAGTCAGATCCAATTCATAATGACCCCTCCTTGGGTTTCCGAGGTGGTATCACTACAGAAGTAGGTTGCCCAACCTTCCTTCTGAGGAGCGACTGGTGGGTTTGAACCACCAGCCTTCTGGTTAGCAGTCAAATGCCTTAGGCACTATGCCACCAGAGTACCTTTTCATCTAGGTAGAAGGTTATAACACGTGACATTTAAGGTCCTCCCTGTCTTTAGAGCCAGAAAGACTATGGGTTTTGTAATCGGAAAGACAAAATGCTGAATCCCAGATCTGAGAGTTATGATCTGTGGGACATCATTCAAAATCATTCAAGTTAGTTAACCTCTTGAGGACTCAGCTTTCTCATCCATAAAATGGGAGTAACAATATTACATTTTTAGGGCTATTGTGAGATTTAATCAGACCATATTTTCGTAATACATCACATGGTACATGCAACATTTTTTCCCAGGCTTGCTTTCTTCTTTTTTTTTTTTTTTAATTTTGTTTCAGAACCACTTCAGGAACCACTTTTGCTGCAATGACAGCTAACATAGCTTAGTGATCAAGTTTGAGTGACTGAGCTCAAATCCTGGTTGATATTTATGAATTATATGATAGGCAAAGTCCCTAGCCCTCCCCTAGTCGCCATGACTCTGATTTTTCATTTGTAAAATGTAGATAACCACACTTCCCTCCTCAGGTTTTTTTTTTTTTTTTTTTTTTTTTTTT
>NW_006921762.1:1133938-1146748 GCF_000298275.1 Orycteropus afer afer
GGCTGAGCTTGGCCTTTTTCACGTACATGCATTTTAGGAGAACCAAATGAGTTAACACAAGTAAAGCCCTCAAAACATGCCTAGCACATTGTAAACACTCAATTAATGTTTGCTATTATCAATATTAGCTAGCAGGAGACAGCTAAAGATAGCCAGTAGACTGATTGCATGTGAAGAAGCACCCTGGCTGAGGCTGCTACTGTGCACTTGTGGGAGAAATTTCAAAGCATCTGTAATTGGAGCTGTACACTGACAGTTGGGAGAGAGATGTAGAAAAGTTCATTTGCAGTTAATATATATTCAGCTGTGCTAATTAGTACAAGCCCCAAAGCCTAAAATAAATTAAACTGGTCTTTAAAAAAAATGAGACTGTAGGCTAGTGAGAATGTGGAGAACTTCTCTTTATTATTATTGTTCTAATCATTATAAGAAGGAAAATGTTGGTACAAACCAAAGTTGTCTGAGAACCAGAAGATCCTGGGCTCCTATGTTTCAAGCCATAAAGCAGTTTGAGAAAAGAAAAAAAAAAAAAGTGTTGTTGTTGCTGCTGCCGTTGTTAGCTACATTCAGTGGACTCTGACTCCTGACAACCTCGTGTACCACAGAGTGAACATGCGGGGTCCTGGACCATCTTCATGCGTGCTGGTGTGCTCAAGTCTGTTGTTGCAGCCACTGTGTTGCAGCTCATCTTGCAGCACTATATCAGACAATACTCCACTGGGAAGCACAGCGTTTTCATTGGCTGGTTTTCAGAAGTAGAATGCCAGGCCTTCCTTCCTAGTCTGTCTTAGTCTAGAAGCACTGCTGAAACAATGGCTGACCCTGCTGATATTTGAAGTACTAGTGGCATAGCTTTCAGCATCACAGCAACATGCAAGCCACCAGAGTACAACAAACAGACAGATGGGTGGTGAATGAGATGAGTGAGAACAAGATAGAAAGTGTTTGTTATTGGATCTCTCAGGTTTTTTAGTATCCACTATGAGGTAGCCATTTTTCATATATTATACCTTTAAACTTGGCACATGACCCTTCAAGGCTGCATTATCATCTTGTTTTATAGATGAAGTATCTGAGGCTCAGGGGATCAGGAAAGGTGCCCAGGCCACATAACTGGCATTTAGAGAAATCCCAGGACTTCCTGACCCAGGCTATATTCCCACACAATGTAGCCCCTGTGCATTGGCTGGAAAGGAGAGAGAAATTACTCACGAGATTGCATTGCTGCATTATTGGGAAACCAAGGCAGGAACCTTGGGCACAAGTGAACTGAAACAAGATCAGAGCCTCCACCACATTTTGTAGCCACCACTTCATGCTGCCAAAAGAGTTCTTTACTATTTCTCAGTCTACAGATTTTTTTTCAACCCCGTTTGGAGCTAGAGCTGGATAAGTGCAAATGCCTGACCCCAAGAAGCCCAATCCATCTGCTCATGGCTGCAGAAGATAGAATTTCTGATGAGCTGGGACCTAGCTTTTCTTTGCCAAGAGATTTCAGCCCTTGTGCCAAGGAAGTATCAGTTATCTGCTTAGATGAAACTCCTGTGTGGAGGCATGGAGCTTACAGTGGAGGCTGCTCTTGATACATCCATGGCCCATCATCATATGGTCCCTGCTCCGGAGGAAAAGGCACTGGGCAGACTGGACAGATGGAGAGGATGAGGGATCCCTGTCCTCCTTGGTCCCAGCCAAAGCTGTTCCTACAGTGACAGTGGCAGCAGTCTTTGCAAAACCTGGGTTGGCCACAGAACCATGCAGAAATTTCTGCAGCTTTTTAAAAAGCAGCTGTCAGCTCAAGCTTGCACCACTGAGCTTTCAGTCTTGATGACAAGACTGGCAGGATTCCGAATTGGAAACCTGCGTGGAAAACTTACTTACCATCAATCAGAACTGCTCACCTTTTCGCTCAGATTTTGTTTTCAAAGCAGAGACCTCCTGAGGACTCATAACACTCCATTTTTTCTCTAAGAATATATGGGAGCTCCCTGTCCTCATGACAGAAAGATGGTAGTGAGATTTTAAAAAGCAATTGGGGCAAACAGATCCACATGTCATACAGTGGGGTGGGCCAGGTACAATGCTAATCTTGCTTTGACCTCAGACCTACACACATACAGACACGTGCAACCCATGTCCCCCCTCCTCTTATGCAAATAAGATCAAGTGGAAATAAACCTCTTGGACAACCTTGAAAGGGAAAAAAAAGTAAGTTCACAAAAAGACTTCTTTGAAAGGGCCCAAAAAGAGTCCCCTAAGCTTTCTTGTGCTGAACGTTGCAAAAGGAAGGAGGGTTTATTCTGTGTACACAGTGCGATTATAATGTAATAAGACTGCTATTGTTGTGTGGCTCATTAACTAGCCTTAAAGATAATTCTAAGAGAAGTTTAAAGGATATTTTTAGCAGTGGGAGAATCAGCCAAGGCAGTACTTTGAATGACAGGCCTCCCTAGGATCCCTGTAAAAAGTTAATCACATTTCATATGCAAATACATACCCCCTAGGTACAGTGTCTGGCTTCATTCACCTACTCCAATGGTATTACTGAGCACTCATCCTGTGTGCAGCCCTGTGCAGGGCCATGTGGGGCATGCAGGAAAGATAGGCATGGTTCTCCTACCCCTATAGTTTTTGGGGGAAGTTAGGCTGTACAGAACAAAACATTTAACTGACATGAAAAGACAGAATTGTCAAAACAATCGGCCACACCTCATAAGAGAACGTCAAGCTGTCTTATATCAGCTGCTAGAGCCACCTCCCCACTTTTTGTCTCCAGTAACTGCTTCCTTGAATCAAAGTCTAGATGCCAGATGGGTGGGGTTGTTGGGGTCAACTCTGCAGGTGAATGCCATGCTAGTAGGGTCTTGGTCTCTAGCTTTCCTTTCCTTAACCTGTTTGGACCCCAGTATCTCTTATGGGTTGGGCAATCTACTTCTGTAGTAATACTGCCTCAGAAACCCAAGGAGGGGTCGCTATAAGTAGGGTCCGACTCGACGGCACATAACAACAACATCTCTTGTGGGATCTCAAATGCAGCCTGAAGGACCTCTGTTGGCATGATGGTTAAGCACTTGCCTGCTAACCTAAAGGTCAGTAGTTCGAACTCACCAGCAGATCCATGGAAGAAAATACCTGCTCCTATAAAGATTGTTGGTATGTGCTGTCCAGTTAGTTTCAACTTATAGTGAACCTATGTACAACAGAACAAAACACCACCTGATCCTCCACCATCCTCACAATCGTTGCAATGCCTGAGCCCTTCACTGTAGCCACTGTGTAAATCTATCTCATTGAGGTTCTTCCCTTACCCTCAATGTACCTAGCCTGGTATCTTTCTCCAGGGACTTATCTGGTCCCTTCTGACAACATGACCAAAGTGTGTGAGACGAATTCTGTCCATTCTCACTTCTAAAGGAGCATTCCAGCTATACTGTCTCCAAGACAGATTTGTTCACTCTTCTAGCAGTCCATTCAATATTCTTCACCAACACCACAATTCAAAACCCTATGGGGCAGTTCTATTCTGTCACATGGGGTCAGTACAAGTCAAAAATCAGCTTGATGGTCCCTCATAACAACAACAAAGTAGTCTGAGTTGCCATGGGGACCAATACCCTTAAAAGCAGAAGATGCCCATTGAAGAGGATTGGGAAGGAAGAGGGAAAGGAATGGAAGAATATAAGGCCTGAAGAGGAATAAGAATAAAGTTTGGGCATACCAAGATTGTAGAAGGAAGGATACGTGGGATGTCATTGGCAAGAAGGAAGCATGCAAAATGTTCTCCTGACCGTCTCTTCTCTATCCCTGAGGACCTGGATCCCTGCTATGGCCTCCTTGCCTCCTGTCATTTTGCCCATCACCAGCCAAACCTCTGACTTTGCCATTACTTCCTCAAAACCTTCAAAGTGTTATTATTGATGGTGGATAAGGTCTAAATTCTGACCTTGACACCTTGCTAATCCAACCTACTTTGTCATACCTTTTGTTCACTGTGCTTCTCTCTGAATTCTTTTCTCAGCCATATTGGTCTACTTGCCCTTGCTTAAATGTACCCTGTGTTTTCTTACTCAGGCCTGCCTCTCTGGTTGCTCTTCTCACTCATCTTCCCCTCATGAACCTGCTCAGTTTTGAGGCTCCTCTCAAAGCTCACCAGCCTTCCCTTTCTGCCTTTGAATCCTTGTCATTTCTAGAGTATGTAGTTCTTTCTCCTGCAACACTTGTAGAAGGTCTTATATAATGATGGCTATATGCTTAATAAGGACCCCTGGTGGCATGGTGGTTAAGGACTTGGTTTTTAACTGGAAGGACAGCAGTTTGAGCCCACCAGCCACTCCATTGAGAGAAAGATGTGGCATTCCACTTCTGTAAAAATTTACAGAGTTGGAAACCCTATGGGGCAATTCTTTTCTGTCCCCTAGGGTAATTATGTGTCTGAATTGGCTCAATGGCAATGGATTTGGCTTTGGTCTATATGCTTAATAAATCTTAAATGCAGAAAGGAAGGTAGCAAGGAAAGAATGAAGGAAGAGCAGATCCCCTTTATCCTCCAAACCTGAATAAGCAAGACTTATAGTAGGAAGTCATGGACTCACCAGCCCTACAGGACAGAGTAGAACTGCCCCATATGGTTTCCATTGCTATAATCTTTATAGAAGCAAATTGCCACATCTTTCTCCTGCAGAGAAGCTGATAAGTTCAAACTACTGACCTTTCATTAGCAGTCAAGAGCTTAACCACTGCACCATAGTGTCATTATGAGTACAAATCAACTCAACAGCAAAAGGTTTCATTTTGGTTAATGGTATGAAGTAAGAGTCCCTGAGTGGTGCAAATGGTTAACACACTCAACCGGCTGTTAACTAAAAGGTTGGTGATTCAAGTCCACCCCGAGGCACCTCAGAAGAAAGGTCTGGCAATCCACCTTCTAAAAAGCCACAGAAAATGCTATGGAGCACAGTTCTACTCTGACACACATGGAGTCACCGTGAGTTGGAGTCAACTCCACAGTGGCTGGTTTGGTGTAGCAGAAAGTGATGAAGGATCCTGAGTTATTTTTACTCAGTTGAGAGAACCTATGAATAAAAAGCCCAGGGCAGGGGCAGGCCTTATTGACACTCCGAGGTCCTCCTGTCGCTGTGGTAAAAAAACAAACTGCACCTGCTTGTTGGGTGAGATAAGGCAAGACCTCAGAGGGCAGAAGGGTTCCTGACAGGAGGAGGTCAGGTCAGGGCTTCTGCCCAGATAAACCCCAACTTCCCTGTGGCTAGGGAGCTCTGGTGGTGTAGAGCCTAAAGCACTTGACTGCTAACCAGAAGGCTGGCAGTTCAAACCCACCAGCCACTCCGCAGAAGGAAGGTTGGGCAATCTACTTCCGTAGCGATACCTCCTGGGAAACCTAAGGAGGGGTCGTTAAGAGTCGTATCTGACTCCACGGCAGTGGGTTTGGTTTTTTGTGGTCCCCTGGGGCTGGACAGCCTTGCAATTGGTTCTAGCATCAGGGCCCTTAGAAGTCTTTCTTCCTGTCTGCCAGCCACAGGATGACATGCTAATTGCCAGGCTGGCTCTCATTTAAATTCTTCTCAATGGCAAGTGCAGAGAAGGTGACAAAATCCCGACAGGATTTTCGTTTGTTTTAATTCTAGTTCAGCTCCAGGGATCTTCTCAGTAAGCTACATCACCAAAGCCATTAGGGGTGGGAGCCCAGAGCTGGAAGCAGGGAACCGAAGGTGAGACTGTGGGCCTGGAGTCTCCCTGCACACCCTTCCTGGATACTTTCTTTTCTTATTCATCCTCAGTCCCCACAGTGACATATTCATCTCCTTGCTCCCCGCTGTTCAGTGGCTTCTATCTGGGTAATGCTTCCTGTCTATCTGCTCATGTCATTTTCATATTCTATTAATTGAGCTATTTCCACTGTTTATACTTTCTGTCTGTTCTGTTTTATGGTTCCTTTCTATCCACATCTATCCTGTTGATATTCTCATTTATTTATATTCCCCTGCCAAGCCCAAGTTCCTCTCTTTTTTAATCTCTTTTATCAATCTTGTTTACCTTCTCCATCAGCCCCTTCATCTTGCTATTATCTAGTTATCTTTCTAGTTAAATTGTCCTTGCTCCTCCCTCTGTCTCCAGCTTTCACCTGAATCCACTCTAGGTTCTCTTAACAAGGCTGCCAGCTCCACCCTGGCACCCACTTGCAGCATTTGACAAGAAACTCCTACTCAACTCCTTCATGGAGCGAGATTTTCTTAGCCACTATAGACTCAAGAGTAGCCCTGGTGGTGCAATGGTTTAGTGCTCAGCTGCTAATTGAATGGTTGAAAGGTCAGCAATTTGAACTGAATAGCCACTCCACAGGAGAACAGATCTGGGGATCTGCTCCCATAAAGATTACAGCCTAGGAAACCATCTGGGGCAGTTCTACCCTGTCTCAGAGAGTCACTGTGAATTAGAATTACCTCATCCAGCACCCAGCAACAGCAACACAGATCCAAGAGTCTATATCTACCCAGTAGTAACAACAAGAGCTAACATATACTGAGAGCTAACATATACTGAATACCTAGCACATGCCAGGGAGCTCTGGTGGCATAGTACATAAGGCATTTAACTGCTAACTAGAAGGCTGGTGGTTCAAACCCACTAGCCACTCCTCGGAAGGAAGGTTGGGCAATCTACTTCTGTAGTGATACCACCTTGGGAACCCAAGGAGGGGTCATGAAGAGTCAGATTCGACTCAACAGGAGTGAGGGTTTCGTTTTGGAGCACATGCCAGTCACAGAGCTAGGTCTTCATTTCCTGTTTCTACAATTTTGATTTGGTGATGTAGTGCCTGAGGCATTTGACTGGTAACCAGAAGGCTGGCACTTCAAACCCACCAGGCACTCCTCGAAAGGAAGACTGGGCAATTCCCTTATGTTACAGAGAAGGAAGCTGAGGCTCAGGTAGATCAAGTAACTTGCTCAAGGTCACACAGGTAATATGTGGAATATTGACAAGCCACTCAGGTTTCTGCATGAGCAGTGGCATGGGTAATCTTTCCCTGCAGAAAAATAATGTCTAACTCATTTCTAATGGACTCTGGAATGTAGTGTTTGGGACTATGGGTTTCTCTCCTGGTGCTGCTCTGCTGTTAGTCAAGGCAGAGTGCAGGAAAAGGCCAATAGATGGAACAGCACTATGCAAGAGGTTCTGAAAACTCATAGCCTTCACACAGCCCTCCACAGAAATGGTAATGTACATGGCATTGTTCACCATAATGGGGAAAGCCGCTGTGAGGACTGCCAGCCTTGTCCTCAGACCCTCACTCCCAACCTCTCATCATCCCCAGAGCTACAAAGGGTTTCAATGCAACAAGCAGGTATCCTGGTGACACAAGTGTTAAGTGCTCAGCTGCTAACTGAAAGGTTGACAATTCAAACACATGAAGTGGTATCTTGGGAGAGAGAACTGGTGATCTGCTTCTGTTAAGATTACAGCCAAGAAAACCCTGTGGGCAGTTTGATGCTGTCACATGGGGTCACTGTGAATTGGAACTAACTTGGCGGCACTCAACAGCAGCAACTATGCCTCAAACACATGCACTGACAGCAGGGAAGTGGGTTGGTTTCAGATGCCTAAGGAAGATGAAAGGCAAGCTTCCCCAAGATTCTCATATTGCCACGGATAAGTCATGGAGGGGCTGATTTAGTGTCCTCTGTGAGTAAGGCAACAGGGAGATTCCTAAAGTGAAACTCACATGGGATAAGACGGAGACAGGTGAATCTTCAGGCCACTTGGTCAAGAGAAATAAATGATTGCATTCCCAGACCCAGTGAACCCCTAACACAGGCCTCTGGGAAACCAAGGTCCCAGGAAAGAAGCAAAGAGACGTAACTTCTCAGGAAAACTGTAAACCAAAACCAAACTCACTGCCATCGAGTCAATTCCAACTCATCGTGTCCCCCTTTGGGTTTCTGAGGCAATAAATCTTTACGGAAATAGATTGCCCCATCTTCTTCCTGTGGAGTGGCTGGTGGGTTTGAACCACCAAACTTCTGGTTAACAGTCAAATACTTTAGGCACTATGCCACCAGAGCTCCTTTGGCAAACTCTAGGGAAGACTATTAAACTCCTTGAAGGTGCTTCCCCAAAATTTTATCTGGGTCCCTCTTGCCTCTAGAGTTGAATCCAAATTCCCTGGTCTTATGCTCAAGCCCCTCCACAATATAACTATAACCTACCTCTTGGATGTTATCTACCCTCACCCCTCTGCATAAACTCCCTTTCCCAGATGGATTGGAATAACACAAAGTCCCTAATTACACCAAGTATGGCCTGGGAGAATGAATTCCGACCCCCAAGGTGGCATGCATGAAAAAGAATGGCAAATCCCTCTTCAGCTAATTACTAGGGTTTTTATACTGCTCTTTAAGAATTTTAGAGTCCAGTGGGAGTAAACTCATGTCCCTCAATCACTAGAGAATGATGAGCAATTAATATGAATTTGGAGCACAGAGGCAGGAGAGACTTAACCTGGTCTGGGTGGTTGAGGAAGACTTTAAGGAAGATGTGGCATTTAAGCTGGGTCTTGAAAAATAGGATTTAACCAGACATTCTAAGTGAAAGGATTATCATTAGCAAAGGACAGGAAAGTTCTTATTTATAGGCTTTGAATGGTAAGGTAGAGATAATGATGGAGGAGGAGAAAAACAATGCTTTGATGTAAGTATCTGATTTCACTAACAATAAATTCGTTAGGGGCAGTGGCCCTGTCTTCATAGCTGCTGCGCCTAGCACCATCATGGTTTGTGCACAAAGGATGTTCTGAATTAATCATTGGTGGTGTGATGATGATAGTGATGATGAGTGTCATGGTGATGATACTGATGCTACTTTCTGGGTCTGAAGCCACTGTCTCAGTAAGGCTGAGGACCAAGAGACAGTCACTGGTCCCCAGAGGACACTGATTGTGAAGCACTCAGAGAACACTGAGTGAATTTCTAATTGTGCTTCCTCCTCTCCTGCTGTCTTCCCAAAACTCTCTCCAACTGAAACAGCTCTTTCAAGAAAAACAGGTGGGGTGTTCCCAAGCTGACTGGGACCCCCTGCCCAGTCACTTGTCACAGAAAAGTAATTTCTTTTTAAACTTCTATCCAGTGAAACCCCGCTGCTGCACACAGCAGGCCCAGTTATGCCAGCGCTGCCATCCTGCCACACCGCAGTGCCAGCAAATAAAGGAAAATGCTTAGCATTAAATTTCATGTAAATCAGACTTTATTTGCTCTGGTGACAGGTTATTACCTTCTGCAGGGAATGAGGGGAAAAAACGGCTGCTGGCTGGACACATGACTCCCCAAAGGAAGATGTCTCCAATAGCAGCTGATGGCAGTGCAGACCAGGGAGCCCAGGGCCTTGGAGTCATCTACTTGTCCTTACCCCTTCTTTTACCCTCTTAGCTCCCACAAGGATGGCCTTTCCACCAGGATCTGAAGTCCCCAAATTCTTCCAACTTAGCAGCTCCATCCCCATTGCTAAGCCTTCTCACTCCCTGTGTGGGGGTATCGGTTTGCCCACACTGCCCCACAGGCATGTCTTACACAGCCCCCCTCTGCATGTGGCTCAGGGACTCTCACACCCAGAATGCTCTATGCCATCTTATCTATCTTGTTTAAAGGCCCAACTCAAGTCCAAAACCTCCATGAAGTCTTCCCTCACCACACAACCTGCGGCAATCTCATCCTTTTCTGAGTTTTGATCAATCTTAACCTCTGTCCCATAACCTATACTATCCTGAGTGATAAAATCCTATCAGCAAACCAGCACATTTACTGAGCATCTACTATATGTTAAGTGATGGTGGCTTCTTCTTCATGTTCATAATTTAATTCCCCACTCAGATTGTAAGCAGGCTGAGGATAGAGATTAGAGCCTGGCATAGGGCCTCGCACATAGTAGATTCTCAATAAATGTGTTAGTTGCTCATAGGAGTGTATCAGTCAGGCTAGGTTAGCTTATGCTGTAGTAACAAATGACTCCAAAATCTCCATGTGTTAAAACAACAAAAGTGTTTTGGTTTTTTTTTTTTCCTCTCATGGTGTATGTCCACTGCAGGTCAGATGGCAGATTCTGCTCACTGTAGTCACTCAGGGACTCATGTTGACAGAGTAGTCACTAATTTGAACATTGCATGGGAAAGTGTCATGTTGCAATTAAATTAATGTTCTGTCCTGGAAATAACACAGATCAACTCCACTCACAAGGCACATGGCTCTACCCAAACACAAAGGAGCCACAAAGTACAATCCTACCACGTATCCAGAAGGCAGAGAGTTAGAAATTCCAGTGAGTAGCACCAATGACTTCTCTAAAGTACTTAGTTACTAAATTGCACGAGGAATATGCCATGTCTATTTTGTCCATCACTGAATCCCCAGTGGATGGTACAGTGCCTGGTCCAGGTACTCAATTAATACTTAGGTTCATGGCCAACGTTGGTTCTGACACTTTGTAGTGATACAGAGCTGTTCTCGTGTGGTTTATTGGCTTTTAACCTTCTGTGTCTCTATTGACTATAAGTCCCTGGAAGGAGGCAGCTGTGCCTTCACTACTTTGTAGAATTTGCTTAGCACAAGAGTAAGTGTTGCTTAGGCACATCTTCTTCTGCATCTTTTCCATCACAGGCAGAAAAGGAGGGGAACCATTATCCATTGAGATGGTTCTTTTAATTTTATTATTTGATAAGTAGACACTTTTTGAAAAGCATTTGTATGAAAGTTTGTGTATATGTGAGTGTGTATGTGTATAAAGAGGTAATGCTGGAAAGGAGAAAGGCAGAATGTAGTTCCATATTTTATCACTGCATATCTCCCACTAGTACTTAATCAGTGTCATGTTTGATGCACTACTTGTAAGTGGGGGATGGGAGAGAAGGCCTTGGGAAATGGTGGTGCAATTCTTGACAGCTTTGTCTGCTTCCCTACTGTAAATGACTCCTCCCAGCTTTCTTTCCTTCCAACTCTCCTTTTCCCTCCTCTCTCCTCCTTCTTTCTTCTCTACTTTGATTGTTTTATTCCTGTCTCCAAAACCAAATTGGCAGTTAGGGAAAAAGGCAGGGGAGAGGATATGGTCCAATTTGGGGAGGAAGGGAGTGTGTAGTTTAGGGAGTCTGTGGACAGAACTGGAGCCTGGCTGGAGAGTGGTCAGTGTTTGAGGCCATGGTCATGGTTAGATATGATATATCTGACCAGGTTTGGGAGCACTGGCAGAGGAAGTGGGAGTTGGAAGCATTCTAGGTCCTTTCTCCACCCCTTTCTCTCATCATCCCATACATTCCTCTTCAATTCCGGAGATAAAAAAACAGCTGAGCTCTGATCTAACCACTCTTGTCCAAGGAAGGGCCCCCTTGGATACCCATCCCATTGCCAGGGAAGGACAGGAGTCTGGGGCCTCCTACTGATCATGGCGCAGCCGTAGTTTGGGCTTTTCCAGCATCTCTGATCCAAGATCGCAGTTCAGAGCAGGCAGCGCCGGTACAGCAGCTTTGCTGCCTCCACAGCCTCCAATGCTGGCATTCTGCCAAGCTCGCCATCTGTACCCTACGGTCAGGGGTATGCTTTGCTGGCTTCTGTATCAGCCCCACCCCCACCCCTCCACCCCAGCCTGTGCTGGGAATCTGCCAGTGCCCCAGACTGCATCCTACAATCGGATAAGCTTTGCCAGGTTTATGGCTGGTAATTTATGGCCTTCTTTAGCAACATCTATCACGCTGTACAGTCGTTAATCCCAGAGTCTTTGCCCACTTTGCAGAAAATAGCTTGCAATTCCTTACAATGTAGCATTTGCTAACTCACCTGTCGGGCTGTCAGGCTGGGTGGGGGTGACAAGCCACTCTCCAGTTACTTCTTTCCATCTTACTTTGCTTAGGTGAGCCAGGCCTTCTCCCTCCAGAAAGCAGCTGCAGAGATCTTTATTACCCAGCTTCTATCCTGCTCTCCCATATTGCTGCTGCAGCCGTAGCTCCACATGGAACCTCTCTGCCTCCTAGAAAGGCAGAGCAGTGCAGGGAGCACTGGGGGCAGGTGACCTCACATGTTAGCAAAGGCAGAACCTTTTCTCTGGTACAGGTCCCAGGTGACCTGAACCAAAGACACAAACTCCAAGCTCACTGCCCTTAAGTCAATTCCAACTCATAGCGACCTCCGTTGTATTTCTATGGCTATAAATCTTTACAGAAGCAAACTGCCCCATCTTTCTTCTGAAGAACAGCTAGTGGGTTCAAACCACTGACCTTTTGGTTAGCAGCCAAATACCTTAACCACTATACCACCAGAGCTCCCTTTCCCTCTTTATTCAATGTCAGGGAGAGGTTGGAGGGTGGGCTAAGGCTGTGTGTACACATTGGTATTCAAATACAGTGTGTATGAAAATACCTCTGTGGTCCACTTCTGTTGATGCACACTAACACAGAATCAGTTTGGACCATTAAAAACTGCCAACAATTGCAAGCACAATGATGTATAAATGTATTTGGGTTTAGGATGAATCACATGGTATGGTACAGACAACCCTCTTAAGCTATTATAGCATTACAAGTAAAACTTCCTTCCCTGAAGACACATCTCCCTGGGTGAAAGAAAAGATAACTTGGGAAATTCTAAATTATGGTGAGGACAGGCAGGTAGGGTGAAAATATTTGGTCTATAAACCATTTGGCTCCTGGAGTATATACAGATGAATATTTTTTTTTTTTTTTTTTTTTTAATTAAAGAGAGAGATGGAATAAGATAAATATACTGGAAGGGGATATATTAAAATGATAAAAATGGTTAAATT
>NW_006921762.1:1146848-1207925 GCF_000298275.1 Orycteropus afer afer
TATATATATTTGTTGTTGTTGTTGTTGTTGTTATGTGCCATTGAGTCGGGACTGATTCATAGCGACCCCTCCTTGGGTTTTTGAGGCAGTATCGTTATGGAAGTAGATTGCCCAACCTTCCTTCCGAGGAGTGACTGGTGAGTTTTGAACTGCCAACCTTCTGGTTAGCAGTCAAATGCTTTAGGCCCCACACTACCAGAACTTATATATATAATTTTTTTTCTATATCTCCTATAATGAGCGTGTATTGCTATACTTGAAATAAACATAAATACAACAAATGAATGATAATGCCTACTATGATCAACTGGTTGGTGTGACTAATGTCACAAGTGTATGTCACAAGTGTCTATCCTCCTCCTGGACATTCCTTCCAGTAACCAGTTGTCATAGAATTGATCCCAACTCATGACAACCCCATGTGTGTCAGAGTAGAACTGTGCTCCATAGGGTTTTCAATGACTGACTTTTCAGAAATAGATTGCCAGGTCTTTCTTCCACAGTGCCCCCAGGTGGGCTTGTTTGTCCAACTTTTCAGTTAGCAGTTAAGCGTGTTAACCATTTGCACCACCCAGAGACTCCATACATTCCTAGGACCAGGAGAATTTGAAGAGATATACTATCTGCCCAGTTTTTCCTTGGACTAGTTCACTACTAAAGTACCTCAACCTCTTCTGGTTACATACTTGATTTTCTGCCAGTAAATATAGGAAGAAGTCTTGATTGCTGAGGAACTTAAATACTTCCCAATGCAAATGTCACATTCTCGGTGGTATCCTCAGGGCTTAGCACAGGGCGCTCAAGAAATGTTTGCTGAATGAATGAATTGATAGATGACAAATGAAGTAACACTGCTTGCTCTTCATTTCAAATAAGTCAACTAAGGCAGTGGGTTCAGGTTGATGTCATTTTGGTGACCTTGGAGGAGCTTGTCAGAATTAGTACCCTGGGCAACAGCAGCCCATGGTATGACCTAAACTTTTTCCTGTCCAGAAAGCTAACTCAGCAAAAACTGCTAAGTGTGAGGGCATTTCCCATATTTTTGTTGTTGTCATGTGTTGTCGAGTCAGATCCAACTCATAGAAACCCCTCCTTGGGTTTCCGAGGTGGTATCACTATGGAAGTAGATTGCCCAACCTTCCTTCTGAGGAGTGGCTGGTGGATTTGAACCATCACCCTTCTGGTTAGCAGTCAACTGCCTTAGGCACTACGCTACCAGAGCTCCTTTTCCCATATTAGGATTGTGGATGTTGTAAGGATTTCTCACTAAATTCCTATTTCACTTTAGTGCACTTGTTTGCTTGCTTATATTGGTGGCTTTTTCCTTGAGAGAAAATTGGCATTGTTCAATGGAAGGCATATTATATATGTTGTTATGTGCCAACTCATATGACTCTTCCTTGGGTTTCCGAGGCAGTATCACTACAGAAGTAGATTGCTCAACCTTCCTTCTGAGGAATGGCTGATGGGTTTGAACCACCAGCCTTCTGGTTAGCAGTCAAGTGCCATAGGCACTACGCTACCAGAGCTCCTAATGGAAGGCATTCACCAGGAATTATAAGCAGATACACTGTTGTACCTTGGATGCAGCTGGTTGCGCTAAGATTGTCTTTGGTGGTGCATCTTTTCCTAGAGGCTCTCTTTGAGCTTGGCCTCTGAAGATGGTCAACTATAGCGGTATCAACATGAGAATTCAACTAAAACACAAATCTAGGGTCTCATCAAGCAGTTGCTAATGAGGCAACAGTGGCAGAAGCATAAAGGAATATAAAATTTGATGGTCTACAGGGAGCAAGTGGGAAGAGAGCTGTTACATTATGGGGATTGTAGCCAATGTCATTGTCATAGTTAAAGTTGTATGTCAACTTGGCTGGGTCTGGTTGAGTGGCTGGGCAGCTGGTAGTAGTTATTCGCCAAGAGGAGACTGGCAATCAACTCCATGGTGGGATCTACTACAAGCAACTGAGTAGCTGCTTTGGGTATGTGGTTTGCTCCCCATATATAAGAAGCAGCTTTGGGAATGGTCTCTAGCTCATGGCACACTTGGACCCTGCAAGTAGCCATGTCATTGCTCAGCAGCCTGCTATACTCTGCCGACCTTGGGTCTTACAATGGACTTAAGTTAATGGCCTGCTGTGTGGTTTGGTAACATTGGGACTGTGCCTTTTTACTTGTCAACCTTGGGTCTTCTCAGCCTCAGCAGCCAGCAGCTGTCTGAGTGAAGAAACACCTCCAGTTCCAGTCTGTCAGGAGCAGGAGGCAGAGCTGGACCCCAAGGTTGAGGGGCTTTCATCCAGCCCCTAGAGCCTGGCACTTTGAACTTGGACTTAAAGCCTCCAAATTGTAAGAATAAACTCCTGTTTGTTAAGGCCATCCCATTTATGGTATATTTCTTGTCAGAGCAGCACTAGGTAACCAGAACAGTCATGGAACAAAATATGTATGAACTGCTGTAGAGAAAATGAATTGCTCTGTAAACTTTCACCCAAATCACAATTTAAAATAAAATAAAATAAAATTGAGGGTCTGACAAAAAGGAAAGTGAAGTAATGCATCATGGGATTTAGGGAAGATAGAAAAGAAGTGAAGTCATGAGTGAGTTAATGGAGTGAGAAACATGGAAAAGTTATTGCATGGAGATTAGCAGTCCAAGCTCTAGGGTAACTGACAACTTTTGGGTACATTTGTTAGCTGTGTGACCTGAAGAAATGTCTTGACTTCACTAAGCCTCAGCTTCCTCATCTGTAAAATGAGGAGAGTAATAAAACCTACCCCCTATAAGATTTTTGTGAGGATAGGAATAAGACACTGTATGCAAAAGACTTGGCACATAGTAAGTTTTCAATAAATACTAGCTACAGCATTATATTCTCACTGAGATTCAAGAAGAGGTGGACTGGTAAGAAGGGACTAAAAACCTATAAGGAGAGGAGGTTGTAGTTGCAGAATGATACTAATTTTGTAGTTAATATTCTAAAAGCCAGACTGGACCCAAGTGCAGATGATACTTCCTCAATTAAGTCAGGGTCATAGGTCTCCACGATGGGTTGTGAATAAAGGTAAGAAGGTAAAGAAATGCTGAAGTTGCGATACTAGTTGGGTCAATGATATGGTCACTAGAGTTACCTATGGTGATGGTTGGGTGGGATAAAGAGAAGACAGTGCCCAGATTCTAAATGGAGGTTGATATGAAGGCTGGTAAATGACATAAATGAAGACAAGGCATCAACATGATCCTTAAAAAATGTCAAGGTCACGTCTGGGTCCCACAGGATAAGAGAAGTAGGAGAGGAATGAACAGTCTCCACTAGAAAATTCTGTAAGGATGCTGGTGTCGTGTGAGGAGAGAGATGATTCCGTTTAGGAAAAGGGTGGGAGAAAGATGTTTGAAGTATTTGAACATGCTGGATATTGGTTTTGTTTTTAACAAAGGAATCTAGAAAAGCAATTAATTTTGATGACTCCTTTTACAAAGTCAACATTTTTACAAAGAGAAATAGATTTGCAAAAAGGGGAAAATTAGAATTTAGAAAAAAAGGAGAGAGATGGAAGTGAGGGAGAATAGAAGGGAGGGACCAAGGTAGAAAGGAGGAAAACAAAGGAAGGAAGAAAGGGAGAGCAGAAGGGAAGGAGGAGGGGAGAGAGGAAGGAAAAGGAGAAGGGAAAACTTAAGTTCATCTTTAGTACTTGGAAAGGCTGCCCAGACTCTAATTTGCAGGGGAGTGTTCAACTATCAGTCTCAGTAGCCCAGTCCTTTGGGGTATAGTCATCCACAACATAGAATAAAGTCATAAAAATAATTCAGTATTAGAATGTCTACACTACACAAACACACTTTCTCCTAGTGGTAATGAAAGCAGCTCTTTTTCTTTTATTTCCCCACATAGGAAGACCCAATCTCTTGCCTCTTTCTTCTTCTCACCTCAACAGCCCTCAATTATCATCCTAATCAGAGTTGAGGGGTAAGAGGATAAGGGACATTGTACAAACGACCCTGGCCCTCAGTCTGAAATTGAGTGAGTTTACAAAGTTCATACTGGGTCTCAGGAGGTATTCACAAAGATCACAAATCAACAGATTGGTCTTCTCCGCACAAAAGGGTCAGAGATGAAAGAAGCGGAATTTAAGGCCCAGGAGAGTGTGTGAGCAGATCATGAAACTCAGAAATGAAATCCCTAAGGGAGCTCTGGTAGCATAGTGGCTAAGTCACTTGCCTGCTAACCAGACGGCTGGCGGTTCAAACCCACCAGCCACTCCTCGGAAGGAAGATTGGGCAATCCTACTTCTGTAGTGATACTGCCTCGGAAACCCAAGGAGTGGTCGCTATGAGTTGGGTTTGACCCGAAGGCACATAACAACAACAACAAGATTCCCATTTTTAGCACATGAAGGAGATCCTTTTTTTCATGACTGTATGTGAGATAGAGAGTGGGTAGGATGCATATAGCCAAAACTGGTGGTATTCATGCCACAGTCTAACTATGTTGACTCTAACTTATATCCATTGCCTGTGGCTAAGTTTAAAGGGTAGGCTGGCAGAGGGTTCATGGATGACTTGAAGAAGCTACACTCTTGGATCCTAGCCTTAATAACCCAGTGACATTAGGAAAGCCACTTAACCTTTCTGAGCTTCATGAGCCTGCCTGCCTGTTGTTAGGTACTACTGAATTGATTTTGACTCGTAGCAACCCCATATCACAGAATAGAACTATCTCATAGCATTTTCTAGGCTGTAATGTTTATGGGAAGGAGCCCTGGTGGTGCAATGGTTACGCACTTGGCAGATAACTGAAAGGTTGGCAGTTAGAACTGACAGGTAGCTCTGCAGGAGAAAAGATGTAACAATCTGCTCATGTAAAGATTACTGTCTAGGAAACCCTATGGAACAGTTCTACCCTGTCACATAGGGTTGCTATGAGTCAGAATCCAATTTGACTGCACTTAACAACAACAATTTTTATGGGAGCAGATCTCCAGGTGTGTCTCCTGAAGAACCATTCAGACTTCCAACCTTTCAGTTAGCAGCTGAGCACTTGAGCCATCAGGGCTTTTTGGATCAAATGGACTAAAGTTTGTGAAAACATTTTGCACACTGTAAAGTTCTTTACTAATGACAGTATCATTAATATAAGTGCTTACTAAGTACTTGTTGAATGAGTGAATAAATGGAGCTCAGATATAATATGCTATTAATTTTGTTGACATATTGATATCGCTAGCAAACATTTTATCGATCCCTGACAATTCTACGAGTACTGGTCAAAACAAAACTGCAAAAACCACAAATTTCATCACTGAGTGATACACAGCTTTATGCTGGTTTTCTTTGTTTCATTTGTCTCTGTCTTGTCCCTGCAATTATATTGTAAGCTGCTTGAAAGCAGAGACCCCGGTCATGCACTTCTTGTCTAACACTGGCTAGGCACAATTGTTCAACTTAGTAAATATTTGTGGATTGAATCTTTGGATATATCATAGACTGAACTGGGGATACTGTGAGCAAGTACATAGGACAGCCACCTCCCAGCAGACTGTGATGGGTGGAGATGGGGGCCAGGAAGAAGGAGGGCCTTTGAAGGGTACACTTGCAGACTTGCCTGCAGAGCCCTATATCCCTCAAGTCATATTTTACCTATAATTAAATCAGAGAAAAATGGGATGTCCACATCAGGTGAAATTAAGCTGCAAATTTCTTCTGAGCCCATTGAGGGATGTTTCACTGCTTCCCAAGAGGATGTCTTGCTGTGGCTTTAATATATAGTGCTCGTGTATGCCTTCCTTCCTGGCCTGCCAAGAAGCCTTCTTCAGTATCCTTGGCCAGGAGGTAGAAGAAATACTGAGACTGGGAAAGAAAAGGCTCTCTTAGAACGGGGGGCGCGGAGGTGGAAAGTAAGTGAACAGGTGGGGCAAAGTTCCTTTTTTTTAAAAAAAAAGGAACTTGTACTTAGTCTCAGCATCAAAATGAAGGTAAGCTCTTTCTTCTCAAGGAAGCCTGCACTGAGAAAAGTGAAATTGCTCTCCTGACAGTTCATCTACCGGGAAGCTTCTTCGGAGTCCCATGAGAGTAGTCTCAAGTCCTCCAGCAGAGTGTTCCTGTGAACTCCAGGCCCTGCGCATTGCTCTTCTCTGCAGTGTGCCTTCGCATGAAACTGGGCTCCAGCAATTGATCCAGAGCTGAGTAGGAGGCAGAAGGCTGGATACACCAGATAATAGGTTCCAGACACTCAGATAGTGAAATTAAAGCAGACGAGCCAATGGGAGAGGAGAGCATATTAAGTACCACAAAAAGGCAGAGATAAAGGGTATAAACAGGGCTGATGGATGGAGAGAGACAGAGACCGTTTCAACCTGAGCACCTTTCCTAATGCGGAGGAGTCGTCTCTGCGGGAAGGGACCGAGCTATTAAAAAGCTGAATTGATTGCGGAACAATGTTCACCAAGCTTGTTTCTGGACACAAAGCTCTTTAAACAATTACAGGAAACGCGTAGAAACTAGCTATTAACAAGGAAAAGAAAACCCAGAGGTCAGACTTGTTTGTTTAAAGACAGAATAGCAGTGATTCATCATCATACTTCAGAGGGCTGAATAAATATTTACTAATGAGGGCAATAGTACATGGAAAAACAAAAAACACTGCCATCGAATCAACCCCTACTCATAACGGTCCTATAGGACAGAGCAGAACTGGCCCATAGGATTTCTCAGGATTTCTCAGGCTGTAAACCTTGATGAAAGCAGACTGCTCACCTTTCTCACCCGGACCCCAGAGTGGCTGAGGGGTTTGAACCATTAGTCTTTGGGTTATCAGCAGAATGCTTTATCCAGTAGATTACCAGAGTACATGAAAACTCACTTATTGCTGTTGAGTAAATTCTAACTCAGAGCAACCCCCATTGGGTTTCAGAGGCAGTAAATCTTTATGGAAGTAGATTACCCCATCTTCCTTCCAGAGTGGCTGGTGAGTTTGAACCGTCAACCTTATGGTTAGCAGTCAAATCCAATAGGCATTGTGCCACCAGAGCTCCTTAGTACATGAAAGTGAGCCTGTAAAATAATCATTGAGAAAGTGCCTTTCTACAGCTGACTTGGCTGGGAGCTTGGCCTCGGGAGGGTGCATCCATTTCTTATGTCACCTTCAGCAAGCTCACACAAAAAATTTGAAAGCTTTTTTGCAGGTTTTTTGTTGTTGTTGTGTGCCATCGAGTCAGACCCGACTCATAGCGACCCCTCCTTGGGTTTCCGAGGCAGTATCACTACGGCAGTGGATTGCCCAACCTTCCTTCTGAGGAGTGGCTGGTGGGTTTGAACCACCAGCCTTCTGGTTAACAGTCAAGTTCCTTAGGCACTACGCTACCAGAGCTCCTTTTGCAGATTTATATTATTGTAAATATACCTGTTAACTTAGTATTACCCCTGGATAGGGGCATGAGAGCAGCCAGGAAATTGAAATTAGACAATATCTAATGCATTTTAACAATTCCCCCCCCCCATTTTTTTTAACTTTATATATATATATATATGTGTGTGTGTGTGTGTGTGTGTGTGTGTGTGTGTGTATTTTCCCCCCAATCATAGGAATTGTGAGATTAGAAAAAAACCAATAGGAGCATTCATCCTATTTAATTCAAATGAAAGTATCAAAATTATCCTAGAATGAGCAGCTGAGGAAAGCATCAGAAATTCCTAGCTAATATTTACTAATTGGCGTCAAGTTGAACCCAACTCATGGCAATCCCATATATGTCAGGGTAAAATGATGTCAGAGACTGATTTTTTTTTTTTTCTAGGCCATTATTCTGAGGCACCTCTGGGGGAAATTGAACTTCTAGCCTTTTGATTAGCAGCTGAACATGGTAACTGTTTGCACTAGCCAGAGGCTCCAGAGATTTCATAGTTCCCTTGTTACAGCAAAGGCAAATAAGTCCCAGAACAGGGCAGGGGCTTGTCTAAGGCAAACAGGGGTCTAGGTCTCAGGCCCCTGCTTCCTACTCTCCTGCTGTTTTCATCAGACCACACTTTCTGCCTCATAGATGGAAGAACTCTTGATATGATTTAAACATCACAATAGAGATATTTTTCACATGGCACTTTTAGATCCATGGGTGCTTAAACCATTATTCCTTCCTTGCTGTGGCTCTGAGCTATATTCCAAATAACATATGACCTGAACTGCTCACAGGGATGGTACAAGTTCTAGCATAAGTAAACTATAGGAAGAACTCTAGGGTAGGGGCTTCACTATTCCTTTGTGTGGTGCAGCAAATTAGTTAATATGGTTCTTCTAGCCATGGTCTTTGTGTCTCCCACCAGATCACTAGGTGAGAGCATGCAAATGTGAGGTACTTATGGCCCACCAATGGGATTGAATAACTTGCTAATAATGTAAATGAGATACATGGCACCCTTGTAGAAGTTGGACCACACAAACAGGGTGTATGGTACCTTAACGTGGGGATTGGGTCAGTTTTGCCTTTCCACTAGACTTAAAATGAGCCTTCCCAAAGGTGGAAAGGGTGTTCTCACTGCCACCAAGAGAGAAGAGCAGCCAGCAGTGGAGCATGGCCTTGGACCAAAGATTCCTGGACTGAGATGACAGAGAGAGACAGCAGAGAGAGAGATGGCAGAGACAGATGGCAGAGAGATAGCAGCAGAGAAACTGTCACAGCAGAAGCCCCAGAGCCAAGAGACCAGCATGAGACAGAGCTCATGTGCCTTTCTACAGCTGGACCCACGGAGTGAGGAAGCTGAGTGCCTTCAGGCAGGAGGCTTACTGGCAGAGTGGGGTGCACCCATCAGCACAGCTAAAAGTTTTTAACACTTGCCTGAGCAGGACAGAGGTCAGGCTGAGAGGCAGAGGGACAAAGAGAGGTGTGCCTGAAAGAACTACATCTTGAGCATTCCTGATCCTGAATTGTAACCTGTTACTTCCCTAATAAACCCCATAACCATGAGTATTGTGTACGAGTTCTGTGTGGCCATTGCTATGAATTATTGAACCCAGCAGAGGAGTAGAGAGTGTCGTGGAAGGGATGATTGTTGTCAGAATTGGTAAAAAGTTTGGAGGGTGGCAGCAAGTCTGAATTCTACCTGGTAGAAATAAGCCTTGGGCTATTGATATTGTTCTGTATCCTCTTTCCCCCTTTGAAGTGAAGTTAAAGGAGGTGGGAAGAAGCTGCCTCCATGCCTTTTGTGTACATTGTCTCCTAAAATGAGTGTTCTAAGGTCTGTTTCAGTTTATGGTTGAATCTTAATTGACATATACAAACAAGCACATCAGCCCGCAATGCAGTCAACTATTGGTTACTCCCTTGTGGATCATCCAGTGGAATTGTCTAATCCTAAAACACCTTCACCTTTCCAATTTTCTTCTTTCTACTTAGTGGATGTCTCACGGGAATTTAACTTTAAATATTGCACTAAACATGTTGTTGTTGTTGTTACGTGCCGTCGAGTCGGCCCCGACTCATAGCGACCCTTCCTTGGGTTTCCGAGGCAGTATCACTACGTAAGTAGGATTGCCCAACCTTCCTTCCGAGGAGTGGCTGGTGGGTTTGAACCGCCAGCCTTCTGGTTAGCAGTCAAGTGCTTTAGCCACTATGCTACCAGAGCTCCTAAACATAGCACTAAACATAGGTAAGCATAATAACACACACAAAAAATGATATTTCGGAGTGCTGAGGTTTACAATTTTCCATGCTTTTGCTTGAGCAGGAAAAGTAACAAGAGATTGATCACTGCAGGTATCCTAAAGATCTTCAAAGAATGCAACTTTGGAAGACCCAGGATAGAAAATATAAACTCAAGTAATGGTTTGGTTCAAAAGAAAATATGACCATTGGTGCTAATGTAGACAAGATGTATCACATTTCAGATAGGTGCAGTGCCTGCAAACATGACTTGATGATGTGATGCATGATGTTGCCTCTTTTATTTCTAGTCCTTAAAGAATACTTTGAAAAATAGCGGTTTATAGACCAAAGTTATTGAAGTTGTTTTCTTCTTCTGGATTAAAAAAAAAATTTTAGATTTTTGATATTCAAGTGAGTAAAAGATTATGGAGGAATGGAAAGACAGTAGGTGCAAAATGAATGAATCTGTGAGATTGGAACATGAGTATGTCTTACTCAATTGTTGTCTGGCTTTCCATCAGACCATTTACTCAGAGCCCTGCTATCACTCAGAGACCCCACAGGGACAGTAAGAGTCAAGTTTCTGAAGAGAAGTTTGGGGTAGAGGATCAGCTGAGGAAGATCTCCTTGTGGTTAAATTTTCTTCCTTACTGGAATCCCAGGAAATCTGGACAGTGGTGCATAGAGACAAACCACTGTTGGGGGCCTATGGTTCCAAGGTCTACAAGCAGAGTCCCTCATTCAATATCTATGCCACGACTCCCATTGGGGGCCTCCTCTGTTCCAGACTTGGCATTCTGTCTGCAGAGACCTCAGATTGAAACAATGAGTTGCAGACACAGCTTCCTTTCCCGCTCCTCCCTGCCTTCACCACCCACACTAGTCCATCCTGTTAACAAGTTCCAAAATTGATTCATTTGGATTTTATCTCCTTTTTATTTCCCCTCTTCACCCCATTTTGGGGTTGCTGATAGACCACATCATAGGGTAAAAGGCTGGCAGCCAGGGGGAGATGGAAGAAAATGCGAGTACTGAGCTAATGAATTAATTGGATTTTGATGTACTAAGAGTCCATAATGAACTCTTGATTATTCAGGGATACATTCTGTTCCCAATCTAATGTATTCTTTATTTTCCTCCTACTCTGCTTGAGGCTCAGGAATGTGGATCTGATATAAAAGTACACGGACTAGATTGTGGAAACAAAACAAAATAACCAACCATAGTCTAATATTTTCTACTTTTGAAGAACTTTTCAGGATTATGTTTCTAGTTCATCCTCTTTATACTGCAAGCTGTTTCAGGGCCAGGTATGGATCTAATTTACTTTTAAGTCCCCTCTTCACCACACCCCTAGAACCTCATACAATTCCATATGTTTATAGAAAAAATATTTACTAAATGAATGGATAGTTGAAATCTTTCCTTTCAGTCTTTGTGAGCCTAGGTTTCCTGTGCCCTCTAAGAAGCAGCAGGCAGAAGAAAGTTCAAAGTGGTTAGGAGGCTGCTCTCCAAGGACCAATGAAACCGTTGCCCTTAAGCTAGTTCCTACTCATGGCCATCCCATATGTTTCAGAGCAGAACTGTGCTCCTTAGGGTTTTCAGTGGCTGGTTTTTCCAAGATAGATGACCAGATCTTCCTTCTGAGGGCTTTCTGGGTGGACATGAACTGACAACTTTTCATTTAGCAGCTGAGTGTGCTAACAGTTTCCACTACCCAGGGATACCTTCTCCATGGATGTTGTTGTTGTTGTTGTTATGTGCCGTCGAGTCAGACCCAACTCATAGCGACCCCTCCTTGTGTTTCTAAGGCAGTATCACTACGGAAGTAGATTGCCCCATCTTCCTTCTGAGGAGTGGCTAGTGGGTTTGAACCACCAGCCTTTTGGTAGCAGTCAAGTGCCAATAGGGCTCTGGAAAACAGATATAGCAAATGGGGTTTCCAAATGAAGCCTAGGCCTGGAGTTTCCTCTTAGGGTGCTTGCTGTCTCTCTTTTTTATCCCTAAGTAATGTTCTGTTATAAATTACTATATTTATTCTATAAAGTTGTCAAAGGACAGATAAACTGAGAAAAGAAAGCACTTAAAAAAAAAATTTTCCAGATGTGTGTGAATGTGTGCATGTTTAATACGTGTACGGTAAAAACTGTTTTGTAACTTTGTTTTCACTCTAATATCTTATGAATATATTTTCATGTCAAAATAAATATCATTCATTTTAATGGCCTTATAATATTCCATTGTATGATATACCATAATTTATCGAACTATACTCTTATTATGAACACTCAGATCATTTTCCATCTTTCAGCATCTCCAACAGGGCTTCTATGAGCATCCTTATATATAAACCTTGTGCTTTATGTGTTACTTTCTGAGTGAGGGCAAAATCCTAGAAGGAAACACTGGGCCAAAGTATTCCACTGCCATAGAGTCAATTCCTACTCATAGTGACCATTTAGGACAGAGTAGAACTGCCCCATAGGATTTCCAAAGCTATAAATCTTTATGGAAGCAGACTTCCTATTCTGGTTACCTAGTGCCGCTCTGACAAGAATATACCACAAATGGGAAGGCCTTAACACACGGGTTTATTCTTACAATTTGGAGGCTTTAAGTCCAAGTTCAAAGGGCCAGGCTCTAACGGCTGGGTGAAAGCCCCTCAACCTTGGGCTTCAGCTCAGCCTCTTGCTCCCAGCCCACTGGAGCTAGAGGCTTTTCTTCACTCAGACAGCTACTGGCTGCTCAGACTGACAAGCCCAAGGTTGACAAGTAAAAAGGCACAGTCCCGATGTTACCAAACCACATGGCAGGCCATTCATTCAAGTCCATTGAAAGTCACAAGGTTGGCAGAGCATGGCGGGCTGCTGAACAATGACACAGCTACATGCAATGTTCAAGTGTGTCATGAGCTAGAGACTATTCCCCAAGGCTTCTCTTTATATACAGGAAGCAGACTACATCTGTAGGGTAGCTATTCAGCTGCCCACAGTAGATTTCACCATGGAGCTGATTACCAGCGCCATCATGGGGAGTACTCCATCTAGCTGACCAGCCACACAACCAGGCCTAGCCACTTTGACACACAAGCTTAATTACCACACTCCCTTATCTTTTTTCTGTGGAGCAGTTGGTAGGTTTGAGCTGCTGACCTTTTACTTAGCAGCCGTATGCTTTCAACACTGTGCCAACAGAGTTTCTTTGGTCAAAGACAGGCATGTTTTAATTATTTTGAAATGCGTTCCCCAAAATTACTCTTCAGCAATGTGTGTCAACAGTGCATGAGAGTTTTTATTTCCTTACACCATCACTTGGTGATTTCTGGGAGGAGATTTCCCAGGGTCAGATATCAGTGAGAAATAACTTCTTTACATGCAGTTGCTCCTTGTGGGTGGCATTATTATTCAATGCTTTTACCTTCAGCTACTGGTTTTCAAGTTCAAGCCCTTTCAAATCCAATACAGTATATTTATAAAGGTCAACCTATTGTTTCATCCTCTATTGGTTTGTCTGACCTGTTTTGTAGACTCACCTTTTCCACTCAGCAATGAGAGGGGGTGGGTAGACAGGGTAGAGGGAGCTGAGAGGAGAGTAAGACTGAAAAGACAATAGCTCCAAATAGAAGCAACACTTTATTGCTCATTCTTAGAAAACAGCCCACTCAAAAACAAAATGGCCACTTGGCAGCTCCTGTTTATTATCACTTGGAAAAAGAAAAAGAAAAGAAGTCTTCTGTGATTCTCTTAAGATCCAGAATTCTTTATGGGCTAAACCATCTAAAACAATTGTTCTCAAAAGAAAAAAGTGATCTCAGCCTTTAGCCTTGGATGTGGCATTATAATTTTGGTTTTATATCAGTCCCTTGGGCATTTCTGCCTTCCAGTTGGTTGTTACTTGGTTGAGATAAAGAGAAGATGAGACAAAAACAAAGTTAGTGATGAGAGAAAGTGCAAAGGTCCAGGTGTGGAGCTGTAGGGGAAAGTAGGACATGAGAGAAGCAAGGGCCAAGAGACAAGGGCAGGATACAAGGTGGGTGGAGGGGAGAGAACTTTAGAACTAGGAACTTTATCAAAGTGTCTTGCTTACTCTGAGCAGCAAAAATGCAGGACTCAGAAACAAATTAGTACAAAGGAATGTTTGGGAGTGACCCCTAATCTCCATCTGACCTCCTCCGAATCCCCCAAAAAACAAATCCATTGATTCCAACTCATAGTGACCCTGTAGGACAGAGCAGAACTGCCTCTATTGGGTTTCCAAGACTGTAAATCTTTACGGAAGCAGATTTCTACTCTAGGGCAGTTGGTGGGTTCAAACCACTGACCTTTTAGAAGTCAAGCATTTTACTTCTGTATCACCAGAGCTGCCCTCCCCACAAAGCCACCCCAAAAAAACACTTCATCTCAGTCTCGTTCTTTCTGTGCATATGCAGCATCAAGACAAGTCCCCTAACCCCTCCTTCAATTTCAACTGCACCCTTAAGCTTTTCCTATCTGGAAATTTTGCAGTTGTCACTGGGAGTATCAAGAAGCAGCATTAAAATATGTAACTGATACCACATTATTTTTAAACATTCTGGGCCTCTAGGTACTATTTGATATATTAATTATGTAATTTACTAATTAAGTGGATTAATAAAGAGCCACTACTCATGAGATTTTCTAAAGCTCTTGATGTGAGGTTTCTCTACCATCCTGTAAACCACAGAAGGCCCCAAACAAACTATAATAGCTGAATGCTAATCAGAGAGCCTCTAGTGCCAGGGCCGCAATCCTGCACCAACGTTCCAGCTGCCCACATCCTGCCTACAATGTAAGGTGAGCTCAAACAGGGAGACAGGAAAGTCAGCAGTGGGAGTGACAAAGGACCTCAGATGGAGAAGATACAGGCATGTTTTCGGTTTCATAAACTGCCAAGGGCCTCAAAGAAGTCAAGGGCACAGGAAGCAGAGTTGGATTTCTGCTGTTAGGCTTGTTGATATTTACAGGTCTCAAAAGCACTTCTAATGACAGTAACCGTGCCTTGCTAATATTTGTCTAAATCAACAACTGGTTCTCTAGTTAGAAAAGCTTACTGTGATTCTGGTCTCTGAACTGACAGAAGAAAGCCAACAAGCACAGTTCGTTGAGAATGTTTTGTGAAATTTGGAAGAGGGGGAAGGGAGCCTTAGAGAAATCATTTTGCTAAATACAGGGAAGTAAGACAAAACCCTTTCAGGCTCAGCCAAAATGTCAGAAAGTGCCCACTTGCTTACAGTTGATTAGAAAATAATAGTCCTCCTTCTTTTGATGAGGCAGGAAAGTGCTCATGTGGCCAAGACCAGGACTCACGTCTCCTCTTTCTCCTGTGTTCAAGTAGTAATGCATTTTCCCAGCAGAAGCCTCCATGTTGTTCCCTGCCAAAACCAAGCAACGAATTTGGAACTTGAGCCAAAACAGCTCAGAATATATGTCAACACTGTATAGAGCTTTGTAAAGCTGTCTTCGTTTAATTGATGGCTGCTCTCTTCATTAGGGACCGGGGGTTCTCCATATGGGCTTTGAGGAGGACAAATTGTGCTTATATCACCTCTTTTGTCCTCAAAGCTAATAACTGATATCTTTTAATATCCTTTGATACGCTAAGAGTCTCTATTGAGGGCAGTTAAATAGACAAGCCATTAGGTAAGGACTGAAGTACTTACATGGAAGACAGCTAGTTTGCTAAGTGTGGATGGTCATTACCCAGAAAGCATTACAAGTGATTTTTGTGTCCCAAGAAATATTTGACCAATTTGAAAATATGTTTAATCCTAGCTTATGTCCATCCATTTGCCTTTTAATTGGCTTTTTCCCATCCCCTATTTCTTTTCCTGGTGTGATCAGTATAACAGAGGTCAAGTGCCTGCCTTTTTGTTAATTCTGTGAAAACATACCTTAAAGGAAAGAAAAGGGAGAACCATGTCTGATATATTAGAGGCTCATGCCAATGCCCTGGGTTCTTTCACAAGGCAAATTTGCAGACACCCAAGAGAGGCTCTGTGCTTTAATACCTTGCCTTGTTTGGTTAGCTCTCCGTGGGACAATGGGGTCGATCATGTTCCATGATTTGGCCTGTCCATTTGGTCAAATAACTAATTCTATCGATCTCTTCATGGAACCTGGCCAGTCATTTGATTGAATTAACCAACTCGAGTGGCTGTTTGTTTGTTTGTTCCAGCAGACACAGCCAATACCTCAGGTCATCATTAGACATTTTACTTTTGGTGTTTTGGGTCTGGCAAAAAAAAAAAAAAGCAAAATTGACTCTTGACAGCAGCAGCTGAAAACTGGCAGCTTTACATCTCTAGCCAACCTCCCCTCTCCCTTGTCAGACAGTTGGCACCAGGTGGGAACTCCCAGTAGCAGGTTCCACCAAGCCCAGACCGCTTCCCTCTGCCCTTGCTGTTCTGCAGCATCCTGTCTCTTGTTCTCTGCAGGGCCCACCAGGGATTTGTATTTCTGTAAGAATTCCTTGGGTGTGTTGTGTGTTCTTCCCCTGCTTAGTCATTCAGCCATAACCTTTCCATTTAGAATCCTGCCCTGCTGAAGGTTCAGCTCCCTAGTTCAATATTTTACATTTATCTCTATTGAATTCCAGTTGCCTTCTGTTACAAGAGGCACTTAAATTATCTGAGCATTGCTCCACAGGCTCAGACTCCAAGTCCAGGACAAATCTGTTTAGCACTTAAGGATCATTGGCTGTGTGAGGGGCTTGGGCATATAAATGTGTCTGAATTGGGCATTTCTTAATGATGGCAAAGGCAGCAAACTTGGGCGGAGAACATTGGAGCCACTGAATTTATAAAATCTCTATCAGACTTCCTCAGTGCTGGGGAAAAATGGACCAGAAAAATTATTAGAGAGTGAGAAAGTAAATAAAACAATCTTGCCTTGTAGATAGGAAGGAGCTAGCATATTGTGAGCACCTGCTAGATACAAGAAATCTGTACATCAAAAAATAATGTAACCCCCCTTTTTTTGGTCAAGGACATTTATAATACAGTATTTCAGCGCTCTTAGTGCCCTCTCACTGATGATGGCAGGAAGTCTTGTGATTGTTCTCATATTCCTGGGTTGGAAGTTGTGGCAGGAAGCAGAAGGAGCTTGTGACATGCTTGGAAGTGGTCCCTAGCTTACCTAAGTTGTTCCATTGCTATTGGTACTGGATCATGGCCACTGAAAAACAGAGAAAACATACCCTTGGGCCAAGGTTTCCAATGTAAGGGACTCTATACTGAGCCATTGTACAATCCAAGCCATTATACAGGAGTCCCAGCCCTAATGTGACAGGAAAACAGATGACAGAATGTTCCAACCAACTTCTTTCCCTAGATTGCCCTACACTTTGGGATCCAAATTTTATCAGCTCCCTGAGGTATGCACAGAAGAGTCTGTTGGTTTTTATGGTTTCCTCTGGAAAATATGGGCTGTTTTAGGCTTACCTTGAAGACTATGAGATCCAGTGAGTATCTCTAGTACCATAAAGCTCATCACATCAGGGGAAGAAAGGGCTCCAGGAGGCTGAAACCTTCTTTGCATACATACAACTTGGTTTCTGTCTGATTCTCTGGTATCCTTTGCCTCCAGGTAGTAAAGGGAATGCAAGTGAAGAGGAAGGAACCAACTAGGAGGTGGGACTGGCAAGAAAGGAGATTTTTGGAAGGTGATAACTATGCTTCTTCCCAATAGTCTGTTGAGCATCCTTCATTCTCCTTAAAAATATCAATCAATAACATCATTTCCAAGAGAGGGGAAAACTGAGGTTGTAACTTGAAAAAATAATGGAGCCACCAGAAATGTCTTTGATTAATTCATTTATTAAGAGGTCATGTACAAAAAATGCAAGGGGAAACACATAACCAGTGACAGATACAAAAGAACATCACAAGCTTTTGAGAATAGTGTCAGAAAAAGAAGAGGCTTCAGAAAAATGTCAAAGACAACAAAAAAGTTCTTAATAGCTATGTACAGAGTTAAAAGAACAAGGAAGGGATGGGTTCACTGCTTGGAGAGCCTGATGCAAGGTTAACAATGATAAGAGAAAGGAGAACCAATCAACAATGTTGTTTCTTTACCAAGAGGCAAGAGCTTTCAACAGAAAAGAATCAATATTGTAAAAGTAATCTTGAAACTCAAACTGGACAAACCAAAAGAAAGTGGTCACCTGGATGCTTTAAAAGTTTCCAAACCTGATAAATTTTGTTCCAGGATCTTGAGGAAACCTTCACAAGTGCTCATAAGACCACAATTTAGACATAATTAAGGGAAGGCGACCAGAAGACTAAGGATGAGAAAAATTTTTATTTTCATATAAAGAAGGTGAATTCCAGATTGTCCAATGTGGTGAACTTGATACTAGACATGATAGAAATTTTAAGATGAGTTACTGTTCAGAAGATCTATGAGCTCTTTTAAGGGTAGTAGGAGTCACTGGAAGGTACCATGGGTTCACTGAGAACAAGGCATATTAAGTCTAATGTCATTGCAAGTTTCTACCAGATTGCTAGATATTCAGTCAGCTGAATACTGTAGATATACAAGGTCCTTGACAAAGTTTGTCTTGATATTCTTGTTGATTGAATGGAAAACTGAGACCTGCATAATATTGTTAGCTAACATCATGGTTGGCTGGTCAGCCATGCCAAGTGTGTTAGACTGGGTTCTCCAGAAAAACAAAACCAGTAAAGCTTATATAGAGAAAGGGAAATTTATCTTAGGAAAATGGCTCACACACTTATAGAACCTTGCAAGTTCAAAGTTCTTGGATCAAACTTCAAGCTGCATCAAGCTGGAGGCTTTTCGCAACACACGCAGCTGCAGGGGCTGAGCAGCTCAAGGTTGGCAGGCAGCACACTGGCTGTTGACTCCAAGGAATGACAAATCCAAGATCTCCAGGCCGAATGGTGGATTGTTCATTCATGGACAGTTGTAGACAACACAACAGAATCCTGATCCACAGAAGACTGTCTCTTTTCCCAGGATTTCTATAAATATACTGGAAGCAGGCCACACCCATATGGACACTCCCTTTCAATGGATTGGCTGCTCAAAACATATACATCTGATCCCATCATTGGAACAACCCACATCAGAATTGTGGTCCAGCCAAGTTGACACACAGCTCCAACTATCACACCAAGCACAGGATTATACCAACATTGTGGGAACAACTTGCAGTATATTGAAGAGCTTCATCTTTGACTCTATCCTTTCTATTTTATCAAGGGCTTAGATGAAAACACAGAAAACATCTTACCAACTTTACAGATGGGAACCAGAACCAAGATTCAAAATATCTCTATGGACTGTAGGGTTGGCTGAAAATAAAGAGATGAAATTTAAGAGGAATAAAAGTGAAGCTCTGGCTTAGGTTTAAAAAGAATCAACTGCACAACTACAGACTGGGGATACTTAGCTTAAGAGTAATTCATATAAAAAATACTTAGGGGTTACTTCTGGGCTAAAATAAATAATGGAGTATAGTGTATGAGGCTGCTGAAATATTTCCTGCAGTCTCAGACCACTGGTAGAAGTACTCTAACCAGAACAAAGGAGGCAACTATCCCATCGTCCTGGAGAAGTGTCCCTGACAAGCCAGAGCTTTTTCAGGGAGGGCAAGCACGATGGTGAGACATCGCAAAACCTTGTTTTGTGAGTAACCTGGCATGGCTGGTAGAGCTAAAGATATTCCTAGATATGTAACCTAGAAAACTTTTTGCACCTGTGCAAAAGGAGGAATATATAGGAATGTTCCTAGCAGCACTGATTATGATGGCTAAGAAACAGAAATCACCTAAATTTCCATCAACAGTAGAAAATGTGGTGTATTCATAAATCTCACAAACATAATAAGCATGGGAGAGGAAATTGATGTAGAATACCTACCCTATAAGAACATTTATTTACATTTTAAAACATGAAGACTAATACTATTTAGTGTTTAGTTATACATGTGTATGATGTAAAAGAATTAAAAAATGGACGAGAGTGAAAACTATGAAATGCAAGATAGTGGTTACTTCTTGGTGCAAAGAAAGCACAAGGCAATAAGTGGTGGAAACACATGCCTTTTATTTCTGTTGACAGTGATTCATTTCTTAAGCTGAGTGTTGGGTATAAGAGTTCATGTTATTTCAATCTTTACACTATTTTCTATGTTTAAAATATCCATAACGTGTTTTTAAGAAGCATACATTGAAAACAAAAAACTCTCATAAGAAAGCAGGAAAGAGGCATACGTGATAACTATATTTAAACATTTTAACATTATCCCTCTGAAAGAGAAATTCAGTTTTATCCTGTAAATCTCCCAAGGGATCAATGAGTGGATATTAGAAGGAGGAGTTTTGTTTAACACAAGGAAGAGCTTTCTAATAAGATGGATGTATCCCAGGAGTTAAGAATATGGCTTTGAGTTAGATTTGGCTTAAAATCTGTTGACGTTTACTAATCCTGGGAAAGTTCCTTCATTTTCCTAGGCTTTAGTTTCTTAATATTTATAAAGCTAGAAAAACAAAGCCATTTGTCATCAAGTCTATTCCAACTCATGGCAACCCCATGTGTTTCAGAGTAGAACTGTGTTCCACAAGGTTTTCAATGACTGTGACCTTTCAGAAGTAGACTGATAGGCACTTCTGAGTGGATTCAGACAACCAACTTTTCAGTTAGTACTTGAGCAGTTAACTGTAGATAAACAAGGCCCTTGACAAAGTTTATCTTGATATTCTTGTTGATTGAATGGCCACCCATGCATTCCACGTATTTTTGGAGAGTAATAGAGTACCCAAGAACAAATCCTGGTCATGCAGTGTTTAAAGTGCTTGGCTGCTTATTGAAAGGTCAGTAGTTTGAACCTACCAGCCACTCTGGGAGAAAGATGTAGCAGTCTGCTTCCATATATGTTTACATCCTTAGAAACCCTATGAGGAAGTTCTATACTGTCCTATAGGGTCACTCTGAGTCAGAATTGATTCCATGGCAGTGGGTTTGGTTTTTTATTTTAACAGTATCTACCTAATAGAATTATTATGAGAAATAATTTAAAGGAAATATAAAGAAATATAGAATGGTAGATAGCACCAGGATAAGGACTTCATAATAGATGGCATGGCTATCTTGTAAGATACTGAGCTTCCCAAGGCTCCTAATGTTGAGGATGCAGCTTGATGGTGAGCTATCCAGGGGGGTAGAGGGTGGAATTCTGCATCACTGGGAGGATACAGTAGATTTCTCTGTTATTCAATCAAAAGCATTTTGTTTAGAATACTTAAACCTGATATTGTTGGTTCTTCCAAAAGTGAAGTATTCTACTTGTCTATCTCTGCAAGCGATATGATCACAAACTTAATCACTTAAAATAATACATACATATTTTTCACCGTTTCTTTCAATCAAGAATCTGAGCATGACTTAACTGGGTTCTCTGGCTCAGAATCTCATCTGAAAGATCCAACAAGGTGTTGACCGGGGTGATTGTCTCTTCTCAAGGCTCAACTGATAAATTATCTTCTTCTAGTCTCATGTGGTTGTTGACAGAATCCAGTTCCTTGCCATCTGTTGGACTGTGGACCTCAGTTTCTTACTGACTGTCTGCTAGAGGCTGCCCTCAGTCCCTAGCTGACTGTTGTCTGGGGATCATCCACAATTTCTTGTTATATGAGCCTCTGCAGCATCACTAGTGCTCTAGAAAGGGAGGGAGTCTGCCAACAAGACAGATGTTACAATCCCATGTAATACAATCATAGAAGTGACATTCCATCATCTTTGCCATATTTTATTGGTTAGAAACAAGTTACATGTCCTGCCCACACTAAAAGGAGAGAAGATTGCATAGGGTGTGATTACCAAGAATCAAGAGAACTAGAGTCTTGTCTGCCACAGGAAGGGACTCCTGCTGAGGAAACATGAGTGTAAGTGCTCCTGCGTGTTCAGTGGAGGAGGTAACAGAAGAGTCAGGCACAGATGTGTAAACATGAAAAGGGCAAAACTGAGACCAGGAAGGAACAATAAGAGGAGAGTTAGGAAAGCTGACAGCCTAAATAGCCAGGAAGGGAGAGTTCAGAGAAGGTGAGAGCCAGCAGACTGAGCAGCCATTGTGGTTAATGGGGTCCTGCCTGGTTGAAGACAGGCTGTGTCTAGAAATCTTGCCAGAAAAGGCCCTACATTGACAAAATCTTAGAGAGGCAGTTTCTGTTGGAATGTATTTAGGTACATGGTAGATGTAGAAGAAGAGAAAATGTTCATCCTATGATCAGGTTTGGTTTAGTACCAGGCAGTATACCAATCTATTGTCAATTTAAGAACGTAAAACATAAAATAAGTATTAAAAATAAAAATTTGAGTACACTTCATCCTGCATGGGAAGTATTTATTTTTGTGCTATACCTGGCTAAGGCTGCCTGCACACTGATCTGGGTGTGTTTAGCATGGTGTAACAGCTTACTGGTATTCTGGTGAGGATGGAGAAGAGAATCAAAAGGCAAGGGTAAGCTATAGCTGGTGGCTACAGTGGCCAGGGAGCCTACCTTCAAAATGACTCTGTATTTCATTACACGCAGCAAGCTTGTATGTCTCCTTATTTAGAGATGTATTTTCAAAGGGGCTCAAAACTCTAATCACAGTCTTGACTAGCCCACAATTAGATACCTATACATCTCTATTCTAGGAGCCTGGGTAGTGCAAGTATTTTGTGATTGGCTGCTTGCCTGAGGATTGGTGGTTCAAACCCATCCAGTGCCTCCACAGAAGAAAGTCTTAGTGAATTGCACCTGTAAATATTACAGCCAAGAAAACCCTACAGAGAAGTTCTACTCTGCAACACTTGGTGTTGCCATGAGTTGAGGGCCAACTTGACACCAGCTTAACAACAACCTGTCTCTATTTTGCTGTAAGTGTGCAATAGGGGCATAGTGCAGGGGGCCTATGCCTATATACCTGGCTTTGCATAGAGAAACTTCAAATAGATGCCTAACAGAGGCCTATGAAGCTGGCAGCATGATGATGATAATGGGCTTAGAGTCATCAGCCTCAGTGTTGGGAGGAGCCATTAGGTGGAATCCTCCCACTCAAGGCTGAAATCAAGGGAAATTAAAGCTACTTTAGATTCTATAGGTTTATGCCTCTGATCTAAGAGACATATCAAGGAGGTCTAAGACCAGAACAAGGAGATTTAAATCTCTGGAAAATTAGGATCCTTCCTTGAGTTCAGGGAATGGGTAGACTAATTTGGGTTCAGACCAAACAGCCTTAACAATATTTTCCCCCAGATGACTGGGCCATGGTGTGTTTCAATGGTCCTTCCCTCAGTGGACTTGACATTTGCATCTTATGAGTGAGACCATCTCCAGCCAAGACTTGAGGAGATAGCTTTTTCTGCTCAATAGGTGCCTGTGAGTCAGCACTAATACATCTGTGAGTCAGATCAGTGTGGGCAAGTCATGCCTTCATCCAACAATCTGGAATGGAGGGGCAGCATGAAATGTAGACGCCTTTAAAGAACACCAGAGAAGTTCCTTCAGAGCTGGACCTGGCCTTGGGGATGTTATCATGGAATGTGTAATAAGGGTTGTCCATCAGCTTCCCTCCTGACAGTTGCAAGAATCCAAGTAATTCATATATCTGAGATGTTCCCCCTTCCACCTGTATCAAGGGAATGGGGAAGGTAAAGGGAAAAGAAGCCAGGACCATGGAGTACCTCCTCTGTGCTAGGCACCGTGTAAGAGTCTGTCTGTATTTTGTTTCATTTGTTATCTACCATGACCTTCTCTTTCATGGTTCCCTTGAAATTTGAAGAACCTAGCATAATTCTTAATCCATACTAGGAACTCAATACATGATTATTAAATTAAAATAATTAAATTTGTATAAGGAGGAGGAGGGAACTCTGGCTTGAAAGTCAAGCGAGCTGGGTTCTAGCCCTAGCCTTTCTCAGCTGCTAGATGACCTTGGGATAATCATCCATTCTGAGTCTCAGATTCCTCATCCATAATATGAGAGGGTTGAATAAGGCCTAAGCAATCGTAATTCCCTATGGCTTTTATGTCAGAGAGTGTTTCACTGCTATTCATAAGGTTTTCACTGGCCAATTCTTTCCAATTCTGTCTTAGTCTGGAAGGTCTGCTGAAACCTGTCCACCATGGGTGACTCTGCTTTTAATTGAAATACCAGTGGCATAGCCTCTAGCCTCATAGAAACATGCAAGTCACCACAGTACGACAAACTGACACACGAATGGTGGTGCTTCTGAGTTGTGGTGTTGGCAAAGAATACTGAAGGTACAATGGACTGCCAGAACTAACAAATCTGTCCTGGAAAAAGTACATCCAGAATGTTCCTTGGAAGCAAGAGTGGCCAGACTTTGTCTCACCTACTTTGGTCATGTTGTCTGAAGGGACCATTCTCTGGAGAAGGATGCTTGGTAAAGTGGAGAGTCAATGAAAAAGGAGAGGGCCCTCAACAAGATGGATTGACACAGTGCCTGCAAAATGGTCTCAGGTATAGCAAGGATTGTGAGGCTGGCACAGGACTGGGCAGTGTTTTGTTCTGTTGTACATAGGGTTGCTATGAGTTGAAGCTGACTTGATGGCATCTAACAATAGAAACAACATGCCTTTTATAAGATCAGTGCAGGGATTCAACTGTTCACCAAAAAGTCAGCAGTTCAAACCCACCACTTTATGGGAGAAAGATGAGGCAGTCTACTTGCTTAAAGATTACAGCTTTGAAAACTCTATAGGCCAGTTCTACTCTGTTCTATAGAGTCACTATGAGTAGGCTTCAACTCGATAGCAACAAGTTTCAATGGACTTGGCTTCTATAGAGGAACCTGGGAGGAGAATGGTTTGTAATCAGTGGGTAAACTAGAGGTTGACAGTTTGAACTCACCTAGCAGCTCTGTGAAAGAAAGCCTGGAGATCTGCTTAAATAAAGGCTGCAGCCAAGAGAACCCTATGGAGGAGTTCTACTCTGAAACACATGGGTTTACCATGATTTGGAAGCTGACTCAATGGCAGTTAGCAACAACTGCTTTTATGATTTGCCAGGTGGCATGGGAATGGGAGAATCTTAGATTTCACAACGAAAGAAAATAATCAGTACAGAGAAGCACCTGACTCACCAGCTGTGCCTCACCCATAAGAATGAACTCAGGAGTGGGGGCTAGAGGATCCACAGAGCCAGTTAGCCTGTGCTCAGTGAGGCTAGGCCACAGGCTTAGCCAGTGTATGCCAAACAATACCCAGTACCAACTCTTGGCAAACACAGTTCTGCTGGAGGAGGCACAAAGTAACTAGCTATATAAGAAATAATTACTGAGTTGCCTGAAATAATTATAAATTTCAAACAAATAAAATCCTATGGTATCTGTCAATTCTCTGGAAAACCGCACACACACACACACCTCAAAATTACAAGCAAGAGCTCTTTGCCTGATTCAGATGAGCACCAGCCTCAAAATATGCCTTGATTAAAAAAAAAATATATCATTATGCAGAAAGGATATCTCTCTTTTCTTGACACATGGAACCCCTCTTGGTCCATTCATAGGAGTGCATAAGCATATCCTTTTCTGGCACCTGTACATATGCAGTTTAGAGGACAAGACTGAAACCAATAGGCATGCAGTCGATTGCAACTCATGGTGACTCCATGTGTGTCAGAGTACAACAGTGCTCTGCAGGGTTTTCAACTGCTGATTTCTCAGAAGTAAGTTGTCAAGCCTTTCTTCCAAGCTCTTGAGTGGATTCAAATTGCCAACTTTCTGGTGAGCCATTAAGTGGTTAATCGTTTGCACCACTCAGGGACTCTAGAGACGGGAGTACTGTCTCTAAAATGGAAGTTACTGTCTTCTCTCTCCACTTAGCCTATGCATTTGATTTTGTCTGGTAAAGTAGAGCTCTGACTCTCCTGTCTACTGAGCAAGAGCAAAACTAATGCAGGGGGAATATATTCAGTGGGTCTTTGAAGAGTCTTGAAAATGCCAAGTCCCTGGATATTTGACCAGAGAGGAAAAGTGCCCATGGCTAGCCATTCAGTCAGAGAAGTGAGATGGCCTCTCCCTGACCATCTTTCATCAGCACTCAGCTCACCAAGATTGTTCATCTTGTAGGATGTTTATGTTGATGCATTTGTTCTGCCCACCATATGACAGTATTTCCACTAGTGGTGCATTTTTAATCCTGTTTCTCTCAAAAATGGGTGGCTGGTATGTTTGTGAAGGTGCTGGCATTTAAAATACAGTCAAGTCAGCTGACAGAGTCATTCTTAGATTCACTTCATGTTATTGTTGTATATTTCTTTCTCTCTGAATCGAAAATGCTGCAGAACTGAGGAGCTGTTCTTGTCTTAATTACTGCAGAACTCTTGCTAACGAGAAACAAGGGAAGAAGTGTTAGGGATTTGCTTCAGAATCAAAGACAGCATTATTTTCCTATGGATATTAAAAGACTTGCAAAAGAGGCTAAGATGATGTGGTAGATAGTGTTGTGAAGTACGCTTAGGGCCCCAGTGGTAAAATGGCTAGAAGGGGAAATCAAATATCCAGGAGGAAAATGCTTTCAGATGTTGGAATTATGCCTGCAGCAATAACACTGGATGCTGTGATCCTGTCTACCTCAAACACAAAACAGGATAAAGAGATCTCCAAGGAACCTGAGGATGGAAAAAATGTTGGTGGCTCAAACATGGGCCTCTTGAACCACCTATTATTCAGTAGCCATTGGTAGTGGACACAAATGCAAATGTTTTAATGTAAAGCCTTCCTTCTAACCCTACAGCCACATTTTTTTTTTTTTTTTTCTCACTGTTTCCTCTAGCCTCAAACTAAGTGTGTGCTTAACCAAAAGGTTAAAAGTCCATGAGAAGTCTATTGTTTGGTGTCTGTTTCAGGTGGTAATGTTCCTGTGTTTGTGGGGACATGAACTGCTAGATGGGTAAAGAGCTGAATAGATACCATGTGATTATCTGGGTGCTATCAAGAGTTGACCAAGAGTCCTCTCAGTCTATCAAATTCTAAGGTTGGGGACAGACTGCAGTGGCTACCTCTAAGCATAAAGGCAGTGCCATGATCATGATTTTTCTGATCAGCCTCAGTATTTGAAAGATTTAAATCCCTGAAGCCCAAAATTATATTGGGAAGCGGTGGAATGGCCAGGGATGAGACTGAAGCATTGAAAATGGGAGTAATTCAGGAGTGAGAAGGAAAAGGGCAGGAGATAACATGGTGAGAAGACAGGGAAGATAAAGAATAGAAAGAATCTTTGTTGTTAGTTGCCATTGAGTCAGCATGGTGATCCCATGTAAAACAGAACAAAATGTTGCCTGGTTCTACACCATTTTTACAATTTTGTTGGTATGTTCAAATCCATGGTTGCAGTCACTGTGTATTTTGAGTGCCCTCCAACCTAGGAAACTCATCTTCCAGCACTATATTATGTTGTGATCCACAAAGTTTTCATTGGATAATTTTCCAAAGTAGATCACCGGGCCTTTCTCTCTAGTCTGTCTTAGTCTGGAAGCTCTGCTCCAACCTGTCCACCATGGGTGACCCTGTTGGTATTTGAAATACCAGTGGTACAGCTTCCAGCATCACAGCAACATGCAGGTCACCACAAAACAACAAATTGACAGACTGGTGGCAGAGAATGATTTAATCCCCCAAAATTAGGACTCCAAAAATATGTAATGACTTATTCCAAAATTAAAGAATTCTGGTGGCACTGTGGTTAAAGCTGCTAACAAAAAGGTCAGCAGTTCAAACCCATTAACTGCTCTGTGGGAGAAAGATGAGGCAGTCTGCTTCTGCAAAGACTTTGAGGTTTGGGAACCCTGTGGGGGTTACTATGAGTTGTAGTCAACTCTATGCAAGGAGGGTTTTTGTTTGTTTGTTTGTTTATTCCAAAATTATGCCATGTTTCCCCTTGTGGTTTTCTTAAATAGATGGTCTCAGTAGGTCTATAGAGTAGCAGGGGATTTAAAGTCAGCAAGCAAGTCTGAAATCCAGGCTGTGTCCCCTAAATTTTGTCTGTATAATACTGCCATGTCCTGAGTGCTTCATATAGCTGCCATGAGAATCAAGTGAGAGAAAGTGCATGCAAGGGCTTTGTAAATTGAACAGCATTGTACACCTGGAAGGCATGAAAACACTCAGGGTTATTGGAGAGAACCACAGGTATATGGTTGCATATAAAAATTTAGCTCTAAATCTAGGTAAAAAGTGTCAGAAATACTTTCTCACTTCCCACCCAAGCCATGGGGTAAGACGGAAGCATTCTTATGGTCAAGGTACTACATAAAATAGTTTCCTGACACATAGTTTAAAATGCAAATGATATTATCAGGCTCATAGTTAAAAGAGCCATTTCTTGCACCATCACTCTCCACCCCTGAAACCTATTCCTTACAGTCAACCATATCTAGCCATTTATTTTGGTATTTACATAAATAAATCTATATAATATATTTATACTGCTATTCCTTGAGTTTTGTTTCAAAAATGGAAAGTATATATTGATTTACTCTTGTGGAAGGTAAGGATTTAGTTCTCTTACAAACCTTTCCTCCTACCACCTGCTACACACACACACAGGAATACACAAACATACAGGAATACCCACATATACACACAATCTTTTCCCTTCTCCATCTTTCCAATGTAGTTTATTACACTTGCTGTCTAAGTCAATATTTAGTATTTCCATTATTTTGCCTTTATAAATATTATTTACAATAAATCCATGTAAGATATAATTATCACATTTCTTCTCTTGTATAAATTCTTGGTTGTCTCTAGAGTTCAATTTTTCATCTGCTTATTTTTCTTTGTGCCTAATTACAATTTTTAGCAAACTCTCTGACAGAAAAATAAAGCATAAGAAACAACCAGGCACATCAAGTAATGTGTCATCTCTGTGTTTCCTGGGCAACGTGTCTCCCAGAGCCTTCAGTATTTCTGCCCTGCCTGACTGGTTGTTTTCTAGGCATGGAGTACACCAGTCCTCCTGGAATTTCCTTTAATTTCATCCTAGGATTTCCTTTCGTCTTCTCTCCTTTGTAATATCCTCTGTGTTCTGGATCAAAAGTCTTCCTCCTTTTAGGTCTACTGCCTTGTTTTACAATGTATATCCTCCACTCCCTTAGTGAAAAATGGTGTGTCAGAGGTAACTATTTTGAAGCCTTACATATCTGAAAACATGATTATTCCTTCCTCACTCTTGATTGGTAGTTTGACTGGGTATAAAATTTTAGGTTGCAATTTATTTTTATTCAGAACTTTAAAAGAACATTTCCATTATCTTTTAGAATCCAGTGTTGCTCTTAGAATTTTGTCACAATTCTGATTCCTGATCATTTTTATGTAGCCTGTCTTTTTTCTCTAGAAGTTGTTAAAAACAATCTTAAGATCTCTTTATCCCTAGTGTTCTCAAATTTCATAATGATGTGCTTTCTTGTAGTTCTTAGTTTCATTTTGTGTGCCAGGTACTCAAGCAGCCCTTTCAATCTGAAAATTCACATCCTTCAATAGAAGAGGCTTTTTAAATATTATTTCTTCAATAATTTTCACATTTCTATTTTCTTTTTCTCCTGTTAGTTGAAAGTTCAGAGATTGATCACCTTATTTTCTCAGCTTTTCTTTCCTATTTTCTATCATTTTTTACCACTTTCTGAGAGATTGCCTCAATTCTATTTTCTATACATTTTGGTGATTTAATTTTTTTTTCTGTTATCTTAATCTTTAAAACCCAAGAGCTTTTTCTTGTCCTCTGAATGTCCTCTTGTAAAGAGAATACTATTCTTTGGTTTGGTGGATGAAATATTATTTTCTCTTAAGTTTTTATTTTCTTTTCCATTCTGTTTTCTGCTATTTCTACTTCATCTGACTCTCATTTTCCCTCTTTGTTTGTTTTCATCTTTTCTACACTAATGCCTCTCCCCAAATATCTGCTAATCCTTTTCTTTCTATTTATATCTTAAATATGAATGAGGCACTGAAAAACTGATAGATGCTTTGTGTATACATATACATGTGCGCACGTTACAAGAGTGAACTGAAGAGAAGGCTTATTGACCATAGGGTAATAATTAGGACAACAGTTGCAGTCCCTGTTGCTTAACTGGAAAACATTTCATTTATCCAGAAAAGTTTTTCCTCACCATGGAGTGAGGGTGGTATATACCTGGTTTTCTCAAGTCCAGAATCTCTGATTAACTATCTCCAGAGAGTAAATCTCTTGCCCTTTGAGGAGGTGAGGGTCGAAAAGTTGTTTGATTGGATGGAGGAAGGAAGGAATCTAGGGGGTCTAATTACTCCTTATGGATACTTTCACCTGCTCTTTCTATTTGCTTCCACCTGGACCCCAGCCTTCAGATACACTTGGTATCTCTAGTTCCTGAGACTTTCCTAGTGTTTAAATCAGGATGCTGCTTTTTGGCCTCCTCTCTTGCATTTACTTCCTTGTGTCCACCTGCCTCCCATCTTCCAAAATTTTCTTGCCACCTCTCTTCTGCTACAATTGTCCTCCCTTGTGGACAAGTCCACAAGAGTCAAAGTATGACCTTGAGTGCATCCTACCTGAATTTAGAGACCATATCAAGAATAGATTTGACACAATGATCACTAGTGACTGAAGTCCAGATGAGTTGTGGGATGACATACATGAAGAAAGTAAAAGATCATTAAAAAGACGGGAAAGAAAGAAAAAAACAAAAAAGATGTCAGATTAGACTCTGAAACTTGCTTTTGAATGTAGAGTAGCTAAAGGAAATGAAAGAAATGATGAAGTACAAGAGCTGAAAAAAAAGTGGCTCAAGACAAAGGATTATAATGAAATGTAGAAAGACCTAGCATTAGAAAACCAAAAAGAACATACTCTGCATTTCTCAAGCTGAAAGAACTGAAGAAAAAATTCTAACTTTGAGTTGCAATATTGAAGGATTCTGTGAACAAAGTACTGAATGATGAGGAAACATCAAAAGAAGATGGAAGGAACACAGAATCCTGTACCAAAAAGAATTGGTCAATGTTCCACCATTTCAGGAGATACCAGGTGATCAAGAACTAATGGTACTGAAGAAAGAAGTCCAAGCTGCTCTAAAGGGATTGGTGAAAAAGAAAGCCCCAGGAATTGCTGGATTACAAATTAAGATGTTTCAAAAAACAGATGCAGTGCTGGAAGCACCTGTTCATCTATACTAAGAAATTTAGAAGACAGTTACATAGCCAACCAATTGGTAGAGATCCATATACATGCTCATTCCAAAGAAAAGTGATCCAATGGAATGTAGAAATTGAACAATATAATTAATATCACATGCAAGTAAAATTTTGCTGAAACTAATTTTTAAAATGTTGCCGCAGAAAAATAACAGGGAACTGCCAGAAATTCAAGCTGGATTTAGAAAAGGATATGCAATGAGGGATGTCATTGCTGATATCATAGATTTTTGCTGAAAACAGAGAATACCAGAAAGATGTTACCTTGTGTTTTATTGACTATGCAAATGTATTTGACGGTGGATCATAACAAATTATGGATAATTGCAGACAATGGGTATTTCAGACACTTAATTGTGCTCATGTGGAACTTGTACATAGACCAACAGGTAGTCATTCAAACTGAACAAGGGGATACTGCATGCCTTAAAATCAGGAAAGGTATGTGTCAGTGTTGTATCCTTTCACCATGCTTATTCAATCTGTATACTGAGCAAAGAGTCCAAGAAGCTGGACTATATGAAGAAGAATGCAGCCTCAGAATTAGAGGAAAACTCATTAACAATTTGCTATATGCAGATGACATAACCTTTCTTGCTGAAAATGAAGAGGACTTGAAGCACTTATTGATGAAGATTGAAGACTTCCTAATACAACATAAAGAAAACAAAAATCCTCACAACTGGACCAATAAGCAATATCATGATGAATGAAAAAAAGATTGAAATTGTCAAATATTTCATTTTTCTTGGATTCACTATCAATGCCCATGGAAGCAGTAGTCAAGAAATCAGTGACGACATATATAGTGTTGTGTAAAATGCTATAAAAGACCTCTTTAAAATGTTAAAAAGCAAAGATGTCGTTTTGAGAACTAGTGGTATTTTCAGTTGGCTCATATGCATGTAAAAGCTGGACAATGAATAAGGAAACCAAAGAAGAATTGATGCATTTGAACAGTTATGTTGGCAAAGAATACTGAAAATGCCAGTGAATGCCAGAAGAATGAACAAATCTGTGTTGGAGAAAGTGCAGCCAGAATGCTCTTTAGAAGCAAAGATGGCGAGACTTCTTCTTATGTACTTTGGACATATTATCAGGAAGGACCAGTCCCTGGAAAAGGACAGCATGCTTGGTAAAGTAGAGCATCCGCTAAAAAGAAGACTCTCAATGAGATGCAACAGTGGCTGCAACAATGGGTTCAAACTAGTAATGACTTTGACGATGGCTCAGGATTAGGCAGTGTTTTGTTCTTTTGTACATGGGGTCAGTCAGTAGGAGCAGGAATGAACTAGAAGGCACCTCACAATAACAACAGCATGGGTTTAAACTGTATCTCTCTTAGTGAGCATGTTAGCTTTCAGTGGCTACATAACAAATTACTACAATGTAGCCACTTAAAACAACGCATTTACTATCTCACAGTTTGTGTGGATCAGGAGTCAAGCTTATTTTTCCTGGGTCCTCAGCTCAGGATTCCACAAGGTTGAAATCAATGCTTGGTTTGCTGCGTCCTCATCGGGAGGCTTGACTAGGGAAAAATCCTTTTCCAAGCTACTTTAGATTGTGGGCTAAATTCATTTTCTTGCAGTTTTAAGACTAAGATCCCCTTGTCTTGCTAAATATTGGCCATTCTTAGGCCCTTGCCATGGCTTTCATCCCAACAACGAAGTTTGCATCAAATCCCTCTCACTCTTCAGATCTCTCTGATTTCCCTTTTTGCAGCTAAGTGGAGAAAATTGTCTGCTTTTGGAGGGCATATTTGATTAGAACAAGCTCACCTGGATAATCTATTTTAAGACTAACTGCACCATATAGCAGGAGTTCCTGGGTGGCACAAATGGTTAAGAGCTCGGCTACTAACCAAAAAGTTAGGGGTTTGAATTCATACAGAAGCACCTCACAAGAAAGCATGGAGATCTACCTTTGAATAATCCCAGCTATTGAAAACCCTATGGAGCACGATTCTACTCTGAAACACATGTGATTTCCGTAAGCTGAAATCAAGTTAACAGCAACTATTTATTTGTGTGTGTGTGTGCCATATAACATAACCTAATCATGGAAGTAAAATGTATAATAATGCTAGGCATTATGCAAATTGTATGTATCAGATGGTGAGAAATCTTGGGGCCATCTTAGAACTCTTCCTATTACTTTTTGGTTCTTAATGTTGTTGTTGTCGTTATGTGCCGTTGAGTCAGACCTGACTCGTAGCGACCCCTCCTTGGGTTTCCGAGGCAGTATCACTACGGAAGTAGATTGCCCCATCTTCCTTCCAAGGAGTGGCTGGTGGGTTTGAACCGCCAGGCTTCTGGTTAGCAGTCAAGTGCCTTAGGCACTATACTACCAGATAAATATGTATCTAATTTGCCTTGTTTAATTAAAAGTCTCTCATGCCCTTGGTAATGCAATTGCTATTATTATGGGACACTTCAGTTGTCTATTGCTGTGTTCTGGGCATAAAAAACAAATTTGACCCCCACGTTTTCACATGGTATTCCCTGAAATTATAGCTTAGGAAGAAAAATAATTCTTTTCATTAAAAAAAAAAAAAAGTCTTATTTATCTAAGGGAGTCCCTATGTGGTGCAAATGGTTAATACTCTGGGCTGCTAACCAAAACTTTGGAAGTTCAAGTCCACCCAGAGGTGACTTGGAATAAAGTCCTGGCAATCTAATTTTTAAAAATCAGCCATTGAAAATCCTATGGAGCTCAGTTCTCCTCCGACACACATGGCATCACCATGAGTCAGAGTCAATTTGATGGCAACTGTTTTACTGTTTCAAGTGTCTAAGAGCTGAACTTGGATTTGAGTGGGCTCCCACATTTCTTTCCAAGGCCACAAGTCTAGCAGGAGCCCAGGAGCCAATCTTGACAAGTATGGTTATAAATTGTTCTCAGGGGTCCAGACATGCACAGTGAGGTGAGTTTGCTGTTCCAAGCACATGTATGGACACTGTGTACCAGTATTCCCCAGCAGCATAAAGATATTACTAACAAGAGACAGCCCCTTGGCACAAGGATGGGGTGATTTTTCCTAGCTTGGCAGATCCCATGGTCATTGTTGTATTCAATGATGAATCACTAATTTCTAGAAACCTTGACTAGAACCTGAAGGCAGGAGATAAATGTGAGTGGGGGGTGGTGCTCTGAGCATTCCAGCAGATAAATGGCCAGTCATGACTAAAAGATGGTTTTACATTTTCTGAGTGTAATCAAGTGAGATGTAACCAATATTCTGTAGTTCATTAGCCTTATGTCTCCTAACCTTCACTGGCAGATGCTCCCTATAACAGACAGGTTTCCTGTCCATCTCTTTCTAATTTTTTAAAAATTTTAGCTTAAAGTAAAACCAGTGGGAGAGCTACTGGCAGGTAACCAGCTGAAAGAGGGCCCCTAAAGGGAGGAAAAGGTCACAAATAATTTGGTCTTAAAATGAAAGGAGAGAAGAGAAAAAGAGTGGAGGTAGCAATAGGAAGAAAGATTGACAAGGGAAAATAGTCTGATTTCAGGATCTTTCTTATGCTGGCACATTTCTCATTATGGCCAACTGAGCATCAGTAAACTGATAAAATATGTGCAATATTTGGAAGAAATTCATAGAGGAGTCTCCTCTTGCCATTACTAGGTAGATGAGCAGCAGGAGATATCTTACTTATATACCAATCAGTCTTCATTCCTAGCAAGGGCCTTTTCAGAAAATCTGTTTTATTTACTTCCCTCTGAAAAGGAAGGCTAGAGAGACTATAACCTAGGGATGATATAAGATTCTTCCCTAAAGAAGTACTGAGAAGAACTCTTGTGCAAGAGCCTGCCTTGATTGTGCCTGGTTGATGGTCCACCATGCAGATCAATGCTCAGAGTCTGACTGTGGTCTTGCCTAGAGTGGGATTCAGTAGCTTTCACCAAGTCTCTCTGTTCCATGTCTTTGCTCGCGTCAGTCCACCTTTCATGCCACCACTTTTAGCTTTTCAAGATGCAAATATAATCACATTGGATCCTTACTTGAAAACCCGTGATAGATCTCAGTTGTCTATAAATCAAGGCCAAGTCTATTTTTTTAACATGACATTCAATGCTCTTTATAATGTGGCTCCAATAAACCTTTCCATTGTCTTTTCCAGTTGCCATGTTTTGTACACTTATGCTTTAACTTCACTACACTGCATGTCTCCCTGAATTTACCATATCCTGTCACACTTTGCACATGCTATGCCTCTGCCCACAGTACTCTTCCCTTCTTTGTCTATATATGAGAATGCAAGTCATTCATCCTTTAAGTACTAGCCCCAGTTTCACTGTCTCTGAAGATCTTTCCTTATCACTGACTTCAACTTTGCTTTTTCCTTCTCCAAGCACACAGGTATCAACAGTCTGCTGGTGGTTAATTAAGGAGAAGTAAAGACCTGGTGATGCAACAGTTCAGCTCTTGGCTGCTAACTGAAAGGTTGGCAATTCAAGTCTACCCAGTGTTTCTGAGGGAGAAAAACCTGGAAATCTGCTCCTGTAAATATTACAGCCTGGAGAACCCTATGTGGCAGTTCTACCCTGTCACATGGGGTCACTATGAGTCAAAATAGACTTCACAGCACCTAACAACAACAACAACAACAAAAAACTGTATAGGTCATAGTTGTAGGTGAGGGGTAGACAGAGTTGTAGAATCTGCCCAGGAGGGTGGCTAAAGTCCCATACTAAATTCAGGGATGCATAACTTAAATATGACTCAGGTTAGTAGTGTTGGCACAGGAGCAGGAGATGTTGGTATCAGAGATACTCAAATAAGCTGTATTTGGTGTTCCTGCATCAGGTCTCTGCTAAGCAGATTTGTAGGAGGTGGGCCAGATTACATGGGAGACAGAGACCCCTGTCATACATAAGACAGTTAGTGCTTGTGGTGTATCTGTGTGGATAATGGGAGCTCTTAAATAGAGAGTCAGGGGATGAACTAGGAGACAAAGTAAAGTGCAAAGGAAGGAAGAGAGCAACTGACAAGCCCTTTGCAGAGCAGTTCCAATTGTTCCTTTCACTCCAGCTCAGCAACAAGCCTTATGGAAGAACAATATAGACTGCAGATTTGAGGTGGGCCTCTGCCCACTTGCCCGCTTCCACCAGTGTGGTTCATCTCGATGTGCTATGTGATCATGGAAAATTCACTTGCCCTCCCTGTGCTTATTTATCTTTACCTACAAAATGGATAGCAGCCTTAAGGCTTCCATATCATTCACCAGTTCAGAGCATCCTATACACACTGAGGTGATGCAGGAAATGAGACAGCTCACATAACACATTCCACAGACTCCACAGCCTCAATAGTGATGACAACCCCCTCATGCTTTGAAATACCTCCTGAAAGGCTTGCCAGGCTTCAGTACTTGGATGTATGGTATCATTTGAGAATTCTCCAACTTTGAACTCTGAAAGAAAACTCCACCCTGAAGGCCTCTCTGAATGTAATGCAGGTGTGAGAGGAGTTCTACACCCTGTTAGCTGTGTCCTGATCTTCACAGAGAGAGACAGAGAAGAGAGAGCATCTTTAAGATGAGAGATTGCTGGCAATTTAGTTTCTCACTTAATGGGATCAAAGTCGGAGGTCCCATCCATCTGTGGTTGGCTTTTTCTTAGCCTTTTGCACATGCCACACTTAACCTCACCCCAGTGTCAAAGTAACCTCTTATGTCCATCTTCCCCATCAGCCTCGGACCTTCCTCTCTGAAACCGCATCCTGACACAGTGCTTGGCACACAATGAATGCACACAGAAATGAGTTTCGCTTTCTCTCCTTTGATTCTTCTGACCTGCTTTTTATGTCTCACATTCTTGCTCTACCCTTCTCCTCTTATTCATCTTTTTTCACTTTCCAATCCCAGTCAGACTGGTAGTGGGTGAGGGGGGACAGAAAGCAAACCAGCCCAATACCCCAAATGAAAGGTTCTCTGGGTCAGTGCTCATACTTTTTCAATTCCACTGTCCAAGAAACTGGAATTTTCTCCTCCTCAGAAACTCCTTTTGCACCTCTATGCCACATTCATCATGTGTATGACTCACCTCTGGCACACTATCCTCTCGGGCAGCACTTATATCTCAAAATCTTTCTGTCCTTCTGTGTGAGCCAAGATGGCATGGTGGTTATGAGCCTGCTCCCTAGAGCTGAATTGCCTCAGTTTGAATCCTGATTTTACCTCTTATTACTTGTGTGAACTTGAGTGAGTTAATCAAATTCATTGTGCCTCAGTTTCCTCATCTATGTAAATGGGAATGATAATAACAATATCTACCTCAGAGAGTTGCTTTGAGAATTAAAGAAGTTAATAGATGCAATGCAATTAAAGAAGTATGTGGGACTTAGCACTATATAAATGTTTGCTTTATTATTATTTTTAATATTGGGAGAAATCATGGGATACAAACATTTTCATGTATATAAGCCTCAATACTTATTTATATCTTCAATCTCTTGTTTTCCACCAAACTATCTTCCACAGTCTACAAACAGGTTCAAATCTTTCCTATCCTAGAGAAAACTTTGCTCCTACTCTATATTTTAAGCTAAGTTTCTTTTTCTTTTTCTTTCTCTTGCTCTTTCCTTTTCTTCACAGTTAAAATTATTAAATGAATAATCTACACTAACAATCTGTACTTCCTCATCTTTTTGCATGCCTTAGTTCATAGCAACCTGGCTTCAGCTTCCACAAAACAACTAAACCTGTTTTTCATTAAGATCAGTAATCTCCCTATTGCTGCATCTAATTACTTTTCTGTAACTTTTGACCCCATTGACCACTCACTTTTTCTTGAAAGTTTTCTTTAATTTCTGAGACACTATTCTTTTCTGGTTGTTACAGCTTTCATTATGTTATACCAGGATAAAAGCCTCCAAATCTCAGTGTCCTACAACAATAAAGGTTTTCTTTCATGCTCCCATGAAATATTGACTGAGAGTTTGATGTAGGTTCGCTCCACATAGGTTCTTCCTTCGTGGACCCAAGCTGAAGGATCAGATGATCTCACTGAGGAGGGAAGAGGTGAAGACAGAACCACATAAAGTCTCTTTGAGTTTCTGATCATATTCATTGTCCAAAGCAAGTCATATGACCAAGCTTGACATCAATGGATCAAAGACATATTACTCCTCCCATTTGCAATTATCAAGGATGTTCGATCATGTTATTTTATAGGAAAGACAGCAAATAATAGGAAACAATAAAATAATCTACCACACTGGTTCTCCTATCTTTTCAATAGTTCCTTCTTAGCTTCGTAAATAGATAGATCACACACTCACTGCTGTTGAGTCAGAACCGACTCAGAGAGACCCCTCCTTGGGTTTCCGAGGAAGTAGATTGCCCAACCTTCCTTCCAAGGAGTGGCTGGTGAGTTTGAACTGCCAGCCTTCTAGTTAGCAGTTACATGCCTTAGGCACTACACCACCAGAGCTCCTAGATAGATAGATAGGTAGACACAAAAGAAAAAAGAAAGCTCCACTCTATTCCAACTAATGGTGATCTTACATACAACCAAATGGAATATTGCCTGGTCCTGTGTCATCCTCAATTGACAACATATTCAAGTCCATCTTTGCAACTATTGTGCCAATCCATCTCACCAAGAGTTTTCCTTGCCCTCACTGGCCCTCTACTTCAACAAACATGATGTCTTACTCTAGCGATTAATCTTTGTGATGGATGATGTACCCAAAGCAAATGATTCAGACAATGTTGTGTAGCTATCCATACGATTTTCATTGGCTATAATTTTTGGAAGTAGATCAGCAGACCTTTCTTAGTCTGGAAGCTCTGCTGAAATATGCCCATAATGGGTGCCCCTGTTGGTGTTTGAAATATTAGGGACATAGCTTCCAGTATCATTGCAATACACTCTTTAACTAGACCATATTCCTCCCCCTACTTCCTAATGTTTTTGGTTTTCAAAACTTCTCACTCTACATATGCTTCAAGTTGTACCTATATTCTTATGGCTTCCAAATCTCTAGCACAGACCACTACTGGACATATTTAGCAGGTCCCTTGAACTTAATATGTTCAAAATTCAACTCATGTTCTTACCTTCTATTCTTTTATTCTCCATCATGGTTAATGACAATTTCATCAACTCAAATGCCTAAATCAGGAAATGCTTAATTACTCCTTCCCCTCCATTCCATCCAATGAGTCAAGTACAATCCATTCTATTTTTAAACTAAATCTCTAATCTCTCTCACATTCCCCATTCTATTTGCCATTGCCTGAGTTTGGGCTTTTACCGTCCCTTGTCTGAATTATAGTGATCAGTTATTCCTAATTGGCCGCTTTGGTCACTCCTCACCTGAGTCCATCTTTGCATTACAAGAAAAGATATCCCACCCTTCTCCAAAAAAAAAAAAAATTCTGATCTTGCCTTCTCTGCTTGAGAAACTTCAAGGGGTCCTCCATTGACTTGAAGTAAAATTCAGTCCCTGTATTATGGCATTTAAGCCTCTTTACAATCAAAATTCTGCTTGTCTTTCATCAGTTTGTCCTGCTGTTCACCCCCTTAAGCCTCTGCTTTGGGTGTGTCTTAGTTCTCCAGTGCTGCTATAACAGAAATACCACAAGTAGATGGCTTTACAAAAAAGAAGTTTATTCTTCTACAGCTTAGGAGGCTAGAAGTCTGAATTCAGCGTGGCAGCTCTAGGGGCTGGGTGAAGACCCCTCAACCTTGAGCTTCATCTCTACCTCTTATTCCAGGCCCACTGGAGCTGGCGGCATCTTCTAATTAATACAGCTTCTGGCTGCTGAGGTCAACAAACCCAAGGTCAATAGGTAAAATGGCACAATCCCAAGATCAACAGGCAACATGGCAGGCCACTGGTTCAAGCCCAGGAACTGGAGATGAAGACTTGGCCAAATGCAGGATCAAAATATGTCAAAAAGCTAGAGACCTTTCCCAAAACTACTCCATGTATACTGGAAGCAGGCCACACCTCAAAGGTAACTCCCCTTCAACTACTTAGCTGCTCACAGCAGATTTCACCATGGAGGTTATCACATTCTTATCAGCGGGAATAACGACATCCAGCTGCCAAGCCACTCAAAACCATGGCCAACCCAAGTTGACACACAACCTTAACTACAACAGGCTGTATTGGACTTCTCATTGTATCAACATGTCCCATGATGTTTCTCAATCTCACGTATTTGTTCATGCTACTCCTTCTGCCCAAATTCTTTTCTTATTTTTTGTGCTTGGTGAACTCCTACTGCACATTCAAGATGTAGTCTTAGCATCACTCCTTTCATAAAACCTTTCCCAACTTTGCCAATTCTCCTTACCCCTCCTCACAGTAGGTAATACTACCATTTGTTATAGCAATCGCATTACATTATCATTCACATTTCTCTCTCTTCTTAAATAGTTATGAGTTCCCCAGAGCAGGGATTAAATCATTGTCGTTTTTGAAGTTTCTCAGGAGCTAGCATAGCATGACCACATTAGACACTCAGTAAATATTTGTTGAGGGGATGAATAAAAAAATGAATGACCTAATCCAGTCTAGCCACTAACACAATGGCCAAATTTTTCCACTTTTACTCCCTGGTTGCTTGCTGATACCTTCTTCCTATGTTGAACAACTGACTTCTTGCGTTCATGATGAAACTGCTCTCTCTCCAGACAGTTCTAGCCCTGTGAAGATTCCTTAGCAAATCTCCCTTTCCCAGAGCCTTTTTCTTCAACTAAAATGCCACCTCCCACCCCATGCCAGCTGTGGCATTCCTTTTTAACTTTTGTTGAACTCCTCAATCCTGGATTACATTATTCTTTCTGCCTCCTGGTTTTACTTGTTTCCTTTTTCCTCTCCATCTCTGCTAGGACCAGCTAGCTATGTTGCAGGGTCCAGTGCAAAATGAAAGTGTGGCATCCCTTGTTCAAAAATTATTAATAATTTCAATGCAGCAAGAGCAGATCATTGAACCAAGTACAGGTCCTTCTGCACATGGTGCCCTGTGCAATTACACAGTTTGCACACCCATGAAACAGACCTGATCTCTGCCTCCCAGATTCAAGCAGAAGCCATATGCTATAATGGGCTGGGAAGTCACACTAGAAATATACCAGTTCTTCAGAAAAATGAGTTTGCAAGGTTGACCAGAGAGTACATTTCTGCCCTCATGAGGGCAAAAGCACTGTAGAGAATTTGGTAGAAAAAGTTAATTCTGAGTAAGTCTTTAATCAATATATTTGGGAAAAGGGAGTTTTAAAAATGATATATAGAGATGTGATCACTTGGTAAGTAAAAGGTAAAGGACAGTTTGGACCAATGCCATGTAGAAGTTGTTTTAGTAAGAGTAAGCTGTCTCATCAGAAGCATTTTGTAATTATGAAGAAATTGCTTGTCAATGTTTGTGTCTAATCAGGAAATGTAGAGTGATTATATTAATTTCACAGCTTGGGGGCAGGGTACTAGTATGTTTGGTTTGATACTTACAGAGCCTCTTCTGTGGGCCAAGCATAAATCTAGGTGCTAAGGATAGTCCAGTTTATAAACAAGCAATTGCAACACAGCTTGGGAATGGTTACTATGAGAGTGAACAGTTGTGGGGGAAAAGGGGTGGCACCTAACCTATCCCTGTAGTGTCAGGAAGTCTTCCCAGAAGAGGCAACTCCTAGAGAATGCTGATTAAGCAGGCAGAAGGGCTATCCTCTATTAGGGCTCTGTCAGATGACACAGGGCAGGCAATGCTGAGCAGGTTCGAGAGCTCACTCACTCCTTCATTCACCATTAGCTAGATGTTTATTGAGGACTCATTTCACCCCAGGCTCTCAGATTAGGAGAGCTCCTCATGGGAGGGGCAGGGCAAAGGTCTGATATGGGGGCTGGCATCAGAAGCTGGAAATGGGCTAAGTGCATCCAGTGCTATGTATTCCCCCTTCTAAACCTACTGGCAATTTACAATGAAATAAAGTTTGCACTTGCATATTAAGGTGCCAGCTGGGGTGAGCTACTCATGTCCTATGTAAGGGCAGAGCTGAGAGAGAGGAGGCCTGGCTTGGGGTCAGAGGAATTCATTGACTTCTCTGGGTTGTTCCCTTTTCTCTTCTTTCAACCCAACATTAATTAATGCAAATGCAGGAGGGTCATAGTTCCTCAGGATTGCTCCAAATGCTCAGTCACAGCTGGGGGTGCCCTGAGCTGAGAGCCTTTGTGAGTCCAGTTGTCACTATGCTGAGAGGTTCTTTTAGTGTACCTTGCATTTGTATAGCAGCATCCTTGTTTGGTAAATATTAGGCTGAAACCTATGAAATTGCCATTTCCATAGTTCAAATGTGATCAAATATCAGCAATTTCATATGGCTCAGCCTCATATGGGTGGTATTTATTTTCCCTGTTTCCTCAGTGGAAATCAGAAAGCTTAGAGAGGCTTTTATCAATCTCACAGAGTCAGATGTAAGGCCTGGAACCCCAAACAGAACTAGAACTCAAATCCTTGCTTTTTCCCACACTTGATCTCCCTTTGTGTAAAAGGTGAATCATCCTCAGGCAGCAACACAAATACAGGTTGTCTAGTTTCGTGTTAATGTGCTTTGAACTGTCTTTTTCTCAGGCCCAGATTCAGTAATGGTTCTCTGTACAAACTCATTTATTTTTAATCAGTTGACTGTAATGATTTGTTACAAATGATCTTTAATTCTCAGCTGTGGTTAATCAGTACTGAAAGGCACTTTTCCTGTTATTCTATTTAGATAGAACTCTTAGTGAAATACTTGCCAGCCATTACTTAATCACTTGTTTGTTTTCCCTGTGCACACAGTTTCTAGAAGCATACAGCCGTATTTAATGTGGGCATTTTCCCTTTATCAAGTGAATTGGGTTCTCCAAGCCGTAGGGACAGTGAGCTGCAATGGGGAGTTTGGTTTGATACTTATAGAGCCTTTTCCGTGGGCCACGCATAAATCTAGGTGCTAAGGATATTCCAGTTTATAAACAAGCAATTGCAACACAACTTGGAAATGATTAGTATGAAGAGGCAACTCCTAGAGAGTGCTGATTAACCAGGCAGAAGTATCTAGTTAAATGAACCAGCAGATGCAAACCCTCAGAGAAAGGGAGAACTAGAACCCAGTTGGGGATATGCAAATAGTTGAATGTGGTTGAAGGAGAGAGAGGGGGCAGGGGAAATGGGGGAGTGTGAAAGAAAGTAGCTAAAGTTAGAGGGGCCAGATCATGAAGGGCATTGGGCACATCAAAGAAATTTGAACTTTAGAGTTGTAAGAAGGGAAATAACCTAAGTAGATTTGCTTTAGAAAATCCTTCTGGGACTAGTATGAAGAATGGATTGGAAGGGGGCTGAGAATGAAGGCAGGTAGCCCTGTGAGGAGGAGGTGGTAGAGAAACAGGAGAGAGATAGATGATAGAAGCCTGAGTGAAGCAAGTCATTGTGGAGGTGGGCGAAGTGAGTGGCTTTGAAGTGAGTGCCTGAGCAGTGGCAAATGATATTGAGGGCATGATGAAGGAAGAAAGGTGCAGAAGAGAAATATCTGGTTTCACTCCTCCAGGGTGGGATGCGGCACTTGCTTGTTCCCGAAAGAGACCAAACCCTTCAGCTATAGGCCATGGTTAGGGATCTGTGGGCTGCCACAACAGGAGACAGCTAGGCTCTTTCCTTAGTCATCATCAGCTCATTTAAGTCAACTGGATGCTGCTCTGTGTAATTCTTACAGTCATCTTGACCAAAGAAAGGAAACGAACTTGAAAACCTTTCTTTTCCCCTTACCACCTCTAGTTTCTGGTATTCCTGACCCTCCTAGTAGTCTGGCATTACCATTCAAAGATTTGAGTCAAATCTTGGCACTAAATGACTCTAAAAGGTTGCCTTCTGGATTCATTTCTTCTTGGGATGTGATCAGTGATGACTGGGAAGGACAGTCCCCATGCTCAGCTGCAGGGAGGGATGAAGCCTGCCTAAAGAGGGCCCACAGCTTCTGAATTCAGGCATGTCACATGGAGCCTCTGTTACCAGAAAGCTCTTGTCAGCAAAAGCAGTGGAAGGTCTTGATGAGGGAATTGCCATGGTAATATTGTGGTCTCTGACAACAAAAGCAAAGAATAAAAACCAAGCACAGAACCAGCTCCCTCCTCATTCTACATCCAAGAACCCATTTACCTTCTTTGCTGTCCTTACTGGCAAAGCTCACAGAGTGTGCTATAGATTTCATTTGTCTACATTATCTCTGTTGTGTGTGTGTGTGTGTGTGTGTGTGTTTGTAGTTAAAGCATTTGGCTCCTAACTTAAAGGTCAGTGGTTCAAACCCACCAGCCACTCCATGGGAGATAGGTGTTGCAGTCTGCTTCCATAAAGATTTACAGCCTTGAAAACCCCTATGGGACAGTTCTACTTTTACCTATAGGGTCACTGTGGTAGTTATGTTTGTGTGTCAGCTTGGCTGGGCCTGGTTGAGTGGCTGGGAAGCTGTTGGTAGTTATTCCCCATGATGAGACTGGCAATCAGCTCCATGGTGGGATCTACCACAAGCAGCTGAGTAGCTGCCTTTGGAAATGTGGTCTGCTTCCTGTATTTAAGGAGAAGCCTTGGGAATGGTCTCTAGCATATGGCACACTTGGACCCTGCATGTAGCCATGCCATTGCTCAGCAGCCTGCTATATTCTGCCCACCTGGGGACTTACAATGGACTTAAGTTAACAGTCTGCCATGTGGTTTGGTAACATCGGGACTGTGCCTTTTTACTTTTCAACCTTGGGGCTTCTCAGCCTCAGCAGCGGCTGTCTGAGTGAAGAACCGCCTCCAGCTCCAGTGGGCTGGGAGTAGGAGGCGGAGCTGGACCTCAAGGTTGAGGGGCTTTCACCCAGCCCCTAGAGCCTGGCACTTTGAACTTGGACTTAAAGCCTCCAAATTGTAAGATAAACTCCTGTTTGTTAAGGCCATCTCATTTGTGGTATATTTCTCATCAGAGCGGCACTAGGTAACCAAAATAATCACTATGAGTCAGAAATGGACTCAATGGCAGTGGATTGGGTTGGATTTTGGATCATACCCTCTCCATCCTTTTGATATCCTCTGTGGCACTCCCTCAGTTCCTCTTGCTTTCTTAATGTTCCAGACCCATAGATGATGACACCAATTCATACTATAGTGTTGTCTCAGTTATCTAATGCTGGTATAACAGAAATACTACAAATAGGTGACTTTAACAAACACAAATTTATTTTCTCATAGTTTTTGTTGTTAGGTGATCTCAAGTTCAGCTACTCATAATGACCCTATGTACAACAGAGCAAAACACTGCCTGGTTATGCGCCATCCTCACACTCACTGCCATGTTCAAGCCCATTGCTTCAGCTGCTGTGGCAATCCATCTCATTGAGGGTCTTCCTCTATTTTGCTGACTTTCTACTTCACCAAGCATGATGTCCTTCTGATTAAGATGTCAAAAATAGGTGAGATGAAGTCCCACCATCTTAACTTCTAAGGAGCATTCTGGTTGTACTTCTTCCCAAACAGATTTGTTCATTTTTCTGGCAACCCAGAGTAGATTTAATACTCTTCATCAACATCATAATTCAAAGACTTCAATCCTTCTTTGGTATTTCTTATTCATTGTCCAGCTTTCATATGCATATGAGGTGACTGAAAATGTTATAGCTTGAGGTGGGCACACCTTGATCCTCAAAGTGACATCTTTGCTTTTTAACACTTTAAAGAGGTCTTTTGCAGCAGATTTGTCCAATGCAGTACATTGTTTGATTTCTTGACTGCTGCTTCTATGGGCATTGATTGTGTTGTTGTTGTTAGGTGCCGTCAAGTCTTATCCAACTCATAGCAACCCTATGCACAGCAGAATGAAATACCACCCTATCCCGCCCCAGGTCCATGCCTTGCTATATTTGAGCCCATCATCTCAGACACTTTGTCAATCCATCACGTTGAAAGCCTTCCCCTCTTTCGTTGACCCTCTACCTTACCAAGCATGACATCCTTCTCCAGGAAATGGTCCCTTGTGACAACATGATCAAAGTAAACAACACGAAGTCTGGCCATTCTCGCTTCCAAGGAGCATTCCGGCTCCACTTCCTCCAGGAAAGATTTGCTAGTTCTTTTAGCAGTCCATGGTACTTTCGGCATTCTTCGCCAGCACCACAACTCAAAAGCATCAGCTTTTCTTCGGTCTTCTTTATTCATTGTTCAGCTCTCACATATGAGGCGATTGAAAATACCATGGCTTGGGTCAGGCACACCTTAGTCCTCAAGGAGATATCTTTGCTCCTCAGCACTTGAAAAAGGTCCTTTGCAGCTGACTTGCCCAGTGCTATACGCCATCTAATGTCCTGACTGCTGCTTCCATTGGCGTCAATTGTAGAACCAAGCAATGTGAAGTCTTTGACAACTTCAATCTTTTCTCCATTTATCATGATGCTGCTTATAGGTCCAGTTGTGAGGACTTTTGTTTTCTTTATATTGAGATGTAATCCATACTGCAGACTGTATTCTTCAATCTTCATCAGTAAGTGCCTCAAGTCATCCTCACTTTCAGCAAGCAAAGTTGTGTTGTCAGTGTATCACAGGTTGTTAATGCTTCTTCCTCCCATCTTGATGCCATGTTCTTCTTCATATAGTCCACTATGGGAATTGATTGTGGCTCTAACTAAAATGAACTCCTTGACAGCTGCAGTATTTTCTCCCAGAAGGCCAGAAGTCTGAATTCAGGGCACTGATTCTAGAAGAAGGCTTTCTGTCTCTGTAGACTCTGGGGGAAGATGCTGTTCCTTGACTCCTTGGTGATCATCATGTGACTTGACATCTATCTTCTCTCATTTGCTTATTTAATCTGTTCATTTTATCTCAAAAGGACATAAACTCAAGACACAATCTACGCACACATATTGTCTCATTAACCAAAGAAAACCCATTACCGAATAGTATTACACTATAGGTATGTTGGGGAGCTCTGGTAGCATAATGGCTAAGACACTTGCCTGCTAACCAGATGGCTGGCGGTTCAAACCCACCAGCCACTCCTCAGAAGGAAGGTTGGGCAATCCTACTTCCGTAGTGATATTGCCGCGGAAACCCAAGGAAGGGTCGCTATGAGTCGGGGCCGACTCGACGGCACATAACAACAACAACAACAACATAGGTATGTTGTGTTGTTGTATAGATATAGGTGTTAAGATTTACAACACATCTCTTTTTTGATTGTGAAATGGGTGAAAATTTGCAAAGGAAATTGATTTTCCAATCAAGAATTCACACACATCTTGTTTTGTGACATTGGTTGCAATTCCTTCAGTGTTATAGCTTTCTTCCTGCTTATTCCCTGGGTTTCCCATTTCCATTCATCCTTCTTTCTCTCCCCTCCCTGCCTTCTGAGCTTAGTTTTTGGGCACATTCTACCTTTTGGTCTCATACAGTTGATTATTCTGAGTATGTTCCTCATGAGTGTTTTTGTTCACTTTATAGGCTTGTCTATTCTTTTGCTGCAAGGTTATCCTTGAGGGTGAGTTCAGTTCCAGTTTAGAAAGATGTCTAAGGGACACAGTCTCAGTCAGGGTCTCTCTGTCAGACCAGTAAGTCTGGTCTCTTTATAATTTTGAATTTTGTGCTATGTGGTTCTCCCATTCTGTCCAGGACTTTCTGTGGTCCCAGTCAGAGTGGTTGGTAGTGGTAGCCAGGCATCATCTACTTCTGGTTTTGGGAGAATGGTTTGCATGATCCACTAGTTCTTTGGACTGATTATTTCCTTGAGTCCTTGATTTTCTTCACTCTTCTTTCCTCCAGATGAGGCGAGACCACTAGATACATCTTAGATGACCACTCACCAGCTTTTAAGACCCTAGTTACTAGTCATTATAGTTGTTGTTGTTGTTATGTGCCATCGAGTCAGATCCGACTCATAGTGGCCCCTCCTTGGGTTTCTGAGGCAGTATCACTACAGAAGTAGATTGCCCAGCCTTCCTTCCAAGATTGGCTGGTGGGTTTGAACCTCCAGCCTTCTGGCTAGCAGTCAAGTGCCTTAGGCACTGTAGAATATTGTCTTTGTGAACTATGTCATGGCAATTGACTTAGCTGTCTCTTGAGGCTGTGGTCTTAAGACCCAGGCCCAGTGACTCATTCCCACAAGGCGTTTGGTTATGGCTAAGAAGTTTTCATAACTTTGCCCCTATTTTCTCTACATATACATGGATATATTTACAGCACATATAAGTAAGTATACAGAAATATCTTCTGTCAAGCCTATATAAGGCATTAAGTGTAGTCCCATTCACTTGCTCATTCATAGCTGTTCACCTTGCATGTCTGCCTATGTATCTGCTCATAGATTATTGTTTGTGATTACTTAGATTACAGAATGGGGTATGTAATAGTATTTACCTTTTTTTTCTGTCTGTTACTTTTGTGTACCTCTCAGTGTATTCCTTTACCTTAGTTATATTGTGCTGATCACCCCCTTATGTATATTGCCTTTCCCTTCCCCAAATTAATACATGTCTATTATCTCATTAGTAATTTTATCTCCCTGGTAACATCAAAGAATATTTCTTTCTGTGCATAAACTTTTCCTTGACTTTTATAATGGTGGTTTCATATAATAGTTATCTTTTTGTGATTTACTTATTTCACTCAGCAGAATGTCCTCCAGGTTCATCCACATTATAAGGTGTTTCACAGATTCTTTATTATTCTTTTAACATTGCATAGTATTCCATTGTGTGTACATACCATAATTTGCTTAGTCATTCATTCACTGAGGGGTATTTAAGTTGCTTCCATCTCTTTTCTATTGTGAATAATGCTGTAATGAACATGGGTTTGCATATATCTATTCATATCCTGGCTCTTATTTCTCTAGGATACATATGTAGTAGTAGGATTGCTAGACCAAATGGTATTCTATTTCCAACTTCTAAAAAAAGTGCCAAACTGTTTTCCACAGTGGTTATACTATTTTATAATCTCACTAGCAGCAACACATACCTTTGGGGAACATGATTCAATCTATAAAAATTGTGAATGCCTGATGCTTTGGTTTAAAGTGCAAATATCTCAGGGAAGAATAAATAGTAACACAAAGGTATAAATCTAGTGATAGAAATGTAAGTTTAAGCAGCAAAGGACTTGGAGTGTTTTGTGAAGACCTTCCAATTACCCTGTATATGCAGCTGCCTGGCCTAAGAGTGTGGCTTCTTAGTTCTGACACACTTACAGGAGGAACTTTAAGGTATCTTTAGAACTTTAATGATGCAAATCTGAGAGGGTTCATATTTCCCTTCAACCTCACCCTAGGGAAATGGATTGAGGAGCCACCTGGGCAAAGACTGAAGCGCCACCAGATCTATGCACAGTTATTCTCTCTGTCTGAGACACTCTTCCCCATTTCTGGCACTTCCATCTTATTCTTAACTCCCCTCTCTCTGTGAATCTTCTTGGACTCCATGTTCAAGGTTGCCATGGCGATTCCTTTACACCTCCATTAAACACTTGACACATTCCTTATGTGGGAATTTCTTTCTATACATGACTGTGTCTTTCTCATGGGTTGTGAACCTCTTTCTGTAGGGCAGTAACCATTTCTTAGTTATCTTTTCATCTCCAGGAATTTTCTTTTTTTCATTTTCTGGGGAGGGTGCAAATAGATGATAACAATGTTGAAAGATGAGTGAGTTTTGTTCGGGAGACTGAAAAAGAGTTGATGCTTTTGAGTTGTGGTGCTGGCGAAGAATGCTGAAAGTACCATGGACTGCTAAAAGAACTAACAGATCTGTCCTGGAGGAAGCATACCCGAAGTGCTCCTTGGACGTGAGAATGGCCAGACTTCGTCTCACCTATTTTGGTCATGTTGTCAGAGGGGACCATTCCTTGGAGGATGTCATGCTTGGTAGGGTGGAAGGTCGACGAAAGAGGGAGAGGCCTTCAACGAGATGGATTGACACGGTGGCTGCGATGATGGGCTCAAGTATAGCAGGGATCGTGGAGCTGGCGCAGGATCGGGCAGTGTTTGGTTCTGCTGTGCATGGGGTCACTATAAGTCAGAAATGACTCAACAGTACCTAACAACAACAACAACAACAACAACAACCCCTCAGGCCTTTCTCAAAGCTATACTGTCATATTCATTAAAACTGATGTCTACTCAGCACCCACCATGCACTAGGCCCTCACTGGGGAGACTGGGTTAAAACACTGTGCCTTCACGGATCACACAATGTTGCCTCAAACATAAGTGCAAGAGGATGAGAATGTTGAAAGCATGGTTTTCTCTTACCCCATGAAGATGGACTTGTCTTGCAAAACTACCACTCAGAACAAGCCACCTCTGATTATGTTGAAATCCCAGGATTAGAGGAAGCTCCCAAGACTTCACTTCAGATCCTTAAGTATAAATCCAACATCTAGGATATCAGTGATCTTCCTGTAGGCAGAGAGATACTGGAATAACCAGAGGGGCTCCTACTCTCCAGCTCCCTATCAGAGGGATATGTAGGAATATGTATGTGTGTGAGGGATGGGAATGTTTGGTTGTCAAAATGCTGGGAGGAAGACATGCTGATATAGAGTGAATGAAGGACAGGGATGCCAATTCTTTGTGGATGGTCTCACCCAAGGGAGAATCATCCCATCCACAATGAAACAGTATACCCTATAAAATACAGAGTTGGGCAGACAATCTCAGACTTACTGGGAGCCCAGGAACTCAGGGTGTTAGATAGAGTTTTAATTAGTGAAGACACAGATGTCAATGAAAGAAAAGAAACCTTCATTTTTCATGGCTTATTTTTTGTTAAAGGAGCCTTGGTGGTGCAGTGGTTAAGGGTTTGACTGCTAACGAGAAAGTCAGAGGTTTGAACCTACCAGCTTCTCCACAGGAGAAAGATGTGGCAAACTGCTTCTGTAAAGATTATAGACCTGGACATGCTGTGGGGCCATTCTACTCTGTTCTATAGGGTCACTATGGCTCAGTATCTACTCAACGGCAATGGGTTTTAACTTTGTATTAGCTCATAATCAATAGGGCTGGGTTAAAGTCTTCTGCTTCCATATTTGGAAATATGTAGGAGGAATGTCCTCAGCCTTTCATCTGGAGTGTGTGTGTGGGGGGGCTCTCTCCTGAACTGAATACAGGTCCTGTTGGGCCTGAGACTCAAGGGACAGTAGCCCTGTAGTCACACAACAGGTGGCCACACTCTGCTTCAATCTTGTACCTCCTCTTTTCATTTTCTACAAGGCCACCATCTGATGACAGCAATTTTGGTCACCCCAGCCCTAGTCATGGCCAAATGGGCTCTTTTTGCATTGTTCCATCCTTGCAAGGACTCCCTGGGATGCTTCTACACACACCATGCTCTTGACCTCTGGCTTCATCTCTCCTCACTACCACCACCCTTTTCTTTTTCTTGCCCTGATTCAAATTTCTTAGATACTATACTACTCCTTATTTTGAGTTTGAACAGTCTCACCCAGGAAAAAATTATCCCACTCAAAATGATAGTCATAACCCCACTGGTTTTGCTCTTGACTCCATGTCCTATTTCTCTGAGTGACTCCCTACCTGCTCCAGGACCAGTTCATGGGCCCCAGCAGCAGGTTCCAGTCCACATATATGCCACATCAGGCCCCTGACAAGGGATAGGGACTCAGGCCCAATTTGTGCCTTCTGCTCAGAGAGCCTGAGACCTGTGGTCTTCGTGTTCATGTTGGCTGACAAGGAAGCAGCAGGATTTGGCAAACCCAGGGGAGATTTTTATCATCAAATGCCTGGGAAGTTGATCTTCCATTACTCTGGCAACCGATACCCCCTTTAATTGCAGATCCAAGGGAGATGATGATATCGGGCAAATTAAAATTGAGCTTGTTCTGAGAAGACAGGGATTCCTGGGGTATCTGTAAAAAGTTGTGACCTTTGGGTCAGGTCCTTTGAGAAGAAATTTGCTATTTTTGAGGAGAACCTGAGACCTGCCATCACAAGAAATGCAATCAGCTTCTGGCCCTGAAAGTCACTCTGCCAGCTAAGCACTGGCTCAGCCAATTACCTGCCCCACAAAAGCCATTTGAAGGAGAGAAGGAATATCCCCCTCTGTCCACACCCAGATGAGATGGGGCTCTACATCATATATAAAGGGGTTGAGCAGGGCTCACCTCAGGTCTAAAGCTTTTTATTTGTCTATTTGGCTTCACTTTGGGCTTCTTTCACCGAGGAGAGCACATGTCTTAAGACAGAAAATTACCTTTGTGATGTCTAGCAAATGCAATTAGGCCCCAGTTAAGTGCTCTCCAGGGGGCACCCTTGCAATGCAGATTTGGTGCTCATTTAATGACCATGCACCTGAGGCCTCCTGGTAATGAAGCATTTGTCTCTGTCAGGCCTCAGCCACCAGAACTTCCCTCTTCCTTTGGATACAGAAAGTTGTGGGCAAAGAAGCGAGAATGGAAGGTGGCACCTAGAAGAGACATAGAAGACACTTGAGAGAATTCCCTGCCAGAGGGAGACCTTCCAGTACAAGAACAGCCATATTGGCCAAAGACTTCAAACCCATAAGCATGAGGTTGGAGGCAGGGGGAGTGCCTTCTAATGGCCAAACATTCTATAATGTTTGCTCATCAATCTAATTCTGAAAATATAATTCCTTATTTCTACTACCTTGAGCATAGTGCCTAAAGCACTTGACTGCTAACCAGAAGGCTGGCGGTTCAAACCCACCAGCCACTCCTCGGAAGGAAGATGGGGCGATCTACTTCCGTAGTGATACTGCCTCGGAAACCCAAGGAGAGGTCGCTATGAGTCGGGTCCGACTCGACAGCACATAACAAGAACAACAACAACTACTACCTTGAAGACTTTGGAAGAATAACAAATGAAAAACTTCTTGGACCCTCCCTTGACATATTTCCACTCTGTTAAAGTTAAACACATCCCATCTGACTTCCAGGTAACTGTGAATGACTTGGCCACAGTCAGACATATGAAGTATTACATTAAATGTCTGCTCATCTGTGGAGCAAAGGAAACAACAAGGAGGCCATCTGGTTCCTGTTTGAACCTGGGCTCTTCTCTCTACTCTTCCAGTTAGAAGCTGAATGACCCTAACCAATGTTACTTAACCTCTTTGTGTCTCAAGTTCCTTACTGTAATGGGTATAATAATGGTACTTTCTTCATAGGCTTCTAGTGAAGACTGAACAGGACAATGCACAGAAATCCCAGGGCCTGGCCTATGTCAAGTGTCAACAGATACCCATTCTCTTCATCTCCTTCAAGCCAGGGGTTCTCACCCTTTGAATTCCGTGGACCACTTGGGTAGTCTGGTGAAGTGTATGAGCCCTTTTTCAGCAGAATGGTGTAAATATATAAGATGAAATATATAGGATTTCAGAGGAAACTGTATATTTTTTTAAATAAAGTGATCAAAACACTAAAAAATCCTTATTTATGCTATGGTAATATATGTGCTTCTTTATTAACATAGTAAATAACAAGATCTTCAGGCAGGTTTAATAACTACTGTAATTCTGGAGTAGTAATAAGCTTAAACAATATTTCAACATATCTGCAACAACTGTAATGAGATATAAAAATATCTGTGACTTCCATTAATGACAAAATTACAACTACTGCTAATACTATAGAGGCTTTCTGTCTACATTCGGAATTAAAAGAATTGCTAAATTTTTGTTAGAGTTTGGTAAAAATAAAAATGGAGTTTTTTTTCTTTTTTCCATCTAAATTTATGGGTCTCTGCAGTAACTCTTCATAAAATAAGTTATAACTCAGGAGGGGAAGGGGTGAATAGGTGGAGCACAGGACATGTTTAAGAAAATGAGATTATTCTGTGTGATATTATAATGGTGGACAACACATGATATTATGCATTTGTCAAAACCTATAGGACTGTATAACCCGAAGAGTGAACCCTAACATAAACTATGGACCTTTAGTTAATAACAATTTATCAATATTTATTCATTGATTATAATAAATGTGCCACACAAATGCAAGGTATTAATAATATGGGAAACTGCAGTGAGGAAACAGTATTTGGGAGCTCTTGGAACTTTCTGTATAGTTTTCCTATAAATCTAAAACTGCTCTAAAAAATAAAGTCTATTAAGAAAAACAGTAGGAGCTCTGGTGTTGTAGTGCCTAAGGCATTTGGCTGCTAACCAGAAAGTTATCAGTTCAAACCCACCAGCCACTCTGCAGAAGGAAGACTGGGCAATCTACTTCCATAAAGATTTACTGCCTTGGAAACCCAAAGGGGATCGCTACGAGTCAGAATTGACTTCATGGCAGTGAGTTTGGTTTGGGTTTTTATTAAGAAAGAAAAAAACAGGCCAAAGATAATTTAAAAAATAAGTTACAATCATACTTTATAAATGTTTAAAATAACTGGTATTTTCTTTTTACTAAAGCAACATACATGAGGCATTGGTGATTCAATGACAGAATTCTTGCCTTCCACGTGAGAGATTTGGGTTCCATTCCCAGCCAATGTACCTCATGCACAGCCACCATCTTTCTGTTAGTGGATGCTTTTGTATTGCTATGATGTTAAATGGGTTTCAGTGGAGCATCCAGATTAAGACCGACTAGCAGATTAGAAAGAAAAGCCTAGTGATCTACTCCTAAACTCAGCCAGTGAAATCCCTATGGATCTCAACCATCCAATCCACAGGTGATCATGGCGATGACACAAGACAAGGCAGCATTTCATTCTGTTGTGTATGAGACCTTCATGATTTAGGCTTTGACTTGATTGTAGCTAACAAGAACAAAGCATGATATAAATATCACAGAAAAGTTCATTAATAAACCAAAGGTGAGGAAAAAAAAAAAAAAAAAAACTAGCCAGGAAGAACCACTGCTAAAACTTGGTGTAGTAGTTTGCTTTAAGACTTGGAGCCCATTGCGAATCCTATTTTCATGCACTAAATCTGCTCCACATAGGATTATTAGATTGTAGCTTCACTCAGAAGGCTATCGAGGCACAAAGAAAGCTGATCAGGGACCTCAGCATAGAATCAACCAAAGCCCCATGGATACAGGCCAGAAACTATGTGATACCCAGTCATGGAAAATGAACCGCTGCTCTTACAGCATAGTCACTCACCAGCAGGGTGAATCAGTCAAGAAACAAAGGGAGAATAGTTTAGCAGCCCTGAGAACAAGCTGGGATCTTCCAGGCCAACTAATAGGAGCTGTCCTACTAATCTCCAATCCCTTGTTAGACCTGATGAATTATCTGAAGTCTGAATCATGAATTGTGAATAATGGAAATTGCCCATTTGATGAGGGATGCCAACTGACTCTATTCAAAACCTGCCAGATATTCAGAACAGATTTCTGACACATGTAGACAGTGTGAGGGCTCATCCACATAATCCATTTGGAAGTAATGATAATGTGGTAGCACTAAGTCTAGGAGATATTATACAGTCTGTACAAACACATACACATGTACGGAAAGAGACAGACCCTTATTCTGCTCAAAATGATCCCCTGTGGCAACACTGTGCTGCTCTCTCTGGGATGAGAAGGTAGTTTAACATACGTGCAGCTGTCCCAAGTTATCTCTAGAAGAATAAAGGCTAGTCACTGTTAAAAGGACATCTGTGAACAATCCACCATGTGTGAGCTCAGAATATAAAGGAATCCAGACCCCAGCTCCCTTCTCCAATGTCCCCTTGCCCCCAGAGTACTCAAAACCTGTAAGCCCCCTAGGCTTAAGCAACCATCATCCTTTGCTGCACCTGCTGGATGTCACACTGATGTCAATCACTATGTTGTTAGCTTCACTGAGTCAGCACCCAACTCAGAGTGATCCCATGCATAATACAATGAAACACTGCAATGCCCATGATCGACTGGGGATTGGACCATTGTAATCTATAGGGCTTCCATCAGCTGATTTTTAGAAGTCGATCACCAGGCCTTTCCTCCTATTTTGCCTTAGTCTGGAAACTCTGCCGAAACCTGTTCAACATGCTGGCAGCAGACAAGCTTCCACTGACAGATGAGGTGGCAGCTGTGCATAAGGTGTATCGGTCAGGACTTGAACGTGGGTCTGGGGCATGAGAGGTGAAAATTTTATCATTGAATCACTAGTGCCTTGGCAGAGTGGCTGGTGGGTTTGAACCGCCAGCCTTCTGGTTAGCAGTCAAATGCCTTAGGCACTACGACACCACAGCTCTTAGCATCACTTTAGCAGCATTTAAAAAAAAAAAAAAATCTCCTTTCCCTTCTCCAGCTTAGGCCTTAAACCAATGTTCTCTTCTGACCTCCAAACCAAGACCTTCCCTGGGGTGGCTGTGTGTTTTGGGGGTGTTAATGAAACGCTACCAGCATAGTCATCAAAATGTGACTGCGTATTTTCCTAGAGGGATCCTATAACCCCAAGGTGACACAGCTCTTCTTCCTTTAAGCCTAGTTCAAGATGACAGCCTGAGATAACAGGCCGGCAAAGCTCCTGAGTACAGGAACCATCAAATTTCAAAATATTTTTAATAAAACAATGTGGAAAGGGCAGCCTGTTCATTTTGATTCTCCACTGGGTCATTCAATTAAACCTGAGATTCTGGGAAGACTTGAGCCACCCTGATCATATTTTCCATCAGTAATAATATTAAAAGATAATTATTGAGCCTGTCTGTCAGATATCCCAGATACCAGCACCTCCACTTAATTAATTGCTAATTAAGATATAAAAGAGCTGCAATGTTTCTCACATATCTTGACTTTATTAAGCCTCAGAAAATCTTCCTTAGGGAAAAAGAAACCTAAATTGCCAAGGCCAAGCTCCTCCCTTGGAAGGAAGAAGTTGGAAAGAAGGCAAGGAGAGGGGAGAGAGTCAGGAAAGAAAGCCAACTCTGATTGGGGTCATTTAACTACATCATTCAGTTGTTACATGCTGACCCTAAGTGGAAGGATGAGGGGAAAAGGAAAGGAATTAAATTTTGAGTTACCTAAGTTAATCTTCACAACAATCCTGAAAGGAAATGTTGCCTCTACAGATTACATTACCAGTACTTGAGGAATGAAGTAAATATCTTTCTAAAAGTGTGTGGCTGGTGCAGGCTAGGAGTTGAACTGAAACCATGCAGGAAGATACAAGGAACAGAAATGTCTTCTCCCAAATCTTTAGCATTACTGACAAAGGCAAAAAGGCAGGCATGTGGTAGTTAGCCTTTAAGATGACCTCCGATTGATTTATATCCTGTGTAGTTTCCTCCCATATTAAATAGGACTAACCTGTGTAACTGATAGGATATTACAGACCTGATGTTGTCTCATTCCAAGGCTGGGTCATAAAAGACATTGCACTCCGTTTCACTCTTCCTTCAATTGCTCACTCTGGGGAAAGCCAGCCACTATGATGTAAGACCCTCAAGCTGCCCTTGGAGAGACACATGTAGGGAAAAACCAAAACCTCCTGCCAATAGCCAGCACCACATAAGTAAGCCATCTTGGAAGAAGATCTCTAGCCCCAGCCAGCCCTCTAGTAGCCTAGTTAAAGCAGCCCTGGTCGATATCTTGACAGAAACCTCATGAGAGATTCTGGGCCAGAACCACTCAGATAAGCCACTTCTGAACTTCTGACTCACTGGAATGATGAAATAATAAATGTTTATTGTTTTGACCCACTGAGTTTTGGGTGAACTTGTTATGCAGTAATAGATAGCTAACCCAGCATTTACGAACTTTCACAATTTGCTGACTTGCAGACTTAACAACACCTGTGGGTCAGAGAAATCCCTCTAAGAATTATTCACATTTAAGTGCCTGAATATATTGTTGTTGTGTGCCGTAGAGGCAGTACTGACTCATAGCAGCCCTATAGGACAGAGTAGAACTGCCTTATAGGGTTTCCTAGGTTGTAATCTTTATGGGTGCAGTTTGCCAGGTATTTTCTCCTGGATTCGAACTACCAACCTTTTGGTGGTTTCAAGCTACCAACCTTTTGGTTAGCAGCCAAGCACTAAACCATTGCACCACTAGGACTCCATAATCTGATGCATTTTCTATTCTTAAACTCTCATGGTCTCATACCAGAAGGACCTAGGATGACTGTTATTTGATCACTAACTGCTGCCTACTTTTTCTCATTCAGATGACAAAGTACAATTTGTTGGCCAGTCACAGGCTGATTCATTGTTCAGCAATTAACTGCTGGGCGATTTGAGAACAAGTGAATTGACCACACTTTTGGGTATTGGGTAGTTTTGTTAGAGTGAACAGCATTCTTGAGAGCACATGGCTATTACTGGGACATCTTCAGAAATTACAGAACACAAACCAAAGCCATCTATGTGACAAAATTTATACAGAATATCAAAAATAATTGTGGCTTTGAAGCCTGAAACCTCTGCAGTTTTTGATTGCTATGTCTCACCTGGCCTGGCAGGTGCCTTTCTTCTGCCCATTATTCACCTAAGCCAAAGGGGAAACATCTTAGAACCCTGGTACATATCTGTGATTGAGATCAATAAGGCTTCTTGGGCTGAACTTTCTGGACAGCTAGCTTTCCTCAGGTTCTGCCTAGGCAGCCTTAGGGGCAAGAACATGTTACAAAGTCCCAGTCAAGCCCTTAAGGCTGATGACCTCACTTCCTGTACAAGAGGAGTCAGCATTTGTTGTGGAAAGAAGGTATAATACACATTTTCTAGACATATTTCAATGGGAAACTTTTGTTATTCTAAGATGAGATGGCACAAGATGAGATGCATGTGCATGAAATGTTGGACATTTGTGGTAGTTAAGTTTGTGTGTCAACTTGGCTGGGCCTGGTTGAGTGGCTGGGCAGCTGGTGTAGTATTCCCCATGATGAGACTGGTAATCAACTCCATGGTGGAATCTCCTGTGAGCAGCTGATAGCTGCTTTGGGTATGTGATCTGCTTCTCAAATATAGGAAACAGCTTTGGGAATGGTCTCTAGCTTATGGCATGCTTGAGTACTGCATGTAGCCATGTTGTTGTTAAGGAGCCTGCCACACACTTCTGACCTTGGGACCTTTAATGGACTTGAATCAATGGCATGCCGTGTCATTTGGTAACATCAGGACTGTGCCTTTTTACTTGTCAACCTTGGGCTTGTCAGCCTCAGCAGCCAGCAGCCATCTTAGTGAAGAAAAGTCTCTAGCTTCAGTGGGCCAGGAGCAGGAGGCAGAGCTGAAGCCCAAGGCTGAGGGGCTCTCACCCAGCACTTTGAACTTGGACTTAAAGCCTCCAAACTAAGAGAATAAACTCCTGTTTGTTCAAGCCACCCCATTTGTGTTATATTTTCTGTCAGAGCATCACAGAGGTTACCAGAACAGAATATGGTATCCAGCAAGTGGGGTGCTTCTCTGACAGATACCTAAAATGTGGAAACAGGAGTGGAGTGTGTCCTTGACCAGACACCCCAGCAGAGAAACCCTGACATATGGCATGAGAGACAGCAGGAACAGAGCCAAGAGAACTGGCATGAGACAGCAACAGCCTTACCAGCCCATGGAGAAGAAAGCTGGATGCCATTGTGCAGGGGGCTCCTTGGCAGAGTGGGTTGCCTTTGGGCATTAATTGGTAGAAGAGACTGGCATGAAATGGAGTAGTAGGTTGGCCGGCCCATGGAGCAAGAAAGCTGAGAGCTTTTAGGGCAGAAAGAATTCCTATGGAGTAGGTTGCCTTAGGCATTAATCGGCAGAAGCAGAGAGACCAAGGAAACAGGAAGCACAGCTGCCTCAGCCTCAAGTGAAGGACCATGGCCTCTAGGGGTGGAACCACAATAGCCCCCTAGGTTTCAAAGAGTTAGACCTTCACCAATTTAGTTCTGGAGTATGGGGCTTCTCCTTCATGTGGGCCAATGGGATGGAGCCATAGCCACTGCCCAAGTGAGAAGGGGCAGGGCTACCATTCCCAAGAGGTAGAAGAACAGGGCCCACCAGGCCAAGGGGGTGAGGTCGCCTCTTAGGAACTAGAGGATTAGAGCCACCCAGTGAAAGAGATCTGTACAGATGCCACCCACTGAAGATCTGGACAGGTGCCAAGTTGACAAGGGGTGAAATTGTGGTAGTTAAATTTGTGTGTCACCTTGGCTGGGCCTGGTTGAGTGGCTGGGCAGCTGGGTATAGTATTCCCCATGATGAGACTGGTAATCAACTCCATGGTGGACTCTACTGTGAGCAGCTGGGTAGCTGCTTTGGGTATGTGGTCTGCTTCCCATATATAAGAAACAGCTTTGGGAATGGTCTCTAGCTTGTGGTCCTCTTGAGCCCTGCATGTAGCCATGTCATTGTTCAGCAGCCTGCCATGCTCTACCAGCCTTGGGACCTTCAATGGACTTGAATTGCAGGCAGATGAGTGGATTATGAAGATGGACGTGATGATCACATCAATTTTCTGAAATTGCCTGAGAGTCAGGGCACCATGTTCTTTACTCTGGTGTATGTCTCCTGTTATCCCATTTCCACTCTCCCTTGGTTCCTCTGGAAGTATGTAGGGTAAAAAGAGTGGGGAACATGAGCCCTGCACTTGATATTTATCTCTGCTAAATGATTTTGCCTCTGGAAATTGTGTTCACAGAAATATTGCCTATGTGGAATTCCACCACTCCTCTGTCAGTTTGTCATAATGTAGCAGCTTGTCTGTTCCTGTGAGGGTGGAGGCTACACCACTGGTATTGCAAATGCTAGCAAGATCATCCATGGTAGACAGGTTTTAGCAGAGTTTCCAGATTAATACAGACTTGGAAAAAGGAAGAGACAACCCACTTCTCAAAGAATTGGCCAGGGAAAACCTTATGAATATCAATGAAACACTGACTGATATATTACTAGAAAACTTTATGGATACCCCTGAAACATTGTCTGATATAGTGCTAGAAGATGAGCCCCTCAGGTTGGAAGGCACTCAAGACATGACTAGGGAAGAGTTGAGTTTTCTAGTTTGAGTTCTTAAATCAAAGTAGAGTTGACCTTAATGACATGGATGGAGTAAAGCTTTTAGGACCTTCCTTTGCTGATGGGGCATGACTCAAAATGGGAAGAAACAGCTGCAAACATCCATTAATAATCAGAACATGGAAGGCACAAAATATGGATGTAGGAAAATAAGTTGTCAAAAATGAAATAGAATGCATAGAGATTGATATCTTAGGCATTGTTGTTGTTGTTATTGTTTGCCGTCGAGTCGGCCCCAACTCATAGTGACCCCTCCTTGGGTTTCCGAGGCAGTATCACTACGGAAGTAGGATTGCCCA
>NW_006921762.1:1208470-1216128 GCF_000298275.1 Orycteropus afer afer
ATAAACAGCAGCTATACACATGGACTTCACCAGATGGAACACACAAGAATCAGATCAACTACATCTGTGGAAAGAGGCAATGGAGAAGCTCAATATCTTCAGTCAAAACAAGGCCAGGAGCTGACTGTGGAACAGACCATCAACTGCTCATATGCAAGTTCAAGTTGAAGCTGAAGACAGTTAAAACAGGTCAATGAAAGCCAGAATATGGCTTTCATTATATCCCACCCAAATTTAGAGACCATCTAAAGAATTGAACACCAATGACCAAAAACCGTAGGAATTGTGAGATGACATCAAGGACATCATCCATGAAGAAAGCAAGAGGTCATTAAAAAGAGAGGAAAGGAAGAAAAGACCAAAATGGATGTCAGAAGAGAGTCTGAAACTTGCTCTTCAACGGAGAGTAGCTAAATCAAATGGAAGAAATGACAAAGTAAAAGAACTAAACAGAAGATTTCAAAGAACAGCTCGAGAAGACAAAGTCAATTATTATATCGATATGTGCAAAGATCTGGAGTTAGAAAAGCAAAAGGGAAGAACACAATCAGCATTTCTCAAGCTAAAAGGACTGAAGAAAAAACTCAAGCCTTGAGTGCCATATTGAAAGATTCTATGGGCAGAATATTGAATGATGCTGGAAGCGTCAAAAGAAGTTGGAAGGAATACACAGAATCACTGTACAAAAAAGAATTGATCAATATTCATCTCTTTCAGGAGGTGTCACATGATCAAGAACCAGTAACACTGAAGGAAGAAGTTGAAGCTGCACGGAAGGAATTGTCTAAGAACAAGCCTCGTAGAATTGACAGAATACCCATTGAGATGTTTCAACAAATGGATGCTGCACTGGAGGCACTTACTCATCTAGGCCAAGAAATTTGCAAGATAGCTACCTAGCCAACTGACTGGAAGAGATCCATATTTGTACCTATTCCAAAGAAATGTGATCCAACAGAATGTGGAAACAATATCATTAATATCACACGTAAGTAAAATTTTCTAAAGATGATTAAAAAACGGTTGCAGCAGCATATTGACAGGGAACTTCCAGAAATGCCAGTTGTATTCAGAAGAGAACATGGAATAAGGGCTAACATTGCTGGATCTTGGCTGAAAGCAAAGAATATCAGAAAGATGTTTACATGTGATTTATTGACCATGCAAAAGCATTTGATTGTTTAGATCATAACAAATTATGGATAACAATGAAAAGAATGGGAATTCCAGAACTCTTGATTGTGCTCATGAGGAACCTGTACATAGACCAAGAGGCTGTCATTAGAACAGAGCAAGAGGATACTGCATGGTTTAAAATCAGTAATGGTGTGTATCAGGTTGTATCCTTTCACCATACTTCATCAATCTGTATGCTGAACAAATAATCCAAGACACTGGAGTGTATAAAGAAGAACATGGCATCAGGATTGGAGAAAGACTCATTAACAACCTGCAATACACAGATGACACAACCTTCCTTGCTGAAAGTGAAGATGACTTGAAACATTTACTGATGAAGATTAAAGACTACAGTCTGCAGTATGGATTACACCTCAATATAAAGAAAATGAAAATCCTCACAACTAGACCAATAAGCAGCATCATGGTAAGTGGATTGAAGTTGTCAAAGATTTCCTATTACTTGGTTCCACAATCCACACGAATGGAAGCAACAGTCAAGAAATCAGATGTCATATTGCTCTGGGTAAATCTGCGGCAAAAGATCTCTTTAAAGTGCTGAAGAGCAAAAATGTCTCTTTGAAGACTAAGGTGTGCCTAATCCAAGCCAAGGTATTTTCAGCAGCTTAATATGTTTGTGAAAGCTGGACAATGAATAAGGAAAATCGAAGAAGAGTTGATGCTTTTGAGTTGTGGTGTTGGAGAAGAATACTGAAAGTACCATGGACTGCCAGAACAAAGAAGTCTGTCCTGGAAAGAGTGCATCCAGAATGCTCCTTGGAAGTGAGAATGGCCAGACTTCATCTCACCTACTTTGGTTATGTAGTCAGAAGGGACCATTCCTTGGAGAAGGATATCATGCTTGGTAAAGTGGACGGTCAACAAAAAAGGGGAGGGCCCTCGATGAGATGGATTGACTCAGTAGCTGCAACAATGGGGTCAAACATAGCAAGGATTGTGAAGATGGTGCAGGACCAGGCAGCTTTTCATTATATTGTACATAGATAGGGTGGTTATCAGTCAGAGCCCACTCGAGGTTGGAGCCTAACAACAGCAACATTTGTGAGATAATGCAGATTATATCATGAGGTCCAGTCTACTGGATTCATTATGAGCTTCATTCTAATAGGGCAGTCATAGTCATGATTTTAGGAAGATCACCATGGAACTTGTTCCAATTCAGTTTGGCCATTTTTTAGCCAGTATGTTTGAAACATGCTTAAAAAAAAAAAAAAAAAAGAGGTAGTTCAATGGAAAAGTCACAGGACTAGAATAAGGAGCCCTGTTCTCTAGTTCTAATTCTCTAAATAACTCCATATGTGTGGAACATGCTTCCAGACCTGAACTTCCCTCCTGTGTTCTAACTGCCAGTGCCCAGGTCTCTCTCCTTCATAGACAATCGTCCTTGAGAGCAGAGTCTGGGTCCTGTTCTTCATGTCCCCAGGGCCTGGCATGGGCCTAGGCACTCAAAATGTTCTTGACCAATGATTGCTGACAGTGACCAAAAATTAAGTAAGTACATCTATCCATGTGGTTATACGAGTGTGTGAAGAAGAGTACAAAAGAGTGTACTCCATGTTGTCAACAAGATGATTGAGAGTAACTTTCCTGGCATTGGAAGAAGAGGGAGTGGAGGCAAGTAGCAGAAAAAAGAAAAAAATTAAAAACTTCACTAAAAAAGACTAGCATGCATATAAGTTTCTTTAAAAAAAAAAAAAAATATGTGTCTGCATACATAAAAAAATTAAGAAAAAATGTGTGCACACAGTATTAACACACAGTATTAATTAAAAACAAGTAGCAGTGTATTTCAGTTAAAAATTATAAGCAAACCTATCCCATGTATCTGTTGCATATACATGATTAACTTTAAGTGAACAAAGGCAAAGATGTGTGCAGGAGTCCCCAGGTAACAAACAAGTTCAATTCCTAAGTGTGTCTTTAAGTCGATTTTGTACATAAGTCAGAGCAGGTTTTTATTTAGCCTTACTTTGATGCATTAAAAGACTCAAAGTGTTTTTCATGATTTGAAAGCTGCATGTGCAACAAGTAAAGGTGATTGTGATGAAGAATTTTTTCTATAAGGATTGGTTCAATCATTTCAAAGAGCAAATTGTAGGGCAAGTGCAGGTTGTTCTTAAGTGGCTCTCAATGCCCCAGATGCTTGAAGTGTTGTCTGCTGACAGCTCACAGCTGAGGCCCTCTCCAGGAATCCAGGATTTTTTTTGCCCAAAGCTGTGACTGCCTCCTCTGTGAGGACCTCCCACATCCAGAGAATGGTCCATCCAACACAAGGCTCCCTTGTCAGTGCAGGACAACTCCAGAGTTCCCTGTGGGGGTGGCTTAGGTCTTCCTTGCTATTGCATTGCAACTCAACTCCTCCCTCTGGCCAAACCTCCTGCTCTCACTCCCTCACAGGTATTGAATCCCATAAGAGTATGTCCCAATAGACCACCATGCCATTCGGATTCCTGCAAATTTATGACAATGTGGGATGTTATATAACAATTTTTAAAAATATCAAGGAACTGAGATTGAGGGAAAATGATTAGATTTTGCTGACTATATCATAAGCTCATATCACTTTTGTAATTTTAAGAATATCAAATTTAAAAAATTAAGTTTAACAAATGTGTGATGGTTGAATGAATGAATGACTGTGCCTATATATTATGGGAGAAATAGATAACAATAAAATAGCATGTGAAGGTGCTCAATTAATGTTTAGTGAACTAAACTGAAGAGGATTTTGCCAACAGTTTTGATGACTTTTGACTTAGTTGGTACAAAAGAGATTTAACCAGATTTCGAGAGTGAGATCACTACCTCATAGAGATGGTTAGGGAAAAAAAAAGTCAATGGGTGGAAGTTTTAATTCCAATGTAAGGACCACAACCAAAAACCAAACTCACTGCCATCAAGTCAGATACTCATAGCAACCCCTCATTGGGCTTCTGAGGTGGTATCACAACAGAAGTAGAACCACCAGCCTTCTGGTTAGCAGTCAAATGCCTTAGGCACTATGTCATCAGAGCCCCTACATCCTGCTTGTTGTTGTTGTTATGTGCCGTCGAGTCGGACCCGACTCATAGCGACCCCTCCTCGGGTTTCCAAGGCAGTATCAGTACAAAAGTAGGATTGCCCAACCTTCCTTCCGAGGAGTGGCTGGTGGGTTTGAACCGCCAGCCTTCTGGTTAGCAGTCAAGTGCCTTAGCCACTATGCTACATCCTGCTTAGTTGCCTGTAAATGAGATCCAAGAGGCTCAATGTCTCATCTGGTGAAGGCTCGGAAGGACTTGTAGAAAAAAACCCTTGAAGGCATAATTACACTTCTGCAGACAGGGGTTGTTGATGATCCTTGGGAATTGTGTAATCAGTAGTTAGTTACTTGCCATCAAGTTGGTTCCAACTCATAGTGATCATAACATAACATAACACAACACTGCCCGGTCCTACACCATTCTCACAGTGGTTGCTATACTTGAGCTCATCATTGCAGCCATTGTGTCAATCCATCTCAATGAAGGTCTTCTACTTTTTTGCTGACCCCATCAAACCCACTAGCCACTCCTCAGAAGGATGGTTGGGCAATCTATTCCTGTGGTGATACTGCCTCAGAAACCCAAGGAGCGGTCACTATGAGTTGGGTCTGACTTGACGGCACATAACAACAACAACAACAACATACTTTACCCAGCATGATATCCTTCTCCAGGGACCAATCCCTTCTGATAATATGACAAAAGTATAAGAGACAACGTCTCACCATTCTCACTTCTACGGAGCATTCTGGCTACATTTCTTCCAGGACAGATTTGTTCGTTCTTCTGGCAGTCCATGGTATTTTCAATATTCTTTCCTAACATCACAATTCAAATGCATTAATTTTTCTCCAGTCTTCCTTATTCATTGTCCGGATTTACATGCAAATAGGCTATTGAAAATACCATGGCTTGGGTCAGGCACACTTTAGTCTTCAAAGTGACATCTTTGATCTTTAACAATTTAAAGAGGTCTTTTGCAGCACATTTGCCCAGTATAATATTGTTTGATTTCTTGATTGCTGCTTCCATGAGCATTGACTGTGGATCCAAGTAAAATGAAATCCTTGAAAACGTCAATTTTTCTCCATTGCTTGCAATGTTGCTTATTGGTCCAGTTGTAAATATTTTTGTTTTCTTTATGTTGAGGTGTAAAATATACTAAAGCCTGTAGTCTTTGATCTTCGTCAGTAAATGCTTCAAATCTTCTTCATCTTCAACAAGCAAAGCTGTGTCATTTGCATATCACAGGTTGTTAATTATTCATCTTCCAATCCTGATGCCATGTTCTTTTTCATATAGTCCATCTTGTCAGATTAGTTGCTCAGCATACAAATTGAATAAATATGGGGAAAGGATACAATCTTGACACACACCTTTCCTGATTTTAAGCCATACAGTGTCCCCTTGTTCTGTTCTAATGACTATCTCTTGGTCTATGTATAAGTTCCACACAAGCACAATTAAGTGCTCTGGAATTTGTATTCTTTCCAATATTATCCATAATTTATTGTGCTCCCCATAGTCAATTGACTTTGCATAGTCAATAAAAAACAGGTAAACATCTTTCTGGTATTCTTTGCTTTCATCCGAGATCCATCTGACATCTGCCATGATATCCGTTGTTCCATGTTCTCTTCTGAATCCAGCTTGAATTTCTGGCAGTTCCCTGTTGATGTACTGCTGCAATCATTTTTGAATAATCTCAGCAAGATTTTACCTGCATATGATATTAATGATATTGTTCAATAATTTCCTCATTCTGTTGGATTACCTATCTTTGGAATGGGCAAAAATATGAATCTCTTCCAATCTGTTGGCCAGGAAGCTGTCTTCTAAATTTCTTGATATAAACAAGTGAGCACTTCCAGTCAGTGTAGCATGCATTTGTTGAAACATCTCAATGGGTATTCTGTCCATTCCTTGAGAGTTGTTTTGTGCCAATTTATTCAGTGCATCTTGAGCTTCTTCTTTCAATACCATTGGTTCTTGATCATATGCTACCTACAGAAATGGTTGAACATCAACCAATTCTTTTTGGTAGAGTGAGTCTATATTCTTTCCATCTTTTTTGATATTTCCCATATCATTCAATATTTCAAGCCTTGATTTTTTTTTTCTTCAGTTCTTTCAGCTTGAGAAATGCTGAGCATGTTCTTCCCTTTGGTTTTCTAACTCCAGATCTTTGCACATTTCATTATAATACTTTGTCTTCTCGAGCCACACTTTGAAGCCTTCTGTTAAACCCTTTCACTTCATCACTTCTTCCCTTCACTTTAGCTACTTTCCATTGAAGAGTAAGTTTCAGAGTCCCTTCTGACATTCATTTTGGTCTTTTCTTTTTTCCTGTCTTTTTAATGACCTTTTACTTTCTTCAAAGTATGATGTCCTTGATGACATCCCACAACCCATCTGGTGTCAATGGTGTTTAATGCATCAAATCTATTCTTGAGATGGTCTCTAATTTGGGAAATGTGCTGGGAATTGTGTGTGGGGAAGTGCTTTTCCAAGTTCTGCCTAGGAGCCCTAGTAACCAAACAAACAGACAAACCCACTGCCATCTAGGGGTTTCAGACTCATAGTGACCCCCATTGGAATAGATTGCCTCATCTTCTTTCCTCAGAGCAGCTGCTGGATTTGAATCACCAGCCTTCTGGTTAGAAGTCAAATGGCTTAGGCTCTGTGTCACAAGATCTCCTTAGGAGCCCTGGTAAAAGAGGTTGATAAATTTGCTGAATGGGAAATCTCCCCTCTGCCGATAGGTGACATTGCTTCTGTTGCTCCTAGTTCTAACCTGAGAGAATTATTCTTTGTTATTTCTTTGTTATTATTCTTTGTTGATTATTCAGTGAATCTTTATTGAACTTCTCTGTACTGACATTGTTCTAGGGACAAGCACTAAAGTAGTGAGCTGGACAAAAACTCCATCCTTGAGCAGCTGAGGCATCCTTGGGTAGTGTAAGTTGTTACAGTGCTCAGCTGCTAATTGAAAGGTTGGAATTTCAAGCCCACCCAGAGGTGCCTTGGAAGAAAGCCCTGATGATCTATTTCTAAAAAGTCAGCCATTTAAAACCCTATGGAGCAGAATTTTACTCTGACACACATGTAGTCACCATGAGTTGGAATCAACTTGACAGCAACTGTTCAGTCAGTTCAAGGAGTTGAGAGTCCAAAGTGAGAATGCCACAAACAAACAGGTTTACAATAAGTGGTGACATAGGTCATAGGAATGCATAGAGTGGCATGGACACTAAGAACATAGAGGGGCTCAGGTTTGGAGGGCATGGGAGACTTCCTAGAGGAAGTGTCAAGCATTTATCATAATCAGATTACCTAAGCATTTGCTACAATCACCTTCAAAGATCTTGGAATAGATTTTTACATAGGATCCATTTCTGGATTTATAATCATGCTTTAGAATTTTTTTTTTTTTTTTTT